>NW_020799092.1:11817330-11848626 GCF_003259725.1 Athene cunicularia | reverse complement strand
CACACACGCAAGCACTTGCTTTACCCGACACTGAACTCACACCTCACAAACAAATTATTTAACTACTCTATCCCCCAAGGAAGACAGTGATCATTTCAAATGCAGCTCCCTGCTCGTCTCTCACATACACGCAACGGCCTGATAGGTTAAATGCTGCCATTTAATTACAGTAATGGAACCTGCTATTTTTTGGTTCCCTTGAATCCTCTCTCTCGCTCTCTTTTTCTTCTATTTTTTTAACCCCTTTTTTATCTCTACACGAAGGATTGTTTATCTTTTGGTCTTAATGTTTGATAGTTGCTTAAAAAGTCTTCTGTGAAATTTTAATATTCAAACTTGTAATTCAGGACCTATATCAAAATAATGCTTTTTAGAGGAATCACAGTAAAAGGATAGTCCTGTTGGGAAAAGTAAGAGGGGCCAAGAAAAAGGCCATCACTCGATAATTTCTCTCTCTACCCTGGCCAGTCTTTCAAAACCAGGATTTGCTTCCTTGTTGTGCAAGGAACTCTGAGCACATATGCCTCCTCTTACATATGCTACAACCCAAGGAGAAGGTCTTCATTCTGCACAAGTCATGAGGCCAAGCCAGAGGGCAGCTGATGACTTCTGTAAGGTTACAGCCTGCACAGTCGAGCAAGAGACAGGGAGTGCAGTGCAGAAGCTCACTTTTAGGTGTGGAGAGGTAACCAAGAGTACAAATCACTGAAACACCAAGGACTGTAGCTGCAAATGAAAATTGCTGCATTGGCTGTTTGAAACCTGGCTTCCCATTTCCCAGGAACATGATCTGTACCAAGGGAAACATGCAGGAGACTAGTTAGCTTGGAAGAAAATAAAAATAAGCTGCCTTGTTCTTAACTCTAGTTTTCCCAAACTAGTAAGCTAATAATTTAAATAACAGTAATTGAGCAAAGTTCTGGTTTTCTAAACGCTAGGTTCACTTGACAGCTTTTTTTTTTTTCCTCAGCAAGCTAGTTCTGAGTGCTGGCAGGCACTTAGAGTTGCTCAAATCTTGTAGCTCAGGACCCCAATAACCGTATCCATACTGAAAGCTGGCAAGCAGGGTGACCCCTGCATATTTTTGCAGAGAAATGTGCTTTTTGATATGACTTAAAATCACCAAAGCTATAATGTTCTCCAAAGAGATTCACGTATTATGCTTTTGTGCATCTGTGTTTACACAGTAAATTCAAACATGCACATACCAAATGGCTGATCAAAAAGGCCTGTCAAAAAAGGAAAATTTTTCAACAGCAACATTTAAAAGTAATAGTTCAAGGCACCTGTTTGAACTTACAGTTACTAATTCTGTCCCCACTGAAGCAAACGGTAACAGTCCTAATGACTTCAGTGGAAGCAGAACCTAACCCCTTGGTGTTATTGCTCTGCTTTCATCAGGGGAGTGCTGCATATTACCTGAGCCTTCCCAATGTCCTCCTGTTAACTTCAGTGGATTTGTGTCAACACCCCTGGATATTCTCTGGGTTCAAGTGGGAGAGGAGTGCAAGGACTACAAATGTTTAAGAAAATCTTCTGTTCTTATCACGTCAGTTCATGCCTCACAAGTTGCTTGGTTTCTCAGTACATGTTTCTCTGCTGTCTTGCACTGAGCACAATGTTTTGCACAACAGCAAAGTTAGTGTAAATGGTAAGAAACAGAAGACTAAATGGTCATAGGAGGTTCAAGGCTGTAGAGAAACAGTCTGCCCTTATGTTGCTGATGACACCTGCAAGCCTCACACTGCCGTTGGAGTCTGGTGAATGTCAGCGAGGTGACCACTGAGGTTTTTTTAATTGGCATCCTAAAAGCTTGTTCAATGCCCTAGATGGAAGACAGACATAGATTATATGCTCTGTGAGAGTCACTTCTGAGATAACAAAATCTCCCAGCAGACTTGAGAGAACAGTTTGTATAGAATTCAGAAGAGCTTCCCCTCCTGATTTCAATGGTGTCTGCTTTCTTTCAAGATTGCCATACAAAATCTAACCAGTAAAGGGCATCTTTACCACCTTTGTTATGGCAAGAATCCCTCCCCACTTCCCCAGTTTAATGTGTCTATAAGTATAAATTCTAAGCCAAGAGTTTATACTTCCTCCCCTTCTAAGTTCTGTCTGACTGATTGATAGTTCCCTGATGTCATGGATGTTTGGTGAAAAAATAATCTGATATACCATGTGCCCTTCCACCTTCCTGTGAATAAAGTTGCCACAGGTAGGCATGGCTGGAAACCTCTAGCAGGTATGCCATCCTGAGCTATTAGCAGGAGCCAGAAAACTCCAGTTTGAATTTCTAGTTCATACTTCTCAGCTGGAAGTCTGTCTAGAGCTCATAATTGAGGAACAGTCTCATGGTGTCTGCTTCAAGCTACTTTAGACATCTTAGATGAGATACAGAGGACCAGATTTAGAAACCTGTATTCCTAACCCAGGTAATGGAGGGACATTAGCGGTTGTGGGGATGGGGTTTCTTCAAAGCAGATTAGATTGCTCACTGAGTTTAAGGTAGGTGGTACAAATACCTCCATCACCTCACCCTCTTTAATAGTGTCAGACTCATTTAGTCCCATTCTGTGACTGAGCTCAGTCTAGAATTCAAATTCTGAGCTCAGAAGTGTTTAGGTCTGACATGGTGGCTGAGACCCATTTCTGTTTACACTGTAAATCCAGTTCTGGAGCTGTGACATCCTCCTCAAAGCCAGCAAGTATCCAGTATCCCTTCAAACCCAGACAGGGCAGAGAGTCCCTTGTAAAATGTATACATTTTTCCCTTCCTCTGCTGGGTGATGTTCGCAATGATTACCTCCACAAAGAAACCACTCTGTCTCAAGGAATCTTACCTTGGGCTTTGTGAGGAAAACCAAGGGGAAAATGCAATTGTTTCTAGAACAAAAATAGAGGAGTATGGATAAGGATGGGAAAAGGGAGACAGGATTGAGCTGAACAGAAGGAGCAAATCGAAGAGAGCAGGAATTCATCCTGTTGCTTCAGTTCAGCTCCAAAGCATCAAATCCCTGACAGATTCTGTTTTTTCTTTACGGAGGCAAGAGAGCTCAACTGTCCACTGCAGCTGGCCTGAGCACTTAAAAACATTAGAAAATAGCCCTTTTTATTTTTTTAATTCGTTTTAGCTAAAGAGGCCTTTATATAATACAAGCATCATACTCACAAGTGTCCTCTGCCATTGAAGAAAAAAGGATAAGCATATGATTGCAAAGAGTAGTTTTTGCCAACAGTCATTCTGCTGCTTTGTGATTCTAAATATTATGTTCTCTGTGCACTCAAAGCACGTATTTTCCTCATTGAACCTAGTATTGTCTTTACCTAGTTAGGTCTTTCATAGTTATCTTACTGTCTTCTTCACTCTCTTTTATTTCAATTGGGACTTAGATTCTCCTTTGGGGTCTGAGGGTAAATTGTCTGCTATGTTAGAAATACTGCCCCTCCCCAATTACATAGTCTGAGCACAATCAGATGGGTTTGATTTCTGAACAGATGCTAATGGCAAAGTGTGTTTGTGTCTTCATGTGCCTTCCTGCAGATGACCGCATATGGGGCTTTCCTCCATAAGGGCTCCTTTTGCAGAAACTATTTCAACATCTTAGACCTGCTGGTGGTCAGCGTTTCTCTCATCTCCTTTGGGATCCAGTGAGTGAGCTATTTCCGACTTGCTGGGGTTCTGGGACTGTAGGGCTGGGTTGGGAGGTGATACCTCAGGCTCATTGTCTTATCTGTCTTAAGATTTTTCTCATGAACCTGGAGGTATTTTTCTCAGATGATTCAAGACCATTAAAATTTATCTTCAGGAGGGGAGGTAATAATTGGGAAATACTAGACTGGTGACCTTGAACGGAGCTTTGTTCCAAGATGTCAGATTCACTGTATCAGTTCAGGACAGTCAAGCGATTTTCTGTTCCTTCCTGGAGGTATCATAACCTCTTTGAAAAATGGGGTTATAATGTTTTGCTGCTTCCTAAGATGTTGCGGATCTTGGTCAATGGAAAACCATCAAGCTCTTGAAGAGCTGCATGAGAATCTGCAGAGTACTGGTGGCAGTGACAGTTGATCCTGTTTCTATCATGCCACTTTGTGTTGGTTGTTTTGTTAATTTGTTTAGTAAGTTTATAGATTTACTTGACTATGTGGAACTCTGTGTCAGGTAGGGTATTTCCTAAGTAGTGTCCCATCTGATAAGAAATAAGCTCCCAATTGTTACTATTACAGGTTAGCAGCCCACTTATGTTCCTGAGCTAAGTAAAGCAGAAGGATTTCTCAGATCCATTCATCTTTCAGTCAAGGTCTTAAGAATGGCTCAGTGCTCATTTTGACCTGCTGTTTTTTTCTTACAGACCTAACTAGACTCTTAATATATTAGAAAAAACCTGTTCCCAGAATCAGTAGGAGGGCCTGATGTCATAAAGCGTGGAGAAGATTCTCAGTCTTGAAAGATGCAGAGAGCTCTGTTGTAGTAGATATTTGTGTTCCATACTTAAAACTACCTACCTAAGTCATCCTAATCAATTCAGTGGGAGTTTCCATATCCTTAAATTTATGTACATACTTAACTGATTTGGGGGATCAGAGGCCAAACACAGTGCAGGATCAAACTCCAAGTGGACATTATACCTTTAATGTTGAAGTCATCTGGAGTTTCCACTCTTCTATGAATATTTCAGTGGAGTGTTTCTTTGAGCCTTATCTGAAAATGTCTTGTGATGACTACATCTTGGCACAATTTCCATATCATAGATATTTACAGCAGCTTACCCTGCTTAAAAAAAATGCCCTGCTTGTATTTCATTCCCTTCATTAATACAGAAGAGATGGTGAAAAATCAGGATTATGTATACTGAGCTTGCCCAGATCAGGAAGCAAGACCTAGAAACGTAATATCAGAGACTAGTTGTCTTACCCCTGAAGTGCCATAGCAAAGAGTTGACTCTATAACTGTCCTAAGCAGTCTAAGGCTGTGTAGGATTTCAGACAAGAAAGAGTGAGTGAAATCTGTCAGCCCTCGCAGCACACCCCTTATACTGCTGTACCTCTCAAACTTTCCAATACTTTATTCTAGGTCCAGTGCTATCAATGTGGTGAAGATCCTACGTGTTCTGAGAGTCCTTAGACCACTGAGGGCCATCAACAGAGCCAAAGGACTAAAGGTTAGAAGAGTCACAATGTATTCTGTAGACTATAAATTCAAGTTATTTCAGGCTACAAGGACTTTTGCAATGGTTTAAGTAGTGTTTTGGCAGAATCACAGAATGGTTGAGCTTGGAAGAGACCTCTGGAGATTGTCTTGTCCAACAATCCTGCTCAAGCAAGAGCAGGTTGACCAAGACCGCGCCCAGATGGCTGTTGAATATCTCCAAGGAGGGAGACTCCAATGCTTAGTCACACACACAGTACAAAAGTGTTTCCCAGTGTTCAGATGAACCTCCTGTGTTTCAGTTTGTGCCCATTGCCTCTTGTCCTGTCAGTGGCCACCACTGAAAAGAGCCTGTCTCTGCCTCCTCTGCATCCTCCCTTCAGGTATTTATATACATTGACAAGATTCCCCCAAGCCTTCTCTTCTCTAGGCTGAACAGTCCAGCTCTCTCAGCCTTACCTCATGGGAGAGATGCTCCAGTCACTTAATCATCTTTGTGGCCCTTTGCTGGACTCTCTCCAGTACATCCGTGGCTCTCTTGTACTGAGGAGTCCAGAACTAGACACAGTACTCCAGGTGTGGCCTCAACAGGGCTGAGTGGAGGGGAAGGATCACCTCCTTCAACCTTCTAAAAGTATGTTGCCTAATGCAGCCCAGGGTACCATTCATTGTCTTTGCAGCAAGGGCTCATGTTCAACTTGGTGTCCATCAGGACCCCCCAGGTCCTTTTCTGCCAAGCTGCTTTCCAGCTGGATGGTCCAGCATCACCACTGAGGTTAAATGTTTGTTTGGGTTACAGATGGGTTCACGAGCCTATTTTAATATAGCCTTGCTGTCTTAGATAAATTATTTCCTGTGGACTGGTGGGTGCCCAGATATCTAAGTCAGTGCTGCTGGAAGTTTCAGAGAGCTGAGCTCTGAAACATTACTTAATGGGCAAAAGTTAAATTCTTTTATTTGTATTTTCAGTCTTGGGCTTCTTCCTTAGATAGAGCAGCTCAGAACAAAGCCTGCAAGTTACTTTTGTTTCTATCTTCCATTTGCAGCATGTGGTCCAGTGTGTGTTTGTTGCCATCCGAACCATCGGAAACATTGTGATTGTCACTACTTTGCTGCAGTTCATGTTTGCCTGCATTGGAGTTCAGTTGTTTAAGGTAAAACCATTGGGCCAATTCACTCATCCATTACACTGAGCTTTATTATGGGATGGGAAGAAAAATATGAAGAAGCCTGAGGACGGGGAGATGGAGTCTTCTGTGTGGAAGGCAAAACATTTGGGACACCATCAGTGTTATCTGTGTCCCTGCTACTGACAGTTCCCCAAAACTGGACCAGGCATATTCAGAACTCCTGCCCTTCATCTGTAATTATAAGAAATCATTAGTAACCTCAGTAACCTTCTTGTTCCCTAAATAGCTTGTGGCATGACTTAGTGCCAGGGAGGTGAAGGGGGCTGTTCTAAATTATTGGACCTTGCAGGCTGTCTACCCCCCATCTTGTAGAGAAAGGGGCATGCCAGATAATCACAGGAGGTTATTCATTCACTTCTTTATGTCTGCTTTTATTTCTTTGCCTTTCACCTTCTGACAGCTAGTGTTCTGAAACACTCAGTGGTCATGCATCTCAGGACATACACATAAATGTACTGTGCAAGAAGATGAAAGCCTGTGCTCTGAACTACCCAGATGCAGGCAACTCTCAATCCAGTTCGCTTACATCTACCTGCAAAAGAGCATGTACACATACTCATAGTTGGTTAAGCAAGTAGTAAATGCAGTCTCCTTGCTGCATGATCTGCCCTAACCCTTACACTATCAGGAAAGGAAACTTAATTACTCTTCCTTCCTTTTCAAGGGCAAGCTGTATAGCTGCACTGACAGCTCCAAGCAGACAGCAGCAGAATGCAGGTGAGTCTGACCTTTCCCAGATAGGCCCCTTCACCGGCCACCAAACTCAGGGCCTCGTATTGGAAGTGCAGTTCTGGCATGTTCTCTCTCTGCTCTCCATCCACAGAGGGTACTACATTACGTACAAGGATGGTGAGGTCAACCAGCCAATGATACAGCCCCGGAGCTGGGAGAACAGCAAGTTTGACTTTGACAATGTCTTGACTGCCATGATGGCCCTCTTCACTGTCTCAACCTTTGAAGGCTGGCCAGAGTAAGTGCTTTATGGACTGGTGCAACACTAGCGATGTCCTCATTCATTTCAAAAGAGAAAATTAAAATGCGGAGCATAGTCTTTCCCATTCTAAGTATTTAAATAAGTCTAAAACATCAAATACAGCACTAGTAACAGCAGTCATTGCAGTATTACTTACTTCATAAATTTCTCAGGGCCTGCAGGAATTGCTGTTCCTGTACTTGTAAACAGTGCACAACACTGTCTCTAGCTCTTAAAAAATGATTGCCAATAGTAGCAGTGATAGCAATATTTGTCACAAATATTATGTATAAAAATGGATATAAAATGCCTGTCAGGCACTTAGCAATATTCCTGATGGAGCCAGCAGGGCAATGTGAAACACAGCAGTATGGGCAGACGTGGGATGTCTTACCAGCTGTGCTGTCTGTGCCACAGGGGCCGAGGACTCCCACAGCTCCACTCTGTCAGTGACATGGGCATGCAAGGTATCAGGGAGCTGACCCCAACCTGTGTCATGGGTGATGCCAACAGCAGTGTTAACAAATGTTAGAAGTGTTGAGATCCCCTTTTCTCACAAAACTCAGTTCCCACCAACACATTCGCCTGTCTTCTGTTAACTGAAGGGTATGCTTTTTCTTTACATTTTAATTGTTTAACTATGAAAGCATTTCACCCTTGAACAGGTTCAAATGTGTAAAGTTAGTAAGAGCCATGTCTTCTCTTCTGCAAGAGTTTACATTCAGATCAGTACAAGTCTGCACATCTGAGTGAATTAATTTTGATACAAGTAGAAGAAAATTACAAAGTTAAACTTTATAGCATCACCTATAATGCCTCAAGACAGTTGCAGATTTTCTCTGCATTTGGCTCCTGTTTGCTTTCAGGTTGCTGTATAGGTCCATTGATTCCCACATGGAGGATGTGGGACCCATCTATAATCACAGGGTTGAGATCTCCATCTTCTTTATTATCTACATCATCATCATTGCTTTCTTCATGATGAACATCTTCGTTGGTTTCGTCATCGTCACATTTCAGGAACAAGGAGAACAAGAGTACAAGAACTGTGAGCTGGACAAAAACCAGGTAAATTACAACACCTTGTTGCCACTAAAGGTAGAAAATACATTGAGAATAAGCATTTAAGAGAGAGATACATACAGAGAGGAACATGTGAAGATTGCCAACAAGATGAAACAATAAACTGGCTTTATTGATATATTCAGGAGTCAGGTAAAAAAAATCTTGCTGTAAGATTTGCTCAAGGGACAACATTTACTTAAAAATGTGTGCTGTACCATTCGGTTCACTAAGATTAGATGAGCGTGACAGCACTTGTGTGGCCAAAGTAAATGCATATGGAACTCTTCAACAGGTAGAATATGCACATTCAGATTATGACCTAAAAGAAATTCTTCTAGCAAGAATTTTCATTCCAGTAAAAAAAATTTGAAACACATTGTATTTTTATTATATTTGGAGGTATCTGACCAACTCTGTATTTTGGTTTTGATTTTTAAATATATCCTGCCTCTTTCACAGCGCCAGTGTGTAGAATATGCCCTGAAAGCCCGGCCCCTGCGGAGATACATCCCTAAAAATCAGTACCAGTACAAAGTTTGGTATGTGGTCAACTCCACCTATTTTGAATACCTGATGTTCGTTCTGATCCTGCTGAACACCATCTGCCTGGCCATGCAAGTAAGTAAGCAAGCAGAAACCCTTGCAGGTGATGAATTATTAGATTTTGTTGGGGAAAATGTAGAAATGACCAAGGTTGAGACCTACTTTCACCATGTATTGAGGGAGAGGGACAGGAGCATGATCAAAACAATTGTACCATGTTCTCTGCTGATGACATTTAGTTAAAATGAGGAATCTGTCTCTCGTCCCCTTCCTGATAATATCTGATGCTTTCAGCAATTCTGTTTTAAGTCCTTAAAAACAAACAAATGAAAAAAACCTAACAGTTACACCACAGACCATTTCAGTGGCCACTATAATAACAAGTGACTTCTCAGTTCTGGCTTGTCTTCTATGAAATGCAGCAATAAGCCCAGAACTGGCACTCACCTGAGATCTAAATTTTAAATCTGGGGCTTTTCTGCGTTAAAAGTAGAGAGCAAATATTTTGGTAAACAAGGCAATCAAGGAAACTGGGGATAGGGGGTAGGAAGTCCCTAGTTTCTCCTTTAGTCTGTGATAGGAACCATAGAAACTGTCTAGGAAGAATCTCTAGAGGCCATATTCTCTGTCCCATCACCTAAAGGCAGGATCAGCTCCACCGAAAGCATTTCTCAATAGGTGTTTGTCTAACTTGCTTCACTACTGGTGCTACTGATTGCCTTACTACCCACTACGCTGTGCATTCATTTTCCTTACTGTGAGAAGGTTTTCCAAACACCTAATGTGAACCCATCAAAGAAACATTTACAGCAGCATCTACAAGAATACCAAAGAGACATAGTAAATTACTATGTGCAGGTGGAACAGCAGTAAAAGGGAAGGAGTCAAAACCTTTACTAAGTAAGCAGCTTACAAAAAAGTCTTACATTCATTTCAGTCAGGAAATGGGGTCTCACAGACGCAAACTGTTCGTACATTTCCCCAAGTCTGTATTTCCTGGCTTATTCCTTCCAGTCTGTCTCTGCCCAAGGCCTCCCTCATCTTACTTTCATTTTCAGTCAGTCTTAGACTCCACCTGCTAAGCCTATCTGCACTCTGTTTCCTTGGCCACTCGAGCCCCATTGTCTTCTATACTCTGTCTGCTTAAGAGTTAGTCTACCTGTCACTCTTCTCCCTAAAACCCATCCTTCCTCCTCATCCAGTCAATCTCTGAACTCTCTTCTCTGGTCTGTGGCCCAGACAGTCCAGATCCCCACTCCTCAAACAGTCCTCCTCTTCTCACTACACAGACTCCCAGTTGCAGTTACTTCCTTTCTGGTCTCTCTCTGACCTTTCCATTTGATCATCTGCTACACTTTGTTACTTTCAAGTCCAACTCTCCATGAACTCCTACACCAACTTCCTTTTTGACCGTAGTATCCCACCACTACATTTTCCACTGGTTCATTCCACTACTCCAGTTGCAGCGTCCCTTCAAAACTAGCCTCAGTTTCCTATCACTCACTAACGGTCTAAATCTGTATTCACCATCAATTTTCTCCTTATTTCCTCTCACTGTCTCCAGTCCAAACTCACCAGATTTCTTGACCTCCCTACTTTTTATTCATCTTGTCTAGCTCATTCCCATCCCCATTGACAAAGCTTCCCCTGCTGTCTTGCCTAAGGTACAAAGAAAGGATTGAGGCATCATGAGCACAAGAAAGTGCTCTGCTCTCACCTGAACTATCTACTGCCCTGCTGTCATGAACCAAAGAGAGGCTATTATGTTCACTCTGAAGCTTTGAAGCATGATCAGTTGCTGTGACAATGGTGCACAGCCAGAGCAGGTAGAGCTAGAAGCCATGAGACATTTGTGAGCCAATAGGCAGGGTAACATCTCTGGAGATTCTAGGAAGTCTATATCCATCTTGAGAAACATACAGTTTTTCAAAAGTTTATACTGTGGCCAGATTTGGGTCAAACATCATCATGGACAGCAAACACAAAAGCCATATTCCAGTAAAATTCCAGGTTTTTAAAGAGAGTCCTGCAGGTACTTCAGTCTTTCAAGGGAAATGTTACAAAATATTTTGAAAATGCCTCAATACGTTCTTCCCTGGCCTGGCTTTCAGCTGCAGCTGAACTGTTTTAACTGAAACTCCTTTAAATATATCACCCTGACCCAATACAGAAAATGAAAATTCATCCCAGATGGTTAAAGTTTATCAGAGTTAAGCAACTACAAATGGGTCTTATATCATGAACTGGAAGATGACCTTAGACTAAGGCAGTGCAATCGGTCTCAAGTATAATGATCTGGAAATAAGGATATGAAGAGAGAGGTGGCAACATTTGCAGAAGACACTACTTGGATTAATGAATAGAAGACAGAGAGTAACTTCATAAGATCTTAATAAAGTTAAGCGAATGGGCAGCATGATTGCAAATTTAATTCAGAGTTGACAAATGCCAGATAATGCATATTGGAAAAATATGATCTGAATATGATCTGAGCTGCTTGTATACTTTGCAGAATTCTGAATTAAGTGTAATGACTTGGGAATAGCTTAGTATCGTGAACAGCTCAGTGAAACCCCTGTTCACTCTGTGACATCAGTCAAACAGAAAAGTAATCCAAATATTAGGAAAGGGTGAGATAACAAACACAACTGGAGACTATCTTGTATCATAATGCAAATTTATAATGAGCCCTCAACTGGAATGATAAGTGTGATTTTGGTAGCCCACACTCAAAAAGATTTTTAAAAAAATGTAGGAGATCCAGAGCCAGATGGCAAAAATGGCTATAGGTATGGAAATACTTATGTGTGAAGGGAGATGGGAATCCTAAATTGAAAAAATGGAGTGTGCTGGGGGTTTTTTAGAGAACCTCAACATAAAGGGAGATCAAGAGGGGCCCTGTGGATTCTGAACTAGCTGATACGTCTGTTCCTCATGCTACTGCTGGGATGCTATTTTTCAGCACTACGGTCAGAGCTGCATGTTCAAGGAAGCCATGAATATCCTCAACATGCTCTTCACTGGCCTCTTCACTGTTGAGATGGTCCTGAAATTAATCGCCTTCAAACCCAAGGTAGGTGCTATAGGCATAGAGTTTCCTGGCCTCTGTGTGTGTGTGCATGTGTGCGGGGCAGCTGTGAGGAGAAGGAGGAGGTGAAACTTTCTGATCTATTACCCCACCAATAACTGAGCTGGACAGTTGCTCTCTGGATTGGAGTCTCACAGATATTTAATAACTTTTTCACTGGAGAGTAGACACACACGCACCAAAAAAAAAAAAAAAAAAAAAAAAAAAAAAAATAAGTTATAATAATGACACTGTGTTAAAAATATAACATATTTTCAATTCTGAATGTTATTCTAATGCCCCCTCTGACTTCCTTAAATAAATTAGAAATAGCATCCCATGATTACTGGCCTAAGTGAAGTTAATCTAGCATGACTCACTTGAGTTATGAGCTTGGAGTAAAAAATGTGTTTCTTCTGGGTTGGTTACATCTCAGTGATGGTTTAGATTCCTTTAGTTTTGAATTTAAGACTTCATTCATAATATTCAGTACTCCAGCAGGTTCTGTCGGAAAGTATTGTCCTGTCCATTGGGCCATGGCATTCTTTGCTAGTATAGCTGGGGTACAGTTATAACCTACAAACTCTTCCAAATAAATTGGCACAGCTGCAGGACAAAGACAAAGATTCCGACCTCACATACTTTAAGATTACACAAGACTTTCTTTTTAGGGGTTTAAATTCAGTGGTGTGTTGTAAAGGGTGGAATCCAGATACCTAAACACAGGTACTTCATGCCATTTCATAACTTCAATGACACCTTGACACATGAGGTTGTATTTTTAAGGATACCTTGACACATTGGGGTTGGCAAATACTGTTTGAAGCATTAGATATGACATTGGTAATATGACATTATATGACAGTCCTGTTTGTCCTTCTTGTTAAACATTTAAGGGATCACTGAGGTTAAGAGCTCCTCCTAGCTCTAACCTAACATCTTCCTCATCTTCAGCTCAGACACTTTGCTCTCCAATTCTACTGAATTGTCTTACTTGTTAACTCTGTATTGTCTTTACTCCCACCTAGTCTCTCTCTCCTTCTTCCACCCTTTCTAGGTCTTCTTCTTAGAAGAGTCACAGTTCTATTTTTTTTCCTGAGCCAAATATCACTATTCTATCTCAGATGTAGTTCTCTTGAAAGTTAGGACCATCTTGTGCGGTCTTGGTGAAGAACTGATTTTTTTTTTTTTGGTGAGAGCTCCAGCACTGTCTTAGGAAATTTAGAAGTATCATCACCTGTTTCAGAAAGGATTGTAATTTTCAGGAGGGATCTACTTTTCACTTTGAGATTACACCATGCCTATTAGCAAGCAAATCTTCTGGCATTTTGTAAGAATATTATCTGCACACTATATATGCACAAATGTATCTCACAGGCTTTCTGATGTTCTTCTGATTTCATGGTTCTACTTTACAGGAGATTTTTAACTTTGAGTAAAATAAGGTTATGTTTTGAGCATTTAGGACAAAAGTTCAACCCATTCAAATATTGAGCTCTGTACCTATACAAGGAAGGCTTTACCTGACATGGTTGCCTTTAAGGAATTGGCATTGACAATATTGGAGATCCTTTCTACTTTCTGTCTTTTCTGTGTTCAATCTCCTTTTCAAGTTTTTCTGCACAACAAAGTATTAAAAAAAATCAGCTGAGGTAAACATGTATCCTCCAGAGAGCAAAGCACTAGAACACATTGCCTAAAGACACTGTGGAATATCCATAATTTGAGGTTTTAAGATTAAGTTAAATGGACATTTCATTATGGTCTGCCTTGAGACAGGGGAATAGACTAGATCATCTCACAAGGCCCCTCTCAGCCCAATTTTCCATGATTCTGTTATTGCCAAACTACATCCCCAGCTACTACCTATAGTAAAACTAAAAATATAAAAGAAGTTTTCCTTGTGACCAGAATAATAGAGTCTTAGTAAAGTCTTCTCAGCTAACAATCAGATAACAACCTCAAGTTGGAGCCTGACCATCCTGAAAGAATAGCCCGCAAAAAGAATAAATCTGTTTCAAATCTTAGTCTTGCCTGTATGCCAAAAATAGTACTAAGTCTTAAACTGCTATTTTAATTAAATACCTTCAGAAAAAGAAACAATTTTTTTTAAAATGAAAACACAGGACTTACAGGGAAGAAAAATAGGAATGAACTTGTGAAAACAATACAGCAATAAGACTTGCCTCCAGCAGTTTATTCACACTGGATTATGTTGAGTACCAGTTCAGTGACTCAAGTTTGGAAACATCAAAATTCCTTGTGTAACTTGCAATTGTCTGTTCAGTACAAGTGTTTGGCCTGCAGCCTTCATTCCCTGCTCCATATTGACTCAACCTGCTCTCCAAAGCAGGAAACCCCCTCTCCCAGATGACCACTTGGACTGACGTGGACCAACAGTGGAAGGCACAATCTGCTTCTCTTCAGGTTGCACGCTGGGATTGAAGCTGAACTTGCCTAGAATATGTTCTGATGTGGGAGTGTCCCAGCATGGAGAAAGTTATTATCTCAGCCCACTGCTTGGCCAGATCTTGTGTCCTCCTATCACTCAAGGTATAAAAACAAACCACATTTGCAAATGGAGGTTGTCTCCAGGAACACCAGCTGAAAAAGTCCAAAAGGATTTCATTGTCACCTGGGTGAACATTACTACAGCACAGCCATCATCCTGTACTCTCTAACCAGTCAAGTCCCCCAGACAAAAAAAATAAGATACTAAGTGATATTAGAGTTTCCCAGATGTAAAATGGCAAGATTAAATGCTCATGAGGTCTGTGCTGAAAACAGATTTGTTTGCCATTTCCTGAACAATAAAACACAAACCAGCCTTTGTTTAAGCTGCTGTCTCATTTTGAATTTATGCCCAAACATCAGTCTTTTCTACCTGAAGAGTACCCTAAAATGAGGGAGCTGTAAGATTTATGACTAACAAGAAAACACGAAACTTAGTTAGCTGAAGGTGTTTTGTCTTCGCCTTAGCGACAAGCACCCAGAGAATGTGGCAGAACAGAACTGAGCACAGCACTGAAACTGGCAAAATTCAGTGTTTTCTCCAACTTTGCAGTGCTTAACCCAGCAGTGGGTGCTGCAGCTAACCTTCAACTACAGCAAGCAACACAGTAACTGACTTGTAAGTCTGAAGCAGCCACCACAAACTTGCACAGTCACTTCCTAAAGGCACCTTGGAATGAACAGTCTGCATCAGCAACAGAAGATTATGGTTTTCTCCAGCTGTGCAAGGTAGAAAAAGCTACTGTTTATTCATACCTTGACCAGAGAGAATTACCAAGGGAACTGGGACAGATCTTTGTCCCCTAGCTGCTGTCACCCTGGCTTCTTACAGAAGTCACCATAGAGATGTGTCCATTCAGAACAGCTTGGGCACAAGCCTAATAGGCGGTTCCTGCTGCAGGCAGTGACATGGCAATCGCTATTATGTGAAGTAATATAATGTGCCACCGTGCTACCTGTGCATGCATAACAATAGAAAAGGTGGCAGTCTGAACAGGCTTTTCACCGTATCCAGTTGTTTTTCTTCACTACCATTCTGTGAGGAAACGTGTCCTTCTTATTTGCTGCTCTTGATAGTAAAGGTGAAAAAAACATGATAGTAAAGGTGAAAAAAACAGACATTAAGTAGGATCACATATGTGCCTGACTGCAAAGAATCAGCATGGATAATCCAGCCCTGCAACTAGTTCTTGTGGCAGGAGCAAGGATTTACTCATTGAAAGGCCAGCTGTAGGAATAAGGAGCCAAGTCTGAGTCAGGGCTCATCTCCTAACACTTACAGAAAGTATGTGAAGGGGATAGAAAGACAAGGGCTTTCCCAACTAAACATACTGTTACTGTTGAGATTGGTTGCTCTAGTCAGTAAGTTCCTTTGATACCTGTCCTTTTTATTGGCCATCTTCTGCAAAGTGTTTTGGTTTCTTTAGTCTCCAGGGAGGCTATAGAGAAGAGGGGTGCATTAGCTGGAGCAGCTGCTGCTTGTATAGATAGTGCCTGCCAGGCAGGGACAAGGCCATCCTCTGAGAGACCCCGTGTTTGTGTGGCGCATTTTCTGGAGGAGACGATCAGTTATCCTAGGTTTTTTTCAGGATAAATCTAAGCACTGTGTAAGACAGCTCATCTATGTCTGATGCAGTCTTGACAGGAGGGTGTGCAAACAAGGAGCAAGAGAGATTTAGGATGATTAGGGCTGCTGATAAAGAAAACATCCACTACATGTCCTGCATCTCCTTACAGAGTATTAATGTGCTGCTCTGAAGCAAAACTCCCAAGTGGAGCTGAGTGTTTGTCTTGGCTGATGCTCATAAACTGATTCAAGACTAGTTAGTTCAAAGAGACAGACAGTCTGAAAGTAATGCTATTGGGCCAAGGCCTTTTGCTGCTTTGTTTTTCTAATTTTATAAATTCTCCAGCCGGTCTGGTGAGCTGTTTTCCAGTTCCTGCATGGAGAAAGCTGCTGCTGCTTCATGCTTTTTCCAGAGAAAACTGCTAAAGCGAATGAGAGGTGCTCACAGCTACCACTGTCCTAGCTTCTTAAAGAAATCTCCACAAGCAACAGTCTATGAAGGATCAGCTGCTCTACAAAACCTGCCTGAGGTTTTTCTTTTCAACTCAAAGACAATGACTGAAATTCCTATTCATATGAAGCCATCTGTCAATGTAAGTGCTAATATGGGGATGAATATTCTTCCAGGAATTTCAGATCTTCCAGTTCCCTGAAATGGGCTGTTTTACTGATGAACCACATCTACTTTCTCTTTGAGGAGACACGTCATCTATCCCCTTATTAGCTAGGGCAGGACTAGTAATCCAAGAGCTATAAATTTTCTACTGCTGTCCCTGTCATCTCAAACTAGGGAAGACATATCAGTGGAACTGCTCTCATGCACAAAGTAGAGCACATGTTCATGTATTTTGTCAAATCCAGGTCTGTGTGTGGAAAGGGAATCTTGGGGATTTCCTCTGTGGAATTATGACTATCAGAGAGGCTACAGATCACAAGTCTATTCCATTTACCAGACACTGTCAGCACCTTTTTTCTCTGGTTGTTTATGGATGTTACTTCTAAAGCAGCCTGTAACACTGCCATCTGTCCTGCCTCAGATACTTAGTTCATTGCCTCATTTATCACTGCTACTTTATTCTGAATTCTTGCCATTTTTTAATGTCATTTTCATGTAGCAAAGTTCAGACTTCTGTGCACTGTTTCAAACAATTTTCACATTCAGCACAAGAGATATGATCCCAGGAAGAGCCATGACCCTCTGAGTAGTGGAAGTCATGAGTGTTGCCCATGGTTATTTCTTGGTCTCCATTTACAGATGCATCTATGTGTCCTCAGTGTTTCTTTCTCCCCTGATGCATTTGCCCTTCTTTATTCCTCTTTAAGTTCCTCTCAGTCAGCATTTATTGTGGATTTGATGCACTGATATATCTTCTTAAACCTGCAAAATGACTCATCTGGTTTTGTTCTTTTTTTACTACTCCATTTCTTGTACATTTATGCCTATAAACAGATCTTTGAGCAGTCTCTCCTAAAGTCACACTGGCTGCTTCATACAACTTGCACTCTTCTTTCTCACCATAATATGCCATTCCTTCATCAGGATAGAGGCTTCAGCATTTTCACAACTGAAATTTATGTCCAATCTATCCCCTTGCACCACAGAAACAAGGTTGGTAATGGTTTTTGTACTTCTTCATTCTAGTACCTCTAGATACTTGTATAGCTTAGGATGCTGCCCCAGCATCATTCATCAGAGTGTATTATTTCTCCAGCTTATACAGAGAAAGCAAAGTAAATGCTTTGAATGCACTGATAGAGAAATGTCAGGAAAACTGGTTACTGTTGAGTGGTCTTTCTCTCAGTGCAGAAAAACGCTTCAGGTCCATCCAACAGACATAGGAATCATATTCAGTTAAACATCACGTGGTCTGGGATGAAGTGTATAAATTAGTAGTTTAGGTTGTGTAAAAGTATACATGAGCCCATGGTGCAAGCAGCTGCCTCCCTCTCATGGAGTTTGGCCACAGAATTCTGCTTGTCTAATGGCTCTTAGTTTGCATATTTTCGCTGCTGGTTTTGGCAGGTTCTTAACCTAAATAGTCATCTAATTGTTTCCTCTCCTCAGCTTTCCTTTGTTGTTTTGGAGGGGCAGCATCTAGATATGGAGTATTTGCTGACTGAGTCATCTACCCAGTGCAGTAGAAAGAGCAGTCTCCAACCACCACCCTGCCCTTGGTTTTAACAAGTGTTTTAAAAGGCAAAAGAAGCGGTCAGAAAGCTAATATGTTTCAGGATCTGTGAGTGGGCAAAAAATATACCTTATTCAACACAAAAGAAGAACGTGCTCTGCGTGATGTTGAGTGTCGTGGTTTGAGCCCAAAGGGCAAATAAGCACCATGCAGCTGTTCACTCACCCCATCGCCCCCAGCGCTGAGAAGGAGAAAATGAAGAAAAAGTCTCAGGTATTGAGATAAGGACAAAAAGTGGTGGCCCAATAATTATGGTCACGAGCATAAGACAGACTCATTAGGGGAAGAAAAAAACCTCCATCACTTTAATTCAAACACTAACAAAAACAGCACTTAATAGACAGAGTAGGACAGTGAGGAGTGTTACCACATCTTAAAAACACATCTCCCCACCCCTCCCTTCTTCCTGGGCTCAGTTTTGTTCCCAGTGTCTCTACCTCCTTCCTCCAGCAGTGCAGGGGCAGGGAATAGGGGGGTTTCAGTCAGTCTGCCGCTTCTTCCTTCTTGGCGAGGGGGGAAGCACTCCTCTGAATTATTCTACTGCTCCATGTGATTCCCCTCTCATGACAGACATTCCTCCACAAACTTTCTCTGTCATGAGTACTTCCCGTGAGCTGCAGCCATTCCTGGGCTGCTCCAGCATGGGTCACTCGCACACGTTGCAGTCCTCCCAGTGCCAAACTACAACAATGGGGCTGCTTCTTCCCATGGAGACCCAGCCTTCTTCAGGTGTGGCCACCTGCTCCGGTGTGGGGTCCTCCACAGACCACGGGCGAATCTCTGCTCCACCTGTGACCTCTGTGGTGTAGGGAGTGGCCCTGCCATCTCACCAAGGGATACAGGGGGGCTCTCTGCGCTGGTTCACTTCCCCCCCTTCCTCCTCCTTCCACTGACCGTGGTATTCACATAGGTGTTCTTCTTCTAGCTCCTCCTCACAAGTCCCAACCCCATCTCAGATTCCCCTTCTTAAATACATTATCACAGAAGTGCAGCCACCACCTCTAGTTGGCTTGGTCTTGGCCAGACACGGGTCTGACTTTAAGCCAGGGGACCTTTGGAGAAGCTTCTTGCAGGGGCCACCACTCTAGGCCCCTCCTCTGCTACCAAAAACCCCACCACACAAACCCAGCACATTCGGTAAGAAATATGAGCATGGAAAGAACTAGGAATAGTCAGGTAACAGAGTGTGTGAACTGAAGAAAGTGATAGAACTAAACAAACAGAAAGAACCACATCTGTGAGGAAAAGAGAGAGAAACCAAACCTGGAGGGGATGAAAAGCCATACACAGATAATGGACAGTGGGAACAGACAGAGTATCCTTTAAGGCAGAAAGAAAAAAAATAAACCAAAGACCCTGAAAGAGGAAAGTGTTACTAGAATGGAGAAAAAAATGATTGGAGAAAAAATGATGCAAGGAAAATAAAAACAGAAGCATAGCTGAAAGGAAAATATGGAAAGGGATTTTTAGAAAATTAAAAACTGAATTAAAACCCATAGTTTTTAAGCTACTGAACATCTTTTTTGCTTCTACATTTTATTGAATCTCCCTGGCAGACATCCCAGGTCTCCATGTTCAAACACATCAGTATCTCAGCCACAGAGCCTCCCTGTGTACTTTCTAATCAGAATAACTTACAATAACCATTGGGTGAAATATATTTCCCTACTTCTGTCGATTAATCTCAGCCCTGTTGAAAAATGCATCAGCATGTTACTCCAGAAATGCTTTCCTTTTTCAACATAAATTTTTTCCTGGGTGAAGTCTGAACATGTTATATATTCCTCTAGATCTCCTGTACAGCTGGTAGCCCAGCTGGAATTAACTCAGCTGCTCCAACAAGCCCAGCAGCCATATGACCAGAATCCCTGACATCTCTGTAGTGCATGACCAGACACTGCAGTGTATGTGTGCAGTTAGTCTGAAGCTCTCAAGGAATTTCTGAATCAGGCTCAAGAGTTTTAGAAACACTCTAGAAAACCCCCATTTACTCACTCCTCTGCTTTCTGTTTACAACAATTACCCGTCTGCCAGGAGTTTCATGTATTTTACATAGCATACATATCATGTGGAGATTTGACCATATGGTCTTTCATGTCCACAGATCTAGGAGGAAGAATGAGTCTCTTTTCTAAACCCTTTCTGAAAAAGTAAATACTAAGAGTAGCGTATGTCAGAGCAGCATGTTCAGGTGACTTTGATATGAAGAAATACTTGGGATAATTATTCTGGACATGGATGATCAGGTCATCCCAGCCCTTTATACCCATCAGTGGGTTGGAACAGAGAGTCATCAGACAGACTTGCTCCTGGATGCTCCTTGCCTGACAGAATTTCTATCTGCCAGTATGTCCAGGAGAAAGAGAAGAAAGGCTAAGAAAGTAACTGAGCCTCTTGTAGCACGTTCTGTGCCACAGCACTCCCACAGCAGCTCAGCGTTGAGACTTTCTCACAGAACATGGATGGGCATCCCACTAGCCAAGGGCCAAAACAGCTTCTTTTGTTATTCCAGGTCTTCAATCAAAACTACTCAGGAGTCTGTGCTGCCAACATATTACAGGGCAGTGACATTGAAAGAAAGAGGAACCACATCCTGGTGTTTTACAGTGCAGGACCATCAAGTTAAACAGTACACTGTTGTAAATACAGAGTTTCAGACAACAAATCTTCCAGTTAGCACAGAGGAAGAAAATTTGCAAAAGAACTCTCAAGGATGAAGTTGATTTAGCAATAGTTTCTGCAAACGGGGAGTTAGCAAGCAAATAACTGCCTCCTCTCTCATGTGAAAGTACAGGGAATACTCTGATACTTCTAGATTTCATTGAGTTCCTCACCAGTTCCTGAGCATGTGTGGGAGAGGAAGTCTGGCCATTCCCAGCACTTTGAAGGAGAAGAAAGTAGTGCCAGACTAAAGTTCTTCTATTGTTCATATGCTTATATTCTGAGACGGCATAGGCATGACTCCACCTAAACAAGTCATGCAGTGTGAAAAACATTTAGTAGGTGAATGTAAAAGAAGAAACTTGACGGATGATGTGAAATGGAATTTCTCAATGGAAATCCTAGCTCATACCTCTAGTTGAATCTGGGTCAGGAAACATCAGTATCTTTCTTCTGAATGCTGGTTAACATCCTGTATGAAGTATACTGGTCTCTTTCCCATTTCCCTGTGGAAAATACACGCTGAAGAAAGGCATGAGCAGAGTGGATCTCAATTGGTTTCTTTGTTGGTCCCCCAAAAAATGAAATGAACAGAACTAACTTCCCTCTTCATGCAAAAAACTTGTCCTTTCATGTTGCGATGAAAGCAATTAGTGAGGGACAAAAAGGCTGTTTGATCTGCTGCTTCCCATGTTGCATTTGTTGTTTAAATGTAGGATGTTCTCATTCCTGGAGGACCAGGCCAGTTTTCTGCACCCAAATAGATCCTCTAATTACTATATAGAATGTGTGAAATTTCTAACAGTGATCAGCCAGAGCTATGCAATCATCTAGCTTTCTGAAGGATCAGTGGAGAATTCAGGAGGCAAAAAAACCTGTTAAAAAAGCTGTGTAAGAGCTTCAGTGAGAGAGGACCTTTTCCTTCACAGCAAAAGTACCCAGAAAATTTGCATATTGCTGCAACATTGTGACAGATTTATTTTCAATCTGGCACTTGCGGGTTTTAATGTCATTATAAATGATCAAAAGTAACGATATGACTGCACAATGCAACAGTGTGGGAAGTACTGTATTAGCTATTACACTTAATTATTTAATACAGAAAATTATTCACACACTGTTAAAAGCCCAGTGGGATGGGGAACTGGGGTCTCATTCACAACAGCATTGACAGCATCATCAGCAGCAGCATGTAAAGGGAACAGTTCCAGGAAAAAGTGACTTGCTCTCACTCTCAGAAGAAAAATCCTAACCCTCTATCACATCATGTGAAGTTGTTTAAAAGAGTCAAAAGTTCTCACAGATGTGAATCTTCTCTTCACATAACAATGATACCAGATAATAGACTGTGATACAGCCCCTGTTAAGAACTGTTAATCATGTTAGGAAATTAATTTCTGCTGCCAAATGGTCACCTGGCTGAGGTCTGAGAGTGTTGATTTCTCTTCTCTAGCATGCATCTAGCTTTTGTAGGACCTTGGAAACTTTAGTTTTCTACATTTCTGCTTCCGTAAGCATAAAATGAGAGTAACCATCATCTCTTGGAAAGTTATGATTGATGGATTACACTAAAGTAAGCATTATTTTATTAACTACTCTAATCCATATAAAATCAAGCCTTTTCTGAAAAATTGAGATAACTGACAAAAAAAAAAAAAAACCTGTTCAAAAACCTATTGCTCATACCTACTGACTTGTTTCTAGAAGAATGTGCCTTCCTTCCAGTGAGTATCCACTGTCCATGCAGCAAGCAGATCAGAGCAGTCCATAGCCTTTTCCCATGGTGCATATGAAGACAGGGAAGCCCATATTCAGAATGCTTCTTCATCCATTACTTACCATGTCTTATCTTGCCACAACAGTAAGTGGCTCTTCTCTCTGATAGATATGCCACTTCTGTTCTTATAGTTTGACTTTTACTACTTTTGAATCATTCTTCTCTGGGCTTGGATGTCAGTCTGACTGTAGAAGACAGACTGTCTTAAAGAGCAAAGCCCATCCTTTTGCTTTTTTTCATAGGACTGTTTCATATTGCTGGTTTTGTTTATTGCTTTCAAAATTACTTGTTGGCTTTCATCCAGACCTGCTTTTTTCTAGACCTTGCAAAGTCTTTGAGCATTTACAGCTTCTTTCTAATGGAATTTGACAGCAAAACTCTCACAGAATGCATTTTGTGATAAATGATCTGTTTAGACATAGCAAGGCATCACAATCACTTTTCAGTCTTTCCAGTAAGACTGGTGTTGGTTTTGTTTCTCTTTGCTGAGAACAAGTCTGGCTTCTGACTGCAGGGCAGTAATTGTTAAATGATCGCTATGTAATTACTAAAGGACCCAACTCCTCACAGAGTATCATTGTAACAACATACCTGTAGGAAAGTCAAGATTGTTTATCTTATTTTTCTAGGTGGACAGCAGAACTTATAAGAGAGCTTTCTGTTACTCTGCCCCCATTTTCATGCATTTATAACAAGGAGGCCTTAGGCATTACTGTTCTGAGGCATTACTCACCCTCCCTTCAAAGACAGTATTCCAGGCTAAAAATTACACCAGGGTCAGCTAGTTGAATCATCCAGTTTCAGCATGTTTTACTGTTATCATTTCCTGAGGCCTTCTCAGCATGTTGCCTTGAAAATACAGTCTTTGTCACCTCTAAAAGATGATTCCATAATAAATGTTTCCTTATTGCCTTTGCCATGCTTCTTTCCCAGTCTTTGGAGGACCTGAGTCCATAACATTGCACTTCAAGCCTTCCACATGGCTGAGTGCTTGTGTGTACTACTAGCCACTTTGTAGTAAATGAAATATGGGAAGAAGTAAGACAAATGTACCAATGTGTAGGGAGGCATGTAGGGGAATATGGGATCATCTAGAAAATACAATACTGGTGGAATGAACTGGGTTGCAAGATCTGGAAATGAGAATTCTCAGTTCAAATAAAATGTATGATAAAGACTTTTCTAGGCATGTCCCCCTGATAGTGTCAATTATCAGTAGGTATGGAGAGCATAAAAAGGGTCTGCTGTGATGCCAGAAATTATATAGTTCCAGTCTCCATAAATGTTTGTCAAATGGTGGTTTGGGGATCTTGATTCAGGCAGTGGGGTTTTTTGGTCTTTTTCTTGTGATGGAGATCTTGGCCCACTAGAAGCACCCGTGAGACCTGTAGTTTGCTTTAGGACCTACAGGCTCTCAAAAAATAATCAGTTACTTTCAACCAGTAACAAGGTACCCCAGTTTTATACCAGTGACCTGGAAATAAGCATTTGGGTCTTTTTCCAGATCACAGAGCCATTCAAGTCCTCCAACTCCTTTGTTTCTGTCAAGCAGAATGTTCAGTATGTCCAGGCAGGCCCTCAGACCCCACAGGACACCTGTCTGATTTCACTGGTGTTCTCATTGTGAGAGAGAGCATGTAAGAGTGAGAGAGGGTAAAGCAAAACATCAAAGTTATTGAGCACCTGTCTTGGTCTACAAGTTGGTCTTGTTTTCTTATGGACTAAGAAGAGAGAGGTAGGAAGCTTCTTCAGAACTGACCAGACCTTTGGAATAGTCTGGGGAGCTGAAAAGCTCCTCTCCTCACTCCCTGTCTGCGGAAAGATTTGATGGAGTACAGGAGGGCCTTGTGCAATTCCCTGCAGCAGTGACTCATTACAGTGACTGGTAGGTGAACTGCAGGGAATCTGTGTCTCAGAATTAATCCATCAATGGATGAGAGCTGATAGATAGTATGCAAATAGATGCTGTTTTCCTACACCCTGTCAGGAGTTCCAAGCAGCTGCATCCTCCGCTTTATTCCTTCTCCATTAGGTTTTGCTAATTTCCCTGATTGCTGTTATGGCTAAGTGGTATCTTAGCATAACAGAGTTTGCATCTGACACAGATCTCAATTTGGTGTTGGGAGCTATTGTAGCATTGTAAAACTGTTCAAGAAACATGCAAATCACTCAAATCTGCTGTGAGAAGGTATGCCAGGAGTCACAGTACTGTGTAAATGTCATTTGATTCGATACTGTTTTCCAATGAAATTATCGCTTCTGCAAAAAATACTTTTAGGGGAAGCCTCTTTTACTGAAGTCTGAGAACTGACTCTCACAGTTCCAAATAGCCTGCAGCATTTTCAGAAATGAATTCACATACTAAGCAACTATCAGCCAAACCAGCAGTTCATCTCATTTTGCAAATCCTCAGCAAAGTCTGCTTTGGTGCCCTTTACAATCAACAGGATATTTTGATAAGAAATCACACTGAGTATCAGGGTATCAGCTCTCCTTCCTATATACTCTAACTGATTAAGACTTATGCTTCTTTTCATTGTTTTAACATGCAGGTTTATTTCAGAATAATGGTAGCAAGGTTCTTCGGTAGTTTGTTTTTCTTTTAGGCTGTGTAGTTATCTGTATGTCTTAGTTTCTCCTCCTTGATGCTTCATTTCTCTATTCATACATACATGCATGCATGCACGTTTTTCCCTTTTTTCCTATGAGATTGCACCATCTTCTTCCACTAGGGACCATCTGACCTACACTCAGATCCCACCCAGTGAATAGCCTTGACCTTTGCTGTGCTCTTCATCTTTAGAGACTTTGCTCCCAGAGGGGTTTGTTAACTTTTGCCAGCCACCTCGTTAGAGACGGAGATGGTAACTGCACATCAGTTAACTGCAACTGCACACCAGTTAACACACAAACGACCCTGCAGCTCCCACAGGGCTGGATGCTCAAAACCCAGCTGGTACCATGACTCAACAGCACCCTTCCCCTGAGGATTTCTGTGCTTCAGTGTAGATACATAGCTCTATGGCCACCACATGTTCTTATTATGGGCCCCAGGTGACTCTGAACTCAGACCTTCAGATAGACTCCTGTGGGCAGTTTTCCCTGCTGTTAGTGAAGCTTCCTAGATACTACATTTAGGATCTCATATTCACAAAAAGTAAAAGAAATGGTCTCTAGAGATTTCAATGATTCCATGAGGACCAAAACAAACCCTACCTAGAAACGATTGGCATACTCATTCTGAATGGTATGATGTCTGCTCCCTCCACACAAATGAGATTCCATTCCAGTCAGCTACTGCATATTTATGCTCAACCTTTCATTAACTTATTGATCATGTGATGATACACTATCCTTTGCTACTTTTGGGGAAATGAAAAAATGGGAAAAAAATTTGCTCTAATGGTGGGGCTATTTCATGCTTCCTGAATATTCAGTCCAATCCTCCTGGTCTCTTTCTGTCCTCCTTTCTCCCCAAAAGCTTCATGGATCTCCAAAGACATCCCACAAGAGAGGGTGATTACTGTTTCCCAGTAGGCCACTGAGGCTGCCATTATGTGACATACAATTGTACAGCTAAATCAGGGTCAAGCTTCTCTCTTTAAGGGTAAAATATGGTATTGCACTCTAAATTCCTGTATTGCAAAAACAAACAGTGCCATCAATTCATTTCCAGTTAGTCCTCCACCCCCTTGGGAAAAGTATACAGAACTTTCTGGTGGGAAAAATAGTTTGTAAATACAACCTCTTTATTAGAGTGAAAGTTCTTCCTTCATTCAGCTTGTCTTTCGTTAGCCACCCTGGTACGTTCCAGTGAGAAAAGTGGCTTGAAGAGGTACTTAGAGGTTGCAAGAGGCAAGTCCCAAAGGGGTGTAATTCACTCTCAATATGTACCCATAACTCCTGACAAGATTATGAGATCTGATCCATAGCTAAGTAACCACATGGCCGTTCATAGGTAAATGTCTCTAAAGAGGGTGGCTTTTTAAGGAAGGAATCCATTACCTTGCACATAAATGAAGCATCTATGTTCTCTGTTTTCTTTGAGCTTTCTTGCTGTGAATAATATCTTCCTATTTTCATCCTTCTGTTTGAAACACAGAGGGAGCAGGTGAGGAGGAAAGGAAGGTTTTAAAATTCATGTGTTTTCTTGAATCAACACTGGCATATTGGATGTGGGGTTGAGTAAAACTGCATTCATATCCTTGGTTCCTCTCTATCACTCATCTAAGAGGTACAGGAGGAAAAGAGCTCTCTGAGTCCACCTTATAGCCACACAATAGCAGACTATGCTAATGCTCTTTCTGTGATCCCAGAGCAGACCAGCCCATGGCTTTCAAGCAAGGAGCTGGCTGGTGAGACTCAGGAGAGCATCCTGGGAGAAAGAACTCAGTGTAAATCTGGAGCAACACCACCAAAATTAGGAGAGTGACTCCAGATATGCTGTGGTGTCACACAGGTCCAAAGCAGCTATTTGTGATGGCAATGAAAAAGGGACCTTTTCTTTCCAGGCCTGAATCTCTTCTGAGATGTGCCAACTGTGTCAGTGCAGTGTAATTGCTTCCAGTGAGGTTGCTTTACTGCAGCTGGAAGCAAAATTTAATTCACTGGCTTCAGTGGTCATCTGAGGACAGGATTTGATGCTGCTTGTCCCCTGGGTTTTACACCAACAGCAAATGTTGTTTTGCCAGCAGCAATGGCTATTGGGCTCTATGTAAAAATTGCTCAGTAAAAAGAAATTGTGAATTTGGGTACACCAAAACAATTCTTTGCAGTATGATGCCAATCATAGTAAAAATAACCACCTAACCATCACCACAGATTTTAAAATAGTCATCATTTTCATGGGCAAAACCTGAACAACATGCTTTGTATCTTCACCCTGGCAGCTGCCCAGAAACAAACTCTGTTTTATTGGAGTTGTTTGGGTTCCTGCTGAAATCCTTAATAGTTCCTAAACTATGCAATTTGAGAAGGAAATGGAAGATAGCCATGCTATTGAATGCACATATTCATTTGGCATGTGAGCAGTGCCATTGCCTTCAGCAGGACTGTGCACATGAACAGGGGCAGGAGGATTGGGTCTGTTGTCTTCTACTTCATTCTCTTTGATTCTGCAAGTGTATTGTCTGCCAAGATCGCATCAGGCTGCAAAGGCACTTTTTGCAACTCTGTATGTTCTGTGCCTGTCCTTTATTTATTCACAATGCGTTTGCCTCTACAATTTAATCTGCTGTTCTCTCCCTCCCCTTTCTCTTGGTAAAGTCTAATTACAGTTTTATTCCAGGTCCATCTGGTTGCTAATGATGCCGGACATCACTGCTGAATTCATTCTAATATTTGTTGTGTATTTCCTAGGCTGGACGCTGAATAATAATATTCTCTGAATTTGCTTTTGCTCCTGTTTCCTTCCTCCCTGTTGTAGTTAATTGTGCAGTAATGTGTAGCCATGGGATGATTACTCCTTCCAGTGCAGATCTGCTAAGAGTTGCCTATTTTAGGCTGCAGAATAAAGGGGTTTTTTTGTGAGTTTTGAGGAGAAAATTTTAAAATCCACTCTACCAGCTCCCTTCACTGGTATGGAACCAGCTGGGCAGTGGCTTTCTCTGCTTCATTTATTTTTTTTTCCCCTTCCCAAAGCATAACGCAGTTTATAACTGTGAGTCTCAAAGCATCCTGAAGGCAGTGTTTTAGCATTTCGAAAGACACTTCTTGCCAGTGCTTGCTCCATGTGATGGTTACAGCCACAGTAATTTCAGGTTCCCAAGCCTGGCTTGTGCAGTGCCAGTGCTGGGATTATTTTTTTTTTTTCTTCCTTTTTGCTTTCTGCTACACTGCCTGGGAACACAGACTCACACTTTACCCATGACCTGACTCTCTGGCTAAGAATAGCAGTCACAGTGCAACTTGAGTTCAGTCTCACTGGAGACATGCTGCCGCTGGGAAACAGCGAGGTCAGATTAGCCCATGCTCACAAAACCAAACACATAAAAGGAGTATGGGGGATTTTGTATGTTCACCTCCTTTGAGAACAAGGGGAAGAAGTTGGCACAGGTGTTCCGTGAGCCAGGATAAGTTTTCTTTGATCATGACATTGACTAGTACAGGAAGTTTAGATACAGAAGCTCATCTTCTGGGCTGAACAGAACCTTTGCCAAAAGGGTCCTGTATCCTTACAGCCTAAGTCATTACAGTATCCTTACAGCCAGAAGTCATGCAGGATGGGGACAGTAAGCAGTGATGATTAGCATCTGAGCTCTGCTTAGAACAATGAGATGTTTGAGATAGCCCCTGAAGTGATTCTGCACAGCAAAGTGAAGGTATGAGTTCAGCACATGCTAGTGGATTTGCTATAGCTTGTCCTAGACAGCTAAGGTGACAGTGATGCTGTGGTACTATTTTTAGTATGAGTGAGCAACAGGTCTCACTCTGAGCACATGCTAAAGCCAACTTTGCTCTCATTCTTACCACTTCCTGGTGGGATGTGCTAGCACATGCTACATTCACACCTTCATTTTGTGGTGCAGACATGCTTTCAGAGTAACAGAAATACCAGTCCTGCTCTGTAGTTTTAAGACGGGATCTACAGCATTAGTAACAGAAACTGTTAGGCTAATGACTGTCATAATACTCACTATGGCAGGGTAAAGATAAAGGTGACAACCAGTGAGGTTTAAATAGCACATCCCCAGCTCAGCTGTGCCCTCTGCTCCATCGTGATGCAGCAGCCAGTCATTCCCAGTGCCAGCACAGAGCATTACGTGTGGAACATGGACTGGTGAATTGATATTCATGCTGGCAGAAGGGGAGCAATTTTTTGAGAGAACCATATGACACCATTCCTGTACTCTTCCCCCAGCCAAATCTAAGCCAAATGGGGAAGGGCATTGTGTTGCTAGGAATTGGAGATGTCTGGAGGACCTGGCCCTGCAAGCCCTACTCCTGTGAGCCGCCATGCTCAAAGTGACCTATGTGGCTTCCCTTTGCCCTCCCTGGCTCAGAGTCGGAGGGGAGGGGTGGGTGCCCTGGGATCATGTTAGCTGGATAGGGGCCGCTCACACAAGTCAGGGAACCCAGAACTGGGCTACAGCTTGAGACGCAATAAGTAGACTTCACAGGAAAGCCCCTTGATGTATCAGGGCAGTAATTCTAATGGTAATTTTGAACTGTTTTTGTCTGTCTAACATTCCTTTTTAATCCCCATCCTGCCTGCCCCTTCCTTATGTAGGGTTACTTTAGTGATCCTTGGAATGTTTTTGACTTCCTCATCGTAATTGGCAGCATTATAGACGTCATTCTCAGTGAAACTAATGTGAGTATTACTCTACCCTTCCCAGGATACCACCACCTCCTCCTCCTCTGCTGTTCCTTCTCTCTTTCTCTCTTTCTTTCTCTCTTTTTTTTTTCTGTTTTTTTTTCCTCTAGTCATGCTTTTATTGAACTTGCCGTCGTCCTTCTCCTTCTCCCAGGGAAAAAAAAAGGAGGGGGAAAATGCCTCCTTCTTTTTCACTTGTCATAGCTGGCCCCAAGGCTGTGACTGGTGAAAGCGCACAGTTTGGGGTGTGTGTGCTTTTTTTCCCTCCAAAAGGTAGACATGCTTGAGTGTAACTTTCTGACTAACCAGGCTTTTGTTGATACCCTCCATCATGTGAAACGTTACAGAGGTTTGAGCAACCAATACTGTAGAGTGGTAAGAGACTATTTAATATGCCCACGTAACCTCTTTCTTTTCTTATTTTTTTCCTCTTCTCTCCCTCTTTCATGCTATTGTTTTGGTTTTTTTTTTTAATTTTATTTTACTTTTTACTTTTTTTCCCTCTTTTCTCCCTTTCCCTCTCTCTCTCCCTCCTCTTTCTCTCTCTCTCATTCTTTCTTTCTCTTCCTTTCTCTCTCTCTCTTTCCTTGGCTTCTCTGCCACATGCAGCACTATTTCTGTGATGCATGGAATACATTTGACGCCTTGATTGTTGTGGGTAGCATTGTTGATATAGCAATCACCGAGGTGAACGTAAGTAGCTGGCGTCTGTCCATGATTGTGCCTGCTCTAACACTCATTTGTCTTTCCCGGGTTCTTTGTTTTTATTCCTCCCCTTCCTCCTTTCTTTTGAGTTTGTTTTCAGAGCATTTTTTTAGTTTTGAAGCTCTCTCTTTTTTTACTTTTTGTTTGGTTTGTTTTCTTTTTATTCTGTTTTAATTTTTGGAACAACTTAAAGGACTTTTTGACTGTTGCATCATTTTCTTCCCTTCATAATCCGCCTGGCATGAATTAAACTGTATAGCAGGAAAAGTGATGGGAAATGTGGAGTGTAAGTGCAAAAGCTATTTGTGCCATGGAAAGCTGTTAGAATAGTCCCAGGCCAGCACTTTGGTCTACCCAGTGTTATGCTTCGCTTCTCATGGCAGTTCAATACTCTCCACCCCACAGAGATCTGAAGGTCAGTTCTTTCGAGGTGGAACTGTGGGAACCAAACCAGGAATCCTCCCTGTGTCTCCTCACCCAGGATTCCTCCAAAAGAAATAAAGACCAAATCATCTCTGTTTAGAGGAACCTGCTCCTAATGTTCAGTTTCTAATTTGAAAAAAAAAAAAAAAAAAAAAAAAAAAAAG
>NW_020799092.1:11812556-11817280 GCF_003259725.1 Athene cunicularia | reverse complement strand
GCAGGAGCGGTCCTGACTCTTTTAGTAAGGGTTATGAAGAGCATTACTTGATGGTCCCTCTGTTTCCTCTAAAGAATCCTTTCCTTCTATACAGTTTTTACAGATTTCCGCACATGTCTTTTTGTTACCTGGCATGTTTAAATCTTCTCTTTTTATCTAGGCAAGTCCTTTGCTACTAGTTTCTAATGTTTGTTACTAAAAACTTGCACAATCTTTTGATGCACTGATAATTGAGCAGCAGCTATGGATGGAGTTTGTTCTGAAATGTTCTGAAATCCCTTTGCACTTATAACCTGTATTAAATAAGAGAATGTTTTGTATGTTGGTTTGTCCTGTCAGATTCCTTTCCTGCTAGCAGCCCTTGATATGTTACATCTGTAGCAAATGGGCTTTGGAAGTGGCAGCCCATCTTGGACGGACAGTTGTCATCTTCCCAAGCAGTGTCAGACAGTTTTTCAGACACACTTCTCCCCTTCTCAGGAGCTTGTTGCTTTCTTGCTGTTTGTGGGTTTGAGAAAACCCTGCCTTGTGTTTCTGTACACTGTCTTGTCTTGTTCCAAGAGACTTGGAGTCTGAAAAAGAAAGAAAAAAATAAACCCTAAAATGCTAATAAACTCCACTAATTGGAGATGTTTAGCCTGGTCAGGTGCAGGTAAGATGTTTCTGCCCAAGCCCTTAGAAGCTGAAGAACCTTTGTGGTAGGGCCTTGGAAGGTGCTGCTTTTGGAGTTAAGGGACAGTTTTCATTGTGGTCAGTTAGGGAAGATGGAGACACCTGTCACAGGTTAGTTTGACATGTGGCCATAGGCATGTGAGCCTGAAATCTCTGTGAAGTTCACCAGACATTTGCAGTCAGGGGAAGAATACCCAGCAGGTGCTGAGATGCAATAGCTGTAGCTGTGGTGGGAACCCTGACTGACAGGCTCCACAGTGTGCATGTGTGTATATGCTTGCATCTATGCAGTTCACCATGCTCTGTTTTTTCCTTTTGACAATTTTTTTTGTCTCTTAAAAAGGGATTTGCCAGACCAAAACCTTCGTTAAGATATATGTGAGTGTGCATGGGTGGGTCTCTGTGTGCACTTCATTGGTTGTAGTGTATGTTCCTGAATGTGTTGGGATGCCTGTGTATGGGCTACAAATCCATGTGAGAGTGTACAGGCACAAATCTGTGTGTGGGGGAAAGAGAGTGTGTATGCTAACATACGTATTTCATACTTACTTGTGTTGTGAATGGTTGTTTATGGAGACACATGGGTTGTTGTGTATGTAACTGAGTCTATGAACGTGTTTTCTGAGCCAGTGTGGCTATCCTACTGTGCAAGTTTGATCTGCTTATGGGTGGGTGTTTATATCTGAGAGTTTCCTGTATGCAGGCATGTTCATCTGCATGCCTGTGGGTGAGTGTACACTTGCATGTCAAGCTCAGCATATTTTTGTTAGCATGGCTGTGAATTCAAAAGTAGTGAGAAGACATGTACTAATGAGGCACGCCCTCAGGTTGCCTTCAATATTTCTGAGTCCTTTAGGAAGCCTCCAAATAAAGCACCTCCATGGTGTGAGATCTGTCAAGCGATAAATCCAATTGCAACACGTTAAGCCCACTTGCTTATGGCAGCTTGGGAACATCTCCCAGGTCCCCTCAACCATCTCCACAGCCTGAGATGTACCATACACAACTGAGTGAGTGCAAAAGGCACAAAGCAGATTAAAATCTGATGGGTTTGAAAACTTCAGTGAGTTGCACAGTTTCTGGCAAATTCACTTTTAAATTGCTTTACTTTCAAGGGGCATTTTCAGAGCTTTGCTTCTCAGTTAGTGTCATGCAACTAACTTCCGAGCCACAAAATGAAGATTTTTTTCAAAATTTTCTGGAAATACTCCATTATTACATTTTGGGCCACTCTTAAGCCACTTTAGTTAACTAACTAAAGAGGTGGGGGAGGACTTCTTAATCTGCTACTAAAAAAAGAATTTCTGAGGCAGAGACCACATCTACCACGTGTCAATCCTCTTTAAATGCTAAGACCAAGAATGTCTTTTGGGGAATAAGCTGAAAGATGATGTAATATATGGGGCCTGGGAGGTAGGGCCTGTGGGTTGTATTCCTTGTACTTCGACTAGATCCCTAAACCTCAGTCTCCCCATCAGGAAATTGGAGATTGTTATTATACCCTACATTAAGAAAGCATTGTCATTAGTGTTTACAAAACACTTTAAGTTCCTTAGAAGAAACATTAAGGTGGTAAAAATTATTACTATCTATTACAATAATAATAGGAAAGAAAATGTTATAGGAGTTGAAGAAAAACCAGAAAACTTGGAATATATTCTCCCAGAAGCAGCCCCAGGTACAGGCTTGCATTTCCTTCCTTTCCACATCAGCAGACACAGCCTGGAGTTGAGCACTGTGAAGCTGACTGACAGCCTGCTATCCCCTCCTCCAGGCAAAGAAAGTTGCTCATTACTATTTGTTGTGCTGTATCAAAGGGGGAAATCAAGTTTGATTTGTGCTCTGTGCTATGGTGCCCAAAGTGATGAAAGAAAAACAGTCAGACCCTGAGTCACTGGGAAAGCTGCTGACGTAACCTTCCTTTCTCTCAGTCAGAGAGAAAAGCTTACACCTCTCTGGTCCATAGGGTCCTTTTTCCTTCACCCTTCCGCTGCTGGTGTCAGACCAAAGATTCACTGTGGCTGAGTCTCTTTGCCAGCAAAGCAATGCTCACAGCAGTGACCACTGAGATGGATGAGTCCCTGTGGCTACCCAAGAGTTTGGCCCATCCAGCTGCAGTGGGCCGTTCATGGCATGCAGATGTGTGAGAGTTACAGAGGCGTGTTCAGGTGGGAGCATGTGTGTCTCCAGAGCACCAGCATAGGGACTAGTGACAGTGGGATGTTGTGTCTTTGATTGTCTGTCTGTCTTGAAAGGATGTCAGGGAGGGAAGGTTTGCACCTACCTCTCAGCCTGTCACCTGGGGCTTCTGCCTGTGCTTCTGAGTGTGTCTGCATGTGTGGGTACCCTGTGTTTGTCAGCTGTGTTTGGGAGCGCATGAGGATGACTGAACAAAACCATCTGGACTGGTATCCATCCTGCCTATTCCACTGAGTGACCAAACGCGTATCTGAGTGTGTCTGTGACCACCACACGAGGTACAGAGGAGGAGAGGTACCCGTGACAGGTACACAATGTGATACCACAGATGTGATAAGCCAGGGGGGTGTGCATGGATACAAGGTGAGAACTGTCAGGGATAGGGAACTGGTGACTTGTGGGGTTTTGTGAAATAATGGAATATTTCCCTGTGTAAGTTGTGCTCCTGTTGTAGCAGTACATGTTTTCTGAAGAATGAGTATTGCAACTGGTTTGAGGGTTGGTGAAAATGGTGGGAGTTTTAATGGGAGAGGTGACAGAAGGAGAAAAAAAGGAAAGTACAGTGTTGTGTGTGATCTGATCCATGGTGGCATCTGGGAGACAAAGGACCTGGGTGCTTCAGGAAGTAGCACCCCTGTGAAGAAGGTCAGAGAAACCCAAAACCCATTTTGCTCTATTACTTCCCCTAGAAAATGTTGGTCAGGTCAGTTGTGCCCAGGTTTGCTGGGTAGTGGTTTAGTGTTTGTCTATCAGATATTCAGATATTCAGGAGAGCTGAGTACTTTACAGCTTGCACTTCTGAAAAGATTTTAAAATTCTGGTAGGAAGTCAGCAGAGGGTTGCAGCTTGGTTGATTCCTGAGTACTGATGCAGTAAGGCCAAAGAGATACCAAAGCATTCAGCTCCCAGGAATACTTGGAGACCTGTACAGTGATTTCTCCTTTAGCCTTTTTTATTTCTGAAGTAAAGTTGCTCAGGCTTAAATCAGCCGCATGGGGCCTTTCCTTACAGTCATCTTGCTTTTGGTGTCAAGAGGCTTCATATGATTTGTCATGGGCTCCTGCTCCCATTCTTTGGAATATCTGACAGCCTATACTCAAGCCTCCCTCTCACCTTCTCCTACACTTCTCCCTTTTAACCCACCCACTGCCTTTCTTCCTTTTCTCCTTTGCTTTCCTCTCCCTTGTCTCCAGCCACACTAAACCTCACAAGTTCATTTTCACCCTCAATGAGTCTGAAGGCAGAGAACCAGTGGCTTAAATCCTGCAGTCCTTATTCAGGCAGAACTGCCCCAGGGCATTCTGCCTGCACAAGGACTGGAGCAGCCAGCCCCTGCGACACAGTCCTATACACACACCCCCCCGCAATGGGAGCAAGGATCAGTGGAAGGACGACATACATCTAGCCTGCACCTCAGTTGGGATTGGCGTTCATCTCTGTTGCTGCGTCTGTCTGTCCGTCTTTCTGTCTCTGCCTGTCTGATTTTGTCTGCTTCCATGCCCTTTGCTGCTCAGATTTTGGCCATCAGCTGCCACTGGACATAAATCTTTGCAGTTCCTAGAACTTGCAAGTTCTTTTACCCAAACCTTCTGGAAGAGGCAGAAAACATCTCCCTCCCTCTCTCCTTCTCTCTCTCTTTCTCAAGTGCCATCTGGGTAGCAGAGGCCTCCAAATTATGTAGCAAAGGGCAGGAGAAGCACAGTGGCTTCTTCTGACATCTTGTGTTGTTATACCCTTACTGCTGCCATCCTAGAACTTGAATGTAGTCCTGAGCTATCCCTGTGTGCGTGTATATGTATGTATATATGACTTGGGTTTTTTTTTTTAAAGCTACTGATGAAATGGGGGGGGGG
>NW_020799092.1:11803711-11812506 GCF_003259725.1 Athene cunicularia | reverse complement strand
AAAAAAAAAAAATAAAAAAAAAAAAAAAAAAAAAAAAAGTACAATATTCTGGCATCAACATTTGTGATATAATAAGTTATATTTCATTTTCCTTTTAATTCCAATATGTTTTTCCACAAAGCTAGTTAAAAATCTCAAAAGATAATAAAAACCATTAGAACTACCTCAAGCTGCTTATATTTTCCATTGGCTTGCTAGCCAGGATAAATCATTCCTTTTGCTTAGCAAAAGTTTCTTTTAACTTTCCCTGAACTCTAATAGAGACTGTATCTTTATATGAATCCACAGAAAAATCTCTGACTCCAATTCCTTAGTCTCTGAATATATTTATGTTACTTAATGATAGCTCCCTAAGCACTGTAAGTTCGATGGTGAAAAAGGTGCTCAGGTGAGTTCAAATCCAGCTAGTTCTGTCATCTAAGGCAAGTTCCTCGAAGCAGTGAAAGATGTTTTCTGGCATTTAATTCTCCTTTTGCTAAGACCTACTTTGTTGATAATGCCCAAGGAATTTTCCGGCGTCACTGCTCTACACGTGCAGATTGCAGTAATAAAGGGTGCACAATCCCCTGTATTTCACTCGTTCAGTTTTGATGTGAAAGCTTCTGTTCTTCATCCAAATTACAAGAGCTTTTAACATCGGTACTCCAAGACCTCATTGCGTGCACCATCTCGTACTATTATGCATATTTAGAGATCTGCTAACTGGCTCCAGATTGCACTGCCAGTTGCAATGAAAGCAATGAAGATGATCGAAGAAGGGAAAACACACAGAAGTATTTTGTTTTCCTCTTTAACTTTCTCTTCTCCCCCATCCTTTTATCCCCAGTGACTTTCTACAAATTTTGCTGAAATCTTGGGTAGCAGAGATCATGTTTCCCATTCCCAGGAGCACTAGTAGTAGTTTTCAACAAGACAGTAATTACCTCCCCTCCACCTACTGTCTGTCTTCAGCCAAGATACCTTCAGTCCAAGGGAAAGGCTATTCCCCTTTGTGAAGGTTTTTGTGGCAGGCATTAAGCAGCAGTTCATTGTGGTGATGAGATTTTGCAAACTCAGATGCACAGACTAACAGGAATTTTTGAGGTTCCCATTAAATATAGACCTGATTGTGGGTTTTTTGCTGGAAGGCAAGAGAATGTGGCCTCCCAGCTAGATTTCTAATCAAAGGTAAACACATATAAACTAATTTTACCCTTTCTATTATAGTCAGTATAGCACCCTTATTTACTCCTCCCCCACTCCCTCTACACTCATACATACCAGCCAGGCAAACACAGGGGTTTTTTTTATTTCTCACTAGACAACTGTTTTTAAAATGGTTATACTCTTACCTTCCCTCACTGATCTGGTCTTTGTGAAGACTGTCTGCCACAACGCGCCATCAAAATGACTTCTGCTTCATATATCTTCCTAGACATCTGCTAAATAGGCCCCATTCCCTGCTGCATCCAGATGACCTAGCTATAGTGACTGGATTGCTGCTTATGGTCAGCTGATTGATGGCAAAAAATGTGGTTCTGGCTCTATTTGCTAGTAAAACTGTTGCAGAGTAATGGGACATCCCAGCTGGTCACATCCCAGTCGCTCTCTCAAAATCCACTTTTAAACTCAGATATCAGTCAGCAGTGCTGTCTGCTGAGCCTTCTCTGAGTGACTGGGAGAAAATCTGTGCCAACCAAATCCAGATCAAGTGACATCTTTTTATAAACTAAACAGACATCAAGGCAAAGATGCCTCATCAGTAAAGAAACACTTGTTAATAGAAAGGCACTAAACCAAATTGATATTTAGAACGAGGGATTTTGAGGCTCAACTGTTTGCCCAGACTTGAACACAGTAAATCACACATAGTGAGCATTACATATCATCCAAACTATCCCTACTATTTTTTAACCAAATAATTCATCAAATCAATAATCATTTGTTCTTGAAAAAAAAATGTTGCTCAGTAGCTTTGTAACAGCTAGCTGCAGTCTCCATATGACTACCAGTAACGTGCACTGATAATGCATGTGATTGGCATTTCCAATCCCAGAATGGCTTTTAGGCTTTATTGTATCCCATATTAACATACAGAAATCCAGTATGGCTCTATAGGCTGTTCTCTTCTAGGAAATATTCTGCATCAACATTAAATAAGCTTCTAATTTAAAAGGCAATAAAAAGACACAGCCTGAGAAGTAAATACTAACTGCTACAAATCTCACATGAAAATGGTCCACAACTAACTCTCACTTTGGGCTGCTGGTATCTCTGGCTATCCTCCCTTGAAGCAGAGATTCATTATCCAAAAGTAACAGGGGCTGCTAGTTCACCTGTATCTACTGTCTCTTGCAATCCACAGTCCTGCTGCATTTGAACAGAGGCAGACTGGGTTTTTTCCTGTTTTCAATGGCATGTGCAGTTTCTTTCAGCACCTTCTTCAAAGCATAAGATGGCTCATTCATCTTCACCTTGTCCCAGAGCCTTTGAGCTTGCCAAACAAAGGATCCTGGCAATACTGCATGCAGAGTCTTTGAGCTGGTAGACTGTCCACCTTCCTCCCTGGAAAAACTTGCTCATGATCTAGTCTCCATCTGGCTCCATTAGTCCCCAGAAGAGTTATCATACCAAGGAGTGGGCATTTTGCTGCAGTCTGCAAGCCTGCTTCTGACCTTAGCACCACCAGTGTAACTCCCCATCAGTTATATGGGAGTTGCTGAGATGTTGCTGAATCTTCCTTTCAAATTCATGTGCTCCTGCCAACCACATGACAGTAAACCCTTCATACTGAGCTCCCAGCAAACCTCTTCACAGATGAAGCCCCACAAAGTCCAAAGGTCTCCAGCCTCCTTTCTGCCCTAGGCAGGTGAGGCTGCCCAGAGAAACCCCAGTAACACCAACACACAGAGGGCACCAAGTTTCAATCTGTTCTTCGTTTTTCCTTCTACCTTATCTTTTTCCCACACTATAGAATCCTATCAGCTAATTAATAAGTAATTAACAAATAGCTGTAGAAGCGCTCAGATGTTCAGTGCACGAGCACAGCCATGACAGAAGGAAGACATACTTCTGGGAGTTTGCTTAATTTCTCAAATCATCAGCCCCCAGGGAAGTTCAAGCCAGTAGATGATACTCACGTTTCCAGTACTAACAAAGTATTGCAAGGTGTTGGAGACAGGGAAAGCTCCTGCTTACCCATGGCTCAGAAAATTCATCTTAGAGAGTAACTCTGATGCTATTATCCTTTCCAAAACAGGCTGTGGGATGTTGCAAGAAATGGAAAAATCAATACCTTATACAGTGCACAGCAGTGTGTCTTTAGAGTAACTAAGACTGATACGAATGCTTTGAACAGTCTTTCTTCTATTTCACTGCAAGATCAAAATCAGCGGCACAGTCTTAGTACACAAGAACCTTAGCAGGCCAATCCATGTCAGAGATCATCTCTCTACTTGCAGCCTTCTAGAGCAGCTGTGCTTTCACAACACTGCTACAGATAAGAAGTCAAGATGATGATCACAGAATTGGGTATTTGGGATGGGAGAACATGGATATGAAAAGAACTGTCATGCAGAATGAGTCAAAATCAGATACAGGCTGTGCTCCTTTTGGAAAACCAGTCCCACATATTTCCCTCCCTCTGTCCGTCTCAGACAATGAAAAAAACAAAAACAAAATAGAAAAAAAATAATGATCAATGTTATAGACAACATAAATCTTCCTAAAGAAGTGGAGGAAAAGAAGACTGCCTTTTCCAGCACAGTGATAAATATACTGCTGGGTTTGGTGTTTAAAACTATATTAACTTTGCCATAGGAAAGGGAGTAAGGCACATTGGATTACTTAGGAGTAGCAATGAGGAAACCATTGGCATGGATGGTAATAATTCTGAGGAAAGCTGGAGACCTGGGAACTCTAAATTTTCACACTTTCTTTTTCTCCATCTTGCTCAGTTCTGTATTCCCAGGGTCATCCACCTCAGTCTCCTCTCATCTGGGAGAGCCTGATTACCTCCTTGGGAAGCCCTTGCCCTTGCCTTTGATCAAGAATTGGTCAAGAGAAAAGGCAAGGTGAATGAAAAAAGTCTGCTCTGTCACACATGGCTTCTGGCAGAGTGTTGAAATCAGTAAAACCTCTCCTCAGCTGATACTCAAACCAGGAAATCCTTAAAGTCACTCTACCTGTAAAAAAAAAAAAAAAAAAAAGTAAAATGTCCTGCACACGAGTAGGCTTTCAACATTTATTTTCATGGCTGGCTTTATCTTCAAAGCCTTCCTATCCAGATGTTATAGAACTTTTTCTGACTACCTGTCCCACAAAACACAAATTATAAAACAAGCAAGCTGCACCTGATTCTCTGAGTCAGACCACTACTTGTACCTGAAGATGAGCACTACATCTCTGATAATGTTTAATATCTACTTGTTTCTCAGGAGTCCCACAGGCTTGATTACCATAAGACTTGAACTCATCATTTACCCAGAGCTAATGAGAAGGATTATTAAAACATCCTGAAAATTAAGATTAATTTGCATAGATATACTTTACCAATTGTTCTACTTTTCTGAAAGTCATGGAGAAAAATAGTTTTCAGCTGTGTAAAAAGTGACTCTTTCATTAACTGTCCAATAATTGTCAGTCTGGGGTAATCTGCATAACCAAATTAAAGCAATTGACTTTCCTTATATTTACCTTAAGCACTTGGAATCATAAGATTACTGTCTGACAATTTCATGGATATATATATTAAATTAATTAATAAGCTATTCAAATTGGTATGCTTTGCATATTTGAAGCTAATTAGAAAAGTGAGCTCTAGAATTTCAAAATTGTAGAATACATAGGAAATTAACGGAAAAAACCTGATAGCTGCAGGACTCATTTGCTTTAAAAGTTACCTTGACCTATTAACTGTATTCAAAACAGGCTTTTGTTGCATACCTATGCTAATATTTTCCCTGAGATACATATGCTAATATTTTCCCTGAGATCTGAGATCATGTCGAATCTATGCGAGTATAAATGCATATATATTGCATTTTTATGAGCTAGCACTTGATGTCTGTTGACCCATATGGGTTAGTGCGGCAGAAATGTAATGGCAAACTTCATTGCAAGTGTCACATTTTTCCTAATTCCCCTATTGCGCCAAATAAAATTTTAATTTCCCAGTGCAAGAAATTTTAATCTCTTCCGCAGAGCTGTCTGAGGATTAGTATGTTACATTGCACTGGAACAGGTCAGGGATTTTTCCAGGAAAATCAGCAAGGTGTTCACTATTTGTCCCAGAAAAGGTAACATCATACACCTTGATTCCTGTTCTCCTGTAAGATGGTGCCCTTTTCTAATAGGCATTAAAACTAAACCTCAATTTATGAAAATGATCCAAAAAGTCTCTGGTGCTTAACCCAGATTAGAGCTATAGGGTTTGATTTTTTGTTTAACAAAAGCCTCTTGTAACGTTTTTTTCTGTTTTAAAATAGAATAAAAATTTTAAATTGCAAAATTTTCATTAAAAGGTCATTCCAATAGAAATAATTGAGGAAAACAAAAAAATTTGCTTAAGTAAAGTAAAACCAGTTTAATCCAATATTGGGGGGAGTTTTGTAGTTATGTAACATTTCTAATGGAAACGAAAACTCAAATTGAAATGTGCAAGGACAAAATGTAAGATTTCAATCTTACACTTCTGAAATGCTTTTTTCCAAATTGACGTGGTTTTTAAGAACATTTCACTTTCGGCATCAGCATACTTCTAACAGAAGATATTTTTGTTGAAAAAAAAAAAAAATCAAAATTCTGGCTAGTTTTATTCAAAATTTTCCCAGAAATTCTCAAAGTACTGCACACTTAATGGAAGAATCCAGAGTTTGAGTAGCCTGTCTGGCACATTTGGGTTTTTTTTCCTGCTAATTATTTGATTTCACTGTGAGTTTGTGGGAATTGAGAATTATGCCATCTGCAATCCAGTAGTATTCCCTGTCAGAGAAATACCAGATACATTTTTGCCTGGTCTTATAATAACTTCACAGAATTTGGTGGCAGGTGGATTATCTCTCGAGTTCCTGTGATTAAAACCACACACAGCAGTGGCAGACAGATGACTCTGGAAGGTGTTGTGGTAACTCCCCAGTGTAATGGCAGGCTATTACCTGCCAGCAGCGAGGTTGATTTGAAACCCTGACTTCTTCCAGCTCTCCACAAAGACGCATTACTCAGACAGCCTCCTGAGGTCACTTCAGACTTTTGACGCTACAAACAGAAGGAAAGTTTGATGTCTTCTCTTATATGATGGCACTGATAATTTCTAAACATCTTTTTCTCCTATACTCTGCTAAAATCATGTTCTTAAAGCTCATGTCCTTGCAGATCCCATCTCAGTGTGACCCACATGTGTGAAAGAAAAATCTCCAGAACAGTAGTGCTGTTGGCTTGCCATTGCCCTATTTGTGCCCTCTACATCCAGTCAAGGTGAAGGGGCCAAGCAGCTGCAACAGCCTTTCAGTTACTTCTCGCTCCCTGTAGCAACAAAATCAAATCACTGTTGCTCATCAGCTATCCCTTAATGAAACTTTTTCCCTTAAAATCTTACCTAGGTTTGTATGATGAGTTAATTTCCCTAGAATGTCTCTTTCTGCCCTTCATTTTGTTTCCAAGAAGGTCACAGATGCAGTATGGCTAAAGTAGGCAGGACTCTTAGAGGACATCTAGATACAAACAACTTGAGCTAGAAAAGACCGATATCCTAGAACTGCAAAGGAGCTACACAGCACTGCACCCTGCTCAGGTGAACTCTGCAGTGTGGATTCTCAGAGGCATCCCCCCTGCAATAAGTAGAAAAAAGCAAGAAGTGAACATCTATCACCCTCTTCCTCATGGCAGAAGGCTAATAGAGCAATGGACAAATTTCCAACAGATATGGCATCTTCATGGGTAAGTTTTCATTCTCCAAATGTCAACAGCAATCAAGGAAACATCTTAGCAGACATCTATCGCTATCAACAAAGTACTGCAGGTGGTCTCCAAGAACTTCATCCACAAGCCATATTTTCCTCTGGAGAAATATCATTATAGATTGTTTGTCACAAAAGGCAACATAAGCACCTGACCATTTGTTTTCTTGAGAAATATGAAGATACTTTATCGTATCATGGTGCCAAAATCACAAACACAGATTTCCTTTCATCTCTTCAAATCTAGGGTTACCAGACAAAATTAGAAGTCTGCCAGTGTACCACCTTATTGACTGAGACAACTCCGACTAACAAAGCAATAATAACACTGTGCATTTGGCTGCTTAAATGTTCCCCAGATCTAGCCAGACCAAAGTCCTCCACAACATAAAGGTTGAATTCGGTCTTGCAAAAAGAGATTCTTCCCTACGAATGGAAGAAGTCTGGTTAGAAAGTTAAACAAGTATTAGCAAGGAAGTTTTACTCCTTAAACATCAGGAAAAGGATAGTTTAGCCTTCTTAGCAAAGACTGGATCCTCTGAAGGAGCTGAATTCATCTTCAGTGTGTCCTTTGGTGTAAAAAAAATTACTACCATCAACCATGCTCATAATGGGAATGACACCTGCCTGTACCATCATCTCAGTGGCACTCAGGCTTCTACAACTACTGAGGTCAAGGAGCCTCCTTGGATATATTAAATATATGCTGTACAAACCTAATGGAGCTCTTCTTCAGGCATTTCAAGGTGCTGCTTCTCTGGATAGCCATTATAGTTGTCAGCAAACCAGCCAAAAACCCCAGGGAACTCAAACCTCTCAACACAGTCCTCCATCTCCATTGTTCTACAGGGATGAGGTGGGATTGATACCTCTTCTCGGGATTTTTCCACTGAAACTTTCATTTGAATCTATTTATTAACACACCTTATTTTTTTATTTCCAAATCTTTACCTATCCAGAAGATATTCTAAGCCATTGACATTTCAGGGGGCTTTGATACAACCATGATGGCACAAACTCTTTGGTCTTTTTGCTCATTTTTTTGCTCCTGTCTTTACAGCTCTGAAGAACCAAGTCATCCCTTCTCAGAATTTCAGGATGGATTATATTACACCATAAACATCATACAATATTGACTGTTACATACTGCTCTTGAAACATTGAAACTGGTTCTCCTGGAGTGCAAATTTTATCCTCTCCTAGCTTCCAAAGCATTCATGCTATAATCAGGATTTGGAAACCCATAAACACAACCTGTTAAAAACTATTTCCTTGACTTGATGGCAAGATCAAACACCAAGTTTGATATGTGAGTCAGTATGGAGGTTCAGGAGATTCTGATGTACCCATCTGGAGGTGGTATGTTCTTTGTAAGTAGCCACCAGTAAGCTTCGCCTACACAGGTGGAGCACAGTTAACAGGAACACAGTACTGTCAGTTACCGTATTTGGTGCTGTGGTCTCTGAGATTTTAAGTCTTTCTCCATTAAATAAACCTGTCTTCTTTCCCAGAGACTTCCCTATCGGAGATCCTGAATTCATAATGGGCATAAGCTGTGCCTTTCATTTTTGTGCCTGAAGGGACTTTAAGGATGCACACAAGTTAGCAGCAGCTCAAGCAATGCATCTGTTTAAAATATTGCTGCTCTGGTACACATTGAACATAGTTAAAATGAGATATATACAGGCAACAATATTCTGAGGAGCTTTTCGGACATACTTCGGGGTTCCCTCAGTGTTTATCCTACTGAATTTTTACTTTGGCTTCTAGAACCTGATTTTCTGTTTCTTGACCTCTTCTGCTCCTTCGAATCTCTATTACCTTTTTTAATATAATAACATCAAGGGCTGTCTCTTATAC
>NW_020799092.1:11759485-11803661 GCF_003259725.1 Athene cunicularia | reverse complement strand
TCAACAGCAATCAAGGAAACATCGGAAGTAATGACCGAAGCAGTTTCATTGCACTTGTCCCCATTGAGTGTCTTTACATGGATGCATCCTGCCTCAGATACTTCTCTTCCCACTCTTAGCCTGCAAGTTCCCTTCTACATTACTCTTAATATGCCCCTGGAATTGTTTCTGATTTACACTTCACGTCCCTTTTCTCTATGATAGAAATTGTGCAAGAGCATCATCTCTTGACTGATCGCACTGTTATTGTTGTTGCCCTTTCTTATTCAGTTATGTGTATGCTACTTAGCCCCCATACGATAAGAGCAGGGTAGAATACTTGAAGTTCCTTTGCAGGTTCGACCACGTGCAGGAGGAGACATGGCTGCAAGTAAAACAGAGTACAGCCAAGGCCACCTTCTGTTAAGTGGTGTAGCTTCTCAAAAAGCTCTTTCAAAGACATGAAACAGATGAGGATTTGATTTTGTACATTGTTCTGAGATTTGTAGAAATGAAATCCCATCCACTTCAGATGGGCATTAGACACTGGCTTTAATTCCAAATACCTATCCTAAAGCCTCCATCCCTGGGAACTGATGTGACTAATATGTTCTCAGGTGCCAGGTGCCTGTCTTTGTCCTAAAATTGGCATACCCACATCGCTTGCAAGGTTGAAGGTTCTCAGAAAATCTAGCAATAGCTCTCTTGGCTTTATAGTTAGGACTGGCCACACTTGGAAGTCCCAGTAACAGGTTCTCAGATATCTGTGCTCAGGTCCGTATGGTGACTTTTTGACACAGGTGGAAAATGGTAGGATTTGACTTCTCTCTGAAAACTTTGTGGATATCAGAAAATTTATTCAGTAACCCACAGCTGGGGGTTGATTTCCCCCTCATATGTTCATGCATAAAATATTGTATGCACAAGCCTATCAGGAACTTCAGCCCACAGTGCTACAGTTTGTACAAATGCCACCTGTCAGCATTAACAAAAACTTTCCCGTGCTGCTTTTGAGCCTTTACTGTAGGTAGTGACATAATTTGCTACATATTTGACCCCTCTTAAAATACAGGCTAGTTAGCTCAGGAAATAAGAGAAGAGTAAGTCAGCCTCTACTTTACTTTCTTAACTGTGCCAAAGACACTCAGAACCTTTGGTTTCTAGTTTTTCAACATGATGCCAACTCCTCCAAGTTGAGCATCCCATATCAACACTGCCTCATGTCAGCTCCATTTATACAGATTTTTTAATTCTGTTATGTTACTATTATCTGCAATTTTTGATTAAATATTAACAATATCAAAATGACAGTTGACGTATAATAATCCACCGTAATTTACAAGGCTTCTTCAGCCAGTCAGTCACAGCACTGTCAGCCAGGAAGGATGGAGAATCCTGAAAGGTGCTGAAAATTTTTGTGCTTCCTTCAATTAGTTTGAAGGGGCTTTGTACCTTCACAGAATCAACTATGTTGGAGAGGACCTTGAAGATCAGCAGCTAGCAGAATAAGGTCCTCCTATTGTTAGAAAAGATGATTTGCAAAACTAGAAAGAGGAAGGGGGATGGGACAGGGAAACTCTTTGCTGGAAAGGAGATGTTTGCCCAGCAATATGAAATCAAAATCTATGCCTGATCTGTAAGAAATTTCTCTATGGGCACCACTCTTTTTTTTTTGGTATTCAAGTCAACTTTTGCCTGTATGTGATCTTAAAAGAAAACACAAGAGCAAACATGTGAAAGAGGAAGAAAAAGGCAATGAAAGCCAAAACTACCAAACCAGTGAATTAACCCAAAAGACTTAGATGTTTACATGTACCTTGGGTTTTTAATTTTTGTCATTTTCCTATATAACCAAATAGGCTGTGCATCCAAACTACAGTTTTTATTTTGGTTACTGCAGTTCTCTTGGAGAGCAGAAGCATACTGCAGGAGTCTTCCACGGCACTAGAGGTGATTTCTGCCACTGGCAGAAAAAAAAAATACATCAGTTACAGCTTTGCTAATGTAGTCACAGGAAGTAATGACAGACAGATTTGGCATATGGGGCATATGGTAGAGTTGAGGCCTGAAGGATTATGATACTATTGAACTGAAGGACTCCCGATAAAGCTGGTTTTATTTAATTTTCAATTCTGCTTCTTGTGCCTAAGGGTACTTGCAGACTTGGGTGGTTTTTAGAATTGCTCTCAGTATTGGAAATGGCCACAGAAGTTAATTAAGAAATGTTAGGCAGAGTGTTTGCAGCAACTAGACTCTTCCAGGCATGACCAAGGCTCAGCTCAGCTCAGCTTGGCCTTCAGGGACACATCCATTGGGTCCCTGGAGCTTTGCTGTGAGGTAGGTGAAGGTACAGCAAACTAACCAGATTTACTAGCTCACTTTCCACAGCCGGTGGTGGGTGTTGTAGTGTTGCTAAGAGCTGGTTAGACTGTCCCAACCCATTGTCTTAGTAACACAATGTTATGACCCAGAATTATCTGTAAGAGAATAGGGATACATAAATAGAAAGTGTTGCTTCAACACTGGGATGTTATGGGTTTACAAATCAGACTGATGCACTAGAAGCTGGCTGGTCCCTATGCAGACATGGTCTGGATTTGAGTTGAGGAGCTAAATCAGTCTCTGTGTTGAACATGATACTAGTGATACAAGAAACATTTTAATAATATCAGTACCTCCACTGGAGATACTGGGTGCAATTCACATGTGGTGGTAGCAGGTACAGCTTACCTCAAATTCAATGGGAGTTGTACCTACTTCTGCCATGGCCAGCTTTGATCCTGGGTGTCCTGGGGAGTAAGCCCAGCCTCTTGTGCATTTCTTTGAAACTCCCTTTTGCCCTCTTCTACCATTTTGTTGCTCCTGTGTTAGCCAAGACCTAGTTTACTAGGGCTCTTGATTGGAGACTTATTACAGCTTATTTCTGTCTGCCTTTCTTTAAAGCCAGCTGAACATACCCAATGCTCTTCCTCTATGGTAAGACCAAAAATACAGACCACCCTCCCAGCTTCTGTGACACTCTTTCTAACACACTCCTTTATTCTCTTCCCCGTGATCACGACTTTTCTCTCCAAGCCCAGCCTAGTTATTTGTGCATGAAGCTGCCATGTCGTGTATTGGTGTGAGTCTGGTGTTCACATGAGCTGTGAATATGCTGCACATGTGTATTTCTTGTGCATCCTGAGCTTTCCTTTGGTCAAGTTAACTGTCGTTCTGCCTTCTAATGAATCACCAAGAGAGAACTAGACTTGGTAAGATTTCTTGTTAGCAACAAGCTGTGACTCTATCAATGTGATGTTGAATAAATTTGCAATGTGACTTCACGTGCAAGCCGCCAAACTAGAAAGGATTGGGACTCTGAAGTTCCTCTTCAATGAGGTGATTCACTGTAACATTTGAGTTCATACATTGCAGAAAAAAAAGAGTATGTTGTGCAGTGGTACACACAAATTCGGCTGCCTTGGTGTACAAGGCAGTTTGCACACCACCCCAACAGAGTTATAGTAACTCCAATTGCCACTTTGCAGAATTTCCCTCCTCTGACAAGGATATGCCTTGAAAAGCTGCATGAAAACCAGGAGAAAGCAAGCGAGGCTACTCAAGCACCAGCTAATCTGTAGCCACCTAGTCTTAAAATGACCATAATCTCCTGAGGCATCACTGGTTTTGGCTAAGTGTTTTGATGCCAGTAAACTGTAGATTTGCATCAGGGAGGAATTGGTTCTGGTTTATCTGCTGCTTAGACTTTGCCTACTCCAGGACCCTAGGAGGACAGGGATAATTTTCTGCCTACAGTAGCTGACTCCTCTCAGCAAAAGATGAAGCAATGCTAAAACCTTTGTCCAGACCCATGTCTGAGCTTGCTGTGATCCAAAGATAAGCTAACAAGAGCAGCAGCAGGGAGAATAAGAAAACACTTCTTTTTTTTCTTTTTTTTCTTTTTTTTTTTTCACAACCAGAGCAGTACTGTTGTCCATGCAACTTTTTAATTTGGACCTCAGCTTCCTTTTACGTGTTATTTGAGTTTAGATTCTTAGAGAAAGTGGAAGGGAAGCCATAGGACTTCTGCAAGAGGTGGGTGACCTTATAGTTAGCCCTCTAGGACTGTAGTGCTGAGAGTATTGAATGCTATGATTTTTGATTTCTTGGAGTCACATTCTGTCCTCACCTCTGAGTAATTCCCTCTGATTCGTTGAAGCCCTCAGCCTGTTGTCCAAGTCAGAAAACAGGAATGATGTGAGATGTAGGGAACACCCAGGCTTTTCCTTGACGCAGCCTGTTCCCCTAATCTTTTTCACCCAGTTACTGTACGGGCAGCAAGCATCAGCCTTTGCTGCAGACTGGCAGAAGCTACCCAAAATAACTGTTGGTGATTCACCACAGACAGGCAGACAGACAGACTGCATCTGGAGTGTAATCCTGAACTATTGCACATACAGTGCTGTGCTTTCTGTACAAGCGGGGTTTGCACACACTAGCGAGCAGCTATGGCCCCTGCCTGCCCCCATGGCTGCACAAGCAGGGGTTGAGCGTCAGTCTTCTCATCCTGGGTTGGAAACAGAAGCACACACAGCACACAGGTACGTGTCCTCATCTGGACATTTAATCCCAGAAACATACATGCAGGTGGTTCCTGTGCCTGGGGTTTTATCAGGAGCAGACAGGCAAGCAGCTGCTTGTTTTCACTGCGCGGTGACAGGAAATCCAAAGGGTCTGTTCTCTCTTGGTTTACACAGTGGTGAGTAGTTAACATCAGGGGTGATCTGCACTGTTTCTTCCTCCTAAAAGTTGGTCTTCCGGTGGTGTTTAGATGCAAACTGCAGTCTCTGCAGGCTGGGTGGGGAGAAAGAGAGCGTTTCTGTGCACTTCTTTGCTCCACAGCAGTTCAAGTGGCAGGGTGACAGTGTTATCTCCCCCTGTGACAGAAGGTCATATTCCCACAGTACTGCTAGCAGAAACCACCAGCTCCCCAGGCTTTGCACAGTATTTCAGGGGGTTAATGAACTGGGAAACACAGCATTTTCTGTGCCTTGCATCCCCTCGAGCTAGGCAGAGGGTCTGCTGCCAAGGCCCAGGTGAGCCTCCAGCCACAGCAGTGCTCAGATGGATGTTGCCTTCACATGTGTGAAGGCTGAGGAACGTCATAGCTGGTTACAGGCCCAGGGGAAAATGCTTAGGGACAAAGCAGATGCTGTGAGAAAAAAAACAGGCTAGAAGAAAGACTATTTTAAAATACTGCACACTTGAACAGTAGCAGTGAAACCAAAATAAAATATTTTTTAAAAAACAGAAGTCAGTGCACAGACTGTGGGAAGTACAAAGGGGTCGTGAGAAAAGCAAAAGGCCCGAACATAGAGCAGCAGGAGTAAGCGACCATGGCCTGGCCCCTAGAAGCATGGCCATAGCAGCACAGGGACAGCGAGGTGCCAGGGACGGCTGCAGCTGGGCAGGGGCCAGTGCATGCCATGCCCCAAAAGGGTATCACACCCTGGAGCAGACCCAGGACCTGCTACTGTTTCCCAGCAGAGCAAGTGACACATGGCTGATGCCCGATACCAGATTCACCAGAACTGCTGGCTGAGGCACCCACTGGAGTAAAACATCCAAGACAGGTCAAAAGTGAAGTGTCTTTCTCCTCCAGTACAATGTCAAAGGAGAATTGCATCTTTCAAATGTGAGGAGGAGATGTAATGGAGGGGTTTATACCATACCATGTCCCTAATCCCCAAAAGTCCAGGCAACATGAAGGGAGAAGCTGATGGCCTCAAGAGCCCTCATAGAGTAACCTCACTGCCATGGGAGAGAGGGCAGGCTTGACCAGCCTTGGCCCATCCCTGGCGTGCTGGGGCAGTGCAAGCCCAGGGAGCAGTACAAGGACAAGGAACAGTGCAGTGAGCTCTCAGCGTAGCATCCTCTGTGGCCCAGGGCCCCTGTTCCTCCCGTGCTGTTGTAACTCCTGCCTCTGTGCCAATGGCTTCCAGAATGCAGAGGAAAACTCTCGTATCTCAATCACCTTCTTCCGACTCTTCCGCGTGATGCGTCTTGTGAAGCTCCTGAGCCGAGGGGAGGGCATCCGGACACTGCTTTGGACCTTCATCAAGTCCTTCCAGGTATTCCTTTTCTTATCTTTAAGTAAGACCTAACTTCTTTTTATTTCCCCTTGATGGCCTCTTGGGGATGGGTTTCACCCAAGTGCCTGAGATCAAAAGCTGCTGGTCAGAACTGTGTGCACCAGTGACAAGGGGCACGAATGAGAGTCAAGTAAATGGGACTTGCAGGGGATGGCTGCCTGGGTATGAGTTTCATCTTTAAAGCATGAGTCACTGCTTAAGACCTTCCTGAACAGCCTTGATAGTTCAGTTCAACTCAATTACCACCTGTCTATAACCCTTCAATTTCCTTTTTTTTTTTTTTTCTATTTTCACTGTATTTAATATCTGTTGCTTTAAGTGAAATACACAGCTATGGGGAAGGCCTGGGTCTCAATTAAGTTTCCTTTAAGCCTTGTTTTGAGGATTTCCAGTGAGTATTAGAGATGTGTGACCTCCATGCTTTCATCCAGGAAGAATTTCATCTTTTTGGCCCACACTTTTGGCCCTGGTAATGATGCCAAGTTATTAAATTGCTGCTGCTTTTTCCCCAGAGCGAGGTTACATTTTTGTGATAGGTAAAATACCAGAGTGGATAGGGGAGGGCAAAGGAGACCAGACTGAATAAGAATCATCACCTTTGGAGAAAAACAAACACCAAGAGATAGCTATTTGCTAGAAAAACTGCTTCCAAACCAGACCCTTACCTAGCCATTTATAGAAAAATGGTAGTTAGAGACAAAACATAGCATATTCCTGCATTTTACAAGTACTTGACCTGGATTTACTGGGCCAGCACAACCTGGATGTTAGCTGGGGCAGGTCTGGAGGAAGGGTCAGGGAGAGACAGCACAGGAATACATATTGTGGTCTAAGCATGAGAAAAGATGCAGGACACACCACTGGACAAAAGCATGAAAAAGCAACACACAAGTCTTGAAACAACAGCCATATATCCCTCAGACTGAGGCTTTAAATGGTCAATAGCATTTGTATTGACTCAAATGGGAAAGGAGCTGATTTACGCTTTAAAACTTAAACCTCACCAGCTACAACACAAGCTGGGACCAAAGCCTGCAGTGCTATGAATCCCCACAACTTTTGTATCTGTCAGCAGAAGTAGCACATGTGTACACTAGGGATCAGTCTGGATCTTTTCTGATGCAGCTCTCAGGTCGTCTTGGTATCCAGACCACCGGGCTCATGCAAAGGGCTCTCATTTTGCACACTCCTTGACTGCCAGAGGATCTAATACTGCACAGCAGTATTCCGACACATCTGTACCACAATCAACTTTTCCCATTGCTTACATGGTTGCTAACTTCCAGGTTGTTATTTGAGCAGCTCTAGTGGGAACCATTTTGAATGCCTGCATAGGAATGAGATTCCCTTGGCATAGCTCAGCCACCCCTGATGCAGGGGACAGAGTCACACTTTCCAGTTCCTGCTTCTCCTCCCCTTGCCCCTGTGCCCTTCCAGCCTCTTTAGCAGTAGTTCACTCTTACCCTGAGCTCAGCTTGCCATGACTCTTGGCTGGAGAGGATGAGATGGATGGGAAAGGGAGTGTCTGGTACTTCCCTACAGTGACCTTCAGACCTCTTTGACTGGAGAGTCACTTTTAGGCAGGGTTGTAGGGTGATGGGAGAAAGTATCAAGGGAGGTATCTCCCACAGCAGAGAAAAAAAAAAAAGAAAGGCACTGCAAGCAAGTGCCTTTTCCCTTGAGAGCCTTTAGCCATTTATAACATGGTATTCTTTGCTCAGAGCTCCTCCTCTTGCGACTACTGGGAGGCTCCTTTAGTAGCTAAGAATAGCCACTGTGCAGAGCTCTTAATTCAGCCACTCCCACTGTCAAAATATGAGATCCCCCAAAACTTTGTCTGGCATGGCTCTCCTCTGTGTCCCCACATGCTTCCAGGAAGCATCTGCTCACACAGGGCAGCCTAATAAGCAACAAACTTTTGCTGGCATTCAGATCCCATTGTAATTCCCGTGTGCCCTGGGCATGGAGCACAGTGCTCACATACAAGTTGGGGCACTGGTCAGAGGAGTGTGTGGTGGGAAAATGCTCCACAGTGTTTCCGCCTGCAGAGATAGCGACATAGCCCAGGCTGGTGAGTGGGAGGAGTAGGAAGTGAGAGGGGTGCTGAGGGCAAGGCAAGGCCGTGGGAATCACAAGAACAAAGTGGTAAAGCCAGGGAAAGATGGAGACAGAGGAGAACAAAGCCAGAGGAGTGGAATACAGGAGGTGGGGAGCTGAAGGAGAGTAAGGGACAGAGATGAGCAGGGAGGTGCATCGGTGGAGAGGAGTAGGATGAGAAGAACATGGAAAGGAAGTGGAGGGCCAGATGGCCAAGAGAAAAAAAACACTTTTCCCATCCCCATTTAAAACATAGAAGAACTGGTAAGGTTATGCACTTCAGGTCCTGTCCAGACACTATCCCAGGAGCATTTCTTAGGTCTTGTGTACTTCTGTGTATCAAGTCTCAAATAGATCATCACAAAATGTATGAAGCATGGTGTATCTCCACTGACATTGTGGGATAACCATACAGATTTGTCTGACCCCATAAAACACACAAGAATCTGTCCCTAAGCCTCAAGATCATGAATACAGACATTGTTTAAAGGTTTGAATTTTTGCTATTTTAATATTCAGATCTCTTTGAGATTATTTCTGTAGATCTTAGTCAAATCTCCATAGTAATCAGTGAAAATTTTTCCTCAATTCTTCCTATAGGATTTAGCCCTATTAAATTTAGGCATAAACTTAAAATGTGTAAATAATCTTATATTTAAAAAAATAATAATGTTTTAGGCTTTTTATACTCTGTGAAATGGGGTGTTCAGAATCCAGATCAGGGGCTGTACTCCAATTTTCAGGATGTGTCCGCCCATTACCTCAGAAGTGAGGTCTTGAAATCTCTAGTCTGAGGACTAGATTTTTCAAAAGCAACAGAGTAGAAAATTCCTCCTCAAAAGCCTGAGCATGGGAGGTCCTGAGCTGTGACCTTGATTCCTTTCTAGTGGCAGAGGAAACTGATAGCACTCAGTGATGATTGTACAGGCCTCTTCCTTATGAGGCAGCTCTGCATATCAGGGCTCCGCGTTTCCTCTTCAGCAGCTGATCACAGACACTTACTGCTTTGCAGACACCATCGGAGACACCTAACGCTGAACAGGGAACAAAGCTGAGATGCTGCTTTAGGTACTTAGGAAGGTAACAGGAATTGTTAGCAGAAGCCTTGAATTTCGATCTCAGCAGCTGTTGCAGTTATTATTTCATCAGGCTGGATCCAGAAAAAAATCACATTGCTTTTAGTGCCAGAATAATGCTGGTTATCAGAGTTTTCTCCTCTTGGTAAGCAGATGTAGACACTGGTTTTGCCCTCGGTTTTCTCCGTCGAGGGCAGGACTGACGTGAAGGCAGCAGAGCTACACCGTCAGCAGTGGGAGCAGGGGCAGAGCCTGCCGGAGCTGGGTGGCAGCACGTGGTGGCTGGGAGGGCAAGCAAATGTGGGCCTATAGAGGCATCTAGTGGCTATCTAGCCAAATTACAGGCTCGACGTTTGGGGACAGCCTCCGCCCAGTTTCCCAAAGCCAGGAGCATGAGCCAGGCTCCAGTGTGTCGGGCTCTGTAGAGACACAGTGCTCTCTCTTTTTTCTTTCATTTCTAGGCTCTCCCCTATGTGGCTCTTTTAATAGTGATGTTGTTCTTCATCTACGCCGTGATCGGGATGCAGGTAAGTGATGCTAAAAAGCTCATCTGTCTGTCTTCTCCCGTTAGAGTTTTGTTAACTGACTTATAAAGTAACTAGATCAATGTGTTGTAGGGGCTTACAAGAATGTTTTCACCCATTAAGGTAAGACAGCAGATAACTTTGTTGGAAAACATTGTCTGCCTATCCACTTCCAACAGGAGCAGAACACACTCAAAAGCCACAACCCATTTAATGGCAGAATGCAATATGCAAACAGTAAAAGGACTGTGCCTCATTGGTTCAAAGTAGTTGTTTCAGTGGGCTTATGGCCATGCTGCACAGAACAAACCCAATTTTTCTTTCCCATCACTTTCACACTAGCATAACTTCCGCTGAGTTGTAAAGAGCAGCTTTTGATTTACACCTGTGAAGGTAAATATGGGATCAAACCCATCATACTGACACTCTGTGTTTGTGTCAGTTCTTCAGGAAGCTGCATCAATACAATTTTCTATTCAGTTTGCAAAATGAACTTGGGACCAGCCTGAGCATTCACCTATGCAAGCAATTGTTGTTGCATACAGACCAGTGAAGAATGGATGGGATATAGGCCCAGTCTGTGACAGTCTCAGCCTCATTTGCTGTACTGCTTTTCAAACTAAGCTTCACTTTCCACTTCAGTGTTAATTAAAGATCTCAGACAAGTCAGCCACCTGGGACTAGAGACCAAAGTATAGAAAGACATGGTGTGATTGCTTCCAGAGGTCATCAAACGTGACAATCTTCTTGGTTTCACAATGCCAACAGAATTTGTGACAAAAATCATCTGACCTCTGTGACCTTGTTTTAATTTGTTTCCTGTTATTATAATCCTATCTTTTCATAGACTCATCTGCTCTGCCCCAGTTTGAAAAATAAAACTAAACTTTTTTTGAATTATCACAGGTTATCTCAATTGCCTCCAGTAATTACAGCTGTCCTTTATTCTACTAGGCTAATACTGTAAACTTGACAGTTTTGCCTTTGATACCTAATGAGCTCAAATGGCCAAGATCTTACAGGATTACCTGTGCTATACAGAAAAATCACTTGAGACTGTTACACTAGTGTTATGTAGCTACACAAAGCATTAAAAATGTCTTCCAAGCACCCATGTGGATGGGGTCTACAATGATCAGGGCACTCAGGGCTAGATGTTTTATTCTGTAATTCTATTCCCTTCTCTGTCAGCTAGTTCTAAGTTGGCTATTTAAGCCTTGGCTTACATTCAAGCCTCTGTTTAAATCATTTCATCAGCCTGAAGATCATACATCTGTCTTTCACATTGATCTAGATTACTAGCTTGCTTTCTGCCCTCCTGTCTTCCAATGAGAAAACCAACTTTTCTCATCTTCCCTCTTTGCTTAGAGCCAACAGACCTATTATCATCACTTTTTGTCCAAAAAGCATCTCAGACATTTTGTGTGCTGCTCTCTTGAACCTGCTGACTATACATAGAGTTCCCTCACATGCAGGGATACGTAGGAAGGAAAATCTTTCTTCACTCCATTAAGCAGCTACCTTGAAAGACTAGATGTACCAGAGCTGATGAAAATACAAGAATTTCCCATATAAAGGAGACCTACCACTTTATCTCAGCTACTACCCTGACCTGGAGCGTAACAACATTCAAGCCTCGCTACCTAATGTGCTCAAGTGGAAAAATCCAAACTGATGCTGATAGATGAAGCCACTCACATCATGGCCCAGGAGGCACAGACTGGAGAGGCCATATGAGAGAACCTCTACCTACAGCTCCTTATAGGTGCCTGATGCAAAGCACCCCTGGTAGCTGCCACCAGTTTCTCGTGTGTGAGGGGAGCTGCAGGGTTGAAAGAAAAATCAGACTTCAAGCATGGGAAGTTCCCTTGCCTATGCTTGGCTGAAATTAAAAATACAGGCTGCCTCAGCTCAAACTGCCTCTGAGCATTTAAACTGTCCTCCTGCTCCTCCTGAGTGCAGCTGGGGCTGTCACTGCTACCCGTGGCGTGGAGGTGGTTGGGGCTGGGAAGGCCCACATGTCCATGAGGCACCCTGCAGAAAGCTGCCATGTACAGACCCTCCCTCCCACCTGCCATGGCCTCCCCACCATTGTCCCTGTGCTTCATTTCACATCGTTGTTTCTCTTGGGATGTTAATTATCAGTGACATTTGCTTGAAAAGAAGCTCCATGTTCTCTCAGAGCTGCTCTATTCCTGCTGCTTGTTTTGGCTACAAGATTACAGCTCTTGGTCCTTGAGATCTCTGTCACGTTGCTATTGATGGGGAATATATAGTCCTGACTGACTATGCTGTGCAGAGACCTTTCTGCCAGGCAACATTTGTTAAGCTCTCAGTCCCAGTACCCAAAAGTTTCAAACCTATATCAGACTTTTCCAAAGAAGCCTGAAATTCTGCTGCACTGGGGACTTCACATCCAAGGACAGACCTCTACAAGGGTTTGGTGATCATTGCAGGCTCTGTGCGATCACTGGATAAACTAGTTGGTGCAGCAGTGGTTCATTGGGCGTGGAAGGAAGCTGTAAGCCATCCTTGTCTGGGCAAATCTAGTCATTATCTTCACACTGCTGCATTCTGGGGGAGGCAGGAGGAGGGGGCCTGGGACACCTGCTGGTGACAGGGATGGCTATTAGAAGGGCAGGCATTTGGACAATCTCCAGATACAAGGCAATGTACTTCAGTTGTTTTGGGAAGATCCAAGGCACCCCACAGAGTTGGAAGCTCATGGCTTTGCAGCTGCTGGTCTTTTGCTATAACTTCCTTCTGGTGAGGACAGATAAGCAATGAAGGAAGGAGCCTTTTCTGCTGTGTTATTGACTTCTTTCAGCTGGACCCCCTCCCCATATGAGTACCTGTTAAAATAAGTCCCCATATCATGTATTCACAGCATATGAAGTAAGGAAGGATGTCTTGTTCTAACAGAAAATGCTTCTTGCTACAAAATGAGTGCTTTTCTGGTGATAAAGTACAAGCAAGGGAGGCAACAGCAAATATGAAAGACCTGTGGAAACAATTTTTTTTAGGAGAACAGATTCTGTTAAGTTTCAGAGTCACGGTGAGGCCAAGAGCTACAGTTGACAAGAGATTTGGGGATTTTGCAGGGCTAACCTGAAAAGACCTTTGCTTTCTGCCAGGTGTTTGGTAAAATTGCACTGAACGATACCACAGAAATCAACCGCAACAACAACTTCCAGACCTTCCCCCAGGCAGTGCTGCTGCTTTTCAGGTGGGTGTCTGACAGCTCTGGATTGTGTCAGTCTGGGAGCACGATTCCTCTGCTTTTGGGCACAGATTATCTCTTCCTACTGTGTCATGCTCACGAGGTGAGTAGAAACATGTTGTGCCTTAGCGGGGGAGCCTAGAAATTACATCAGATGAAACGACTGGTCCCTTAAGCTTTGTACCCTGCCAGCTGACACTGGCCAACACTCAGTGCTGGGGAGGGAGGCAAGTCCTCCCACTCAGAAAAAAGGTAGCCAGTTTTCAGTGCTCTCAAATGTTGATATGCATAACAAACTCCTTCCGTTCAAACCTAGCCAGTATGACTTCCAGCTTATTTTAGCAGGGAAAGGGACATGAGCTCCCACTCATGCTTTGGCATGGCTCTGCCCAGCTGAGCTTAGCACATCATCCTGCTCCAGCTGTGGCCAGATGTGCTGGCGCCAGGGAGGGGTGCTGACAAGGTGGGGAGTTGACACATATTCAGTGCTCTCTCCTCATTTTCAAGGAGTTTTTTCATGCAATCCATAGCTGTGTCATACACGTCTTGATGACTCTGGCTGGTTGGAACATAATAGCCCCATACCCAGACTAGCCAAAGCCAGTCAGTAACAACACTGATTTTGGCAACAAAGCTAAAAAGAGCAGCAGGGTATGCCAATGTGTGTCAAAGCTCAGTTATCAGCCTAACTTGCTTTTAACTGACCTCAGTGGCAAAACTCCCATTAATGTTCATGGGAGCAGGAATGGGGTGCTAATGTGCCAGTCCTTGTCACATCAAAGGTCACTGCTGTCTTCCTTTGCCCTTTGCCATGCCTAGGTGTGCCACTGGTGAGGCCTGGCAGGAAATCATGCTGGCATGTCTCCCAGACAAGAAGTGCGACCCAGAGTCGGAGCCAGCCAACTCCACCGAAGCAGATCACTCTTGTGGCAGCAGCTTCGCTGTCTTCTATTTCATCAGCTTCTACATGCTCTGTGCCTTCCTGGTGAGTTTACCCCAGCAACCAAAACCTGTCCTCAGACTGAGCCCCTGCCTCCCCAGACATCAGCACTGCACAGCAGAAGAATGATCTCAAAGAGAGAAAATCTCCCCATGGGGTTTTTCCCAGCAGCACCCTTTCAGTGACCACACCCCCTTGATCACTGCCATTTCTTCTTCCCTCCAGCTCTGGGGGATGCTCTGCTTCCAATCCCAATCCTTTGTGCACAGCAAAGGAGCACTCTTTCCCCCTCCCCCTCGATGAGAAAACCAAATTAGCGTGTTGTGGGCTGTGCTGAGGCTAGCAACGCCTCAGCCACACTTCCCACCTTCCCTCCTACCTTCCTTCTGGCTGCTGAGCAGGTTTTTCCTCCCCTGCCAGCAGTAATGACTGTGAGAATACACATATCCCACTTGCATCTGCTCCGTGTTGGCAATGCAGCATTGCTTAGAGCGACAGCACATGCTCTACAGCTGGCATCAGTGCTCAGAACTCTCCCAGTGAACAGCAGCAACATTTTTAAAGTTTTGGTCCTGGGCCAGAAGAAAAGACTTTTATCTCAGCCCCACTGCCTATAGAGGAGAAATCCCTGATTGTCCCACCACTATCCTGTTCTGCCAGGCAACGACACAGGTGAATAAAAAGCCATCACAGCACGTCTAAGCATTCAGCAAACTTGGGCCTCATCCATTTAGTAGGGAAGACAAAAATGTGACCAGCTGAGAATATCTGGCCTCTGGGATCTTCCCATTTAAACTGAGGGGCTGGCATGGAGGAACAGAGAAATCACTCCCAATTGCTTCCTAGTTTTGTAAATCCAAATCCAGACCTTAAATAGAGAACCCAGTGAAGTCTACAGTTACCTGCCTCAACCATCAAGTCATCTCTCTCCTTGTTTGCAGATCATCAATCTTTTTGTAGCTGTTATAATGGATAACTTTGATTACCTGACACGGGACTGGTCCATTTTAGGACCACACCACCTGGATGAGTTTAAAAGGATCTGGGCAGAGTATGACCCTGAAGCCAAGTAAGTAACCCAGCCTGGATATCAGAGCTCCCAGGGAGAACAGGCCCATTATTTTCTGTTCTCTAGACCCAGTGCAGTAAGCGCCATGCTCCCCCTTCAGGAACGCTATTTTTTCTACAAAAATCCTAAAAAAGATACCTTCACAGGGTATCTGGTGGTCAATCCATAATCCAGCAGTGCAAGGATACACTCAAAACTCTCATCATTTAAGCTGAACTGTTACCTGGCAGGACATTGGAGATGTAGATTGTTTAGGGAGGGGAAGCAGGAAGTTAACCAAAGGAGGTTGTAAGGTTGGTTTATTGTTGCATGTGTTAGGGATATTGAGCTGTGACTCTTCTATTTGACTTTCTACTCACAGCAGAGCTGCTGTGCTCAAATATCCATTTTGTCATAAGTCATATAGGCCCATCACAACCTTTACCTTCAGATGGCTGTTTTACATTGTCTGCAGGGTTATTCATATTAGCAGACTTGCAGGGATTTAAAGTTACACAAGAACAACTCACACAAGGGCTTAACTAACATTCAGTATTATATGCACTGTTTGACACATGCTTGGGCTTAAAGTGCATTTAGATCCTTTTGGCATTACAGTACAGTTGACAATTGTAATTGCAAAGCCCCCTTCATAATGCAAAAACTGTGGAAAGAAATCTTGGTGTAAACTAAAAGCAGATCTCTTTAGGAGACATAGTGTCAAGATTAATTTGGGCTCAGGTTCTGCAATACGTGAAGCCATGTCACATTATCAGAGTGATACATAAATTGAAACCCTTCTTCCCATCCATGGTGACTTCCCAGAGAGACTTTTAATATGGATAGGGCATAAGCACAGAATTCTAATAAATACACTGTTTGTTAACAAAACAGATACTACTATTTGTGCTTGTTTGAAGGTAGGACTGCTGTGGCTGAAGCCATATAATAGATAGCCTCTCAGTCCAGACGACATCCTGTTCCTTTCCATCTATAAATGAGAAGCTCTTTTTTTTGTCTTCCCTATCCATGTCCCATGCTTGAAGCCCCACCTCTGGCTCTGATAGGTCTGCTCCCTCCATGAGAGAGTTTGTCTTTTGAGATGCCATTTACAGAACTTAAAAGAAACCCACCTGCTGCTATGGAGGAAGTTCAGCACTTTGTTATGCGCAGGCTCCAGTGACAGCCTGAAGCATAAACAAGTATCAAAAGACAGTGGCTTGGGGCTATATATATATGGGAGGTAAAGTGCCAGGAAAAATGAGAGTTGCACCTCTCTGCTTGCTATAGCCCTAAGACTTACAAGTAAAGAAGCAGGCATAGATTTTCAGCAGGTCAGTGGTGGGAGGACAACCCAAATTGTCCATTCATGCACTAATTGATTGAAGTCAATTCTTGCAAGTATTAAATGTTGTATGACTGACAGCTGGCTTTTTAGTAGGAGTTATTCAAGTGCTGGGCAAATCCTGAGGAATGCACGGAATGCAAGAGGTCTGAAATAATACCTGAAGCTATGTCCAGGCTACATGGAATGCATTGTGGGGCCACAGAGATCTCAGTGACACTTATAGCTGCATCCACACTCTGCAGGCACGTCAGCAGGTTGACCCACACTGAGGATGCGACCCTCACTGTGCTTTCTTCTTTAGGGGACGGATCAAACACTTGGATGTGGTGACATTGCTCCGACGGATCCAGCCCCCCCTGGGCTTCGGGAAGCTCTGCCCTCACCGAGTGGCTTGCAAAGTAAGGCACACTGCAGCTGTGGGAAAGGCTGGGGCAGGAGAGGCGGCCTGTGCAGCCCCACTGTGGCAACAGCACGGGTTTGAACTGCCCCTCCCTGGCTGTCTTGCCACACCTCCCGGCTCCTCTGGGCAGCTACAACCTAACTGAGGGCTGGGGGTCACCCCCCAGCTGGGGTGTCCACTAGTCAGAGGCATCAGCACACTGCCAGCCCTCTCTCAAGCTGGGAGAGAACATCCATGCTTACTACAGCCCTCAAATATTGAGTGCTGAATCAACCACACATATGTTTGCAGTATAAAACACGTATCCCAAGAGAGATTAGGACAGACAGGAATAACAGGGCAAGTATCTCTGAGACTTTCTTTGGACTAAGCAGTGCACCAGAAACCTAGTGTTAACCTCTCATTCTTCCTTAAATAACTGACAGATACTAAACAGCAAAGTGAGCATGGTATTAAAGTACACAAAGGGCAAGGACAGATTTTCTGTGAAAATGTCTCACTCATTTCTTTGGTTGTAAGACTCCAACTATGAAAAAGGACTCTCTCTAGTGAACAATGACATGTTTATAACCTTTATGCTTCCTTCACTTGAAGTTCTTCATTCATCTCCTTGCAAGTCCCAGAGTTTGTACGTGACACTTGTATTTATATCAGTCTCAGAGCAAAATACAAAGCCTGGGGCCTGTAGACAGAAATATATGACTTCTGTGGCCTACTGCCGATCCCTTTCAGTCTGCTGTCTAACAGTTGTTCCTTGTCTCGACCTGGTTCAAACCCCCCAGTCTATGATTGGAGTGGTAGTGATGGGGGGATGACATGCTTTCCTCCAATTTGGTACTGAACCGGGCCTGTTGCATGAAAGTGGCAGAAAACAGAACTCAAACAGAATCAACCCCTGAAAGCATAGGAGTTCAAACCAAATCTCTGGTGTCTCTTACCTTCTGAGGCAAAAGTGATGATGTATGATCTGGTGACTCTGCTACATCTGTCTCAGATATTCAGTTGTTGGTCTCACTGAAGTTCACCCTGCAGCTGCAACAGTATTCAGCTCTCATTCTCTGTCCTACGTGGCTTTACAGAATTACTGCAAGGCTTGTTCTTATGGGAGACTTTAACCTCCCAGACATCTGCTGGAAATACAACACGGCAGAGCGGGACCAGTCCCGGAGATTCCTGGAATGTTTGGGAGATAACTTCCTAATGCAGCTGGTGAGAGAACCGACCAGAGAAGGTGCCCTGCTGGATCTCCTCTTTGTGAACAGAGGACGACTCGTGGATGATGTGGCTGTCAGAGGCCGACTAGGGCACAGAGATCATGAAATAAGAGAGTTCTGTATTCTTAGAGAGGCCAGGAGAGGGGGCAGCAGAACCGAGTTCCTGGACTTCCAAAGGGCTGACTTTGACTTGTTTGGGCACCTGCTTGACAGAATCCCTTGGGAGACAGTCCTGAATGGTATAGGGTCCATGAAGGCTGGACACTCTTTAAGAAGGAAGTCTTAATGGTACAGGAGCAGACTGTTCCCAGGTGCTCTGAGAGAAGCCAACGCCAGAGAAGACCACCCTAGCTGAATAGGGAGCTTTGTCTGCAACTCAGGGAGAAAAGGAGAGATTACAGCCTTTGGAAGAAGGGGCTAGCCACTCAGTGATTACAAAGATGCTGTGAGACTATGCAGGGTGGAAATCAGGAGGTCTAAAGCCCAGCTAGAAATTAATCTGTCTGCAGCAGTCAAGGATAACAAGAAAGAAATGTTTCTATATGTCAACAGCAGAAGAAAGACGAGGGAGAGCCTCCATCCCCTGCTAGATGCAGGAGGAAACATGGGAATGAGTGATGAGGAGAAGGCTGAGGTGCTTAATGCCTTCTTTGCCTCAGTCTTTAATAACAAGACTAGTTGTACTGAGGGAATCCAGCCTCCTCAACCAGAAGACAGAGACTGGGAGAACGACCCCCCCACAATCCAGGAGGAGACAGTCAGTGACCTGCTGCATCACACAGACGCACACAAGTCTATGGGACGGGATGGGATACACCCGAGGGTGCTGAAGGAGCTGGCTGGGGTGCTTGCCAAGCTGCTTTCCATCATTTACCAGCAGTCCTGGCTGACTGGGGAGGTTCCAACAGATTGGAAATTAGCCAATGTGACGCCCATATATGAGAAGTGTCGGAAGGATGATCCAGGAAATTACAGGCCTGTCAGCTTGACTTTGGTGCCCGGGAAGCTGATGGAATGGATCATCCTGAGTATCGTCACACAATACATGCAGGACAACCAGATTCTCAGGCCCAGTCAGCATGGGTTTAGGAAAGGCAGGTCCTGCTTGACAAACCTGATCTCCTTCTACAACAGGGCGACCTGCTTATTGGATGAGGGAAAGGCTGTGAATGTTGTCTACCTTGACTTCAGTAAGGCCTTTGACACCATTCCCACAGCATTATCCTGGCAAAACTGGCTGCTCGTGGCTTGGATGGGCACACACTTTTCTGAGTGAAAACACTGTCTGGATGGCCAGGCCCAAAGAGTTGTGGTGAATGGAGTTAAATCCAGTTGGCAGCCGGTCACAAGTGGTGTCCCACAGGGCTCAGTTTTGGGGCCACTCCTGTTTAACATCTTTATTGATGATCTAGACGAGGGGATCGAGTGCACCCTCAGTCAGTTTGCAGATGACACCCAGTTGGGTGGGAGTGTTGATCTGCTCGAGGGTAGGGAGGCTCTGCAGAGAGACCTGGACAGGCTGGAGCCATGGGCTGAGGCCAACTGGAGGAGTTTCCATAAGGCCAAATGCCGGGGGCTGCACTTGGGCCACAACAACCCCCAGCAGCGCTACAGGCTTGGGGAGGAGTGGCTGGAGAGCTGCCAGTCAGAGAGGGACCTGGGGTGCTGATTGACAGCCAGCTGAACAGGAGCCAGCAGTGTGCCCAGGTGGCCAAGAAGGCCAATGGCATCCTGGCTTGTGTCAGCAATAGCGTGGCCAGCAGGGACAGGGAAGGGATCTCACCCCTGTACTCAGCACTGGTGAGGCCGCACCTCGATTCCTGTGTTCAGTTTTGGGCCCCTCACTACAAAAGGACATTGAATGACTCGAGCGTGTCCAGAGAAGGGCAACAGAGCTGGTGCAGGGTCTGGAGCACAGGTCGTACGGGGAGCGGCTGAGGGAACTGGGGGGGTTTAGTCTGGAGAAGAGGAGGCTGAGGGGAGACTTCATCGCCCTCTACAGCTACCTGAGAGGAGAGTGCAGAGAGCTGGGGATGAGTCTCTTTAACCAAGTAACAAGCAAGAGGACAAGAGGTAATGGCATCAAGTTGCACCAGGGAAGGTTTAGACTAGATATTAGGAATCCAGAAGGGGTTGTTAGGTGTTGGAATGGGCTGCCCAGGGAGGTGGTGGAGTCCCCATCCTTGGAGGTGTTTAAAAGTTGGGTTGACATAACACTTAGGGATATGCTGTAGTTGAGAACAGTCAGTGTTAGGTTAATGGTTGGACTAGATGATCTTCAAGGTCTTTATCAACCTAGATGATTCTGTGATTTTGTGATTCTGTTTTAAAAGGGAGAAGGGGAATAGTTGGATAAAGCAGACTGGCTTTCAGGTTCATTAATCCCCTATCTTTAAGCCTGTCACTTGAAAGATTCTGGCGCTCTGTTTACATTTGCACCAGGCTCAGCTTTAGTGCAGGTGAGTTTGCAAGTGCCTCACAAGGTTTAAAGAAATCAGTTTTCTCTTCATAAGAAAAAAGGTGTCATTTAGAAACCAAATGGTTTGGGGACTGGAACAAATCTCTGTCCATGTAATACAGTCTGGGCAAATGCCCACTGGCTACTGGGGAAAACAAAGTTTAGAAAGCGACAGCCACACTGAAGAAAACAGGGTATCTAGCAACAGGAGAGAGACCACAGGGCAAGCACACCATTGTTGGGACCATAAGTGGAAATTATAAGTACTTTTATAATTGTGTAACTAAATTCACAGGCCATGGATGCTTACATTAGAGGGGTGGCAGGTGTGGAGGGCATCACGAGGGCATAAGGAAGAGCATGCTTCAGTCCATGTGTTGGCACTATGATTGTTTTCTTTCTTCTTACTCCACAGCGCCTTGTCTCCATGAATATGCCACTGAACAGTGATGGGACTGTCATGTTCAATGCCACTCTCTTTGCATTGGTCAGAACAGCACTGAGGATCAAGACAGAAGGTAAGAAGCTTGCTGACTGCAAGGCTACGAAGGTAGCTGAGTGGTATTCACACCTAAGTGTGCTGAGCTGGAATACAACAATAAGGTCATCTTGCGTAAAATTATCTCAGTTACTCATATGCAGCACATGGTACAAAAAGCAATGTAAAGATGTTTGGAGGAATAATATCTTCTAGGGAGAGAACAGTGTTTCCAGTTACCTAGAAAGCTGGTTCTTCCCATAGTATCATCTCAGATTATTGATCATGTTCTTTACAATGGTCTCAAAGTTAAAAGTTTTAGATCAGTGTCTGCTCAAATAGTGATGAGGGGAAGGAAAAGAAGCCTCCCCTTGTGCAGACTGGCTGCAGAGCTGGGCCACTTTTTGACTGCTGTTATCACTGATCTTCTAATCCAAGGAAGGCAAAAGAGCTTGGACTGGAGGGTCTCACTTCACTAAAACTCCTCCTGTGCTTCCATTAGCAGTTAACATCATGAGTTAATATCACACTGTAGTGACAGTAATGTTGTAGGATAAAGGCGGATGAGAAGCAAATGGGCTTTTAATAGCTTTCCAGGGCCAGCATGTATAGTGGGGGAAAGCAGGCAGGATTTTGGGCTCAGCTTGTCCCCTTTGTTGCACTCTGTTGCCTGCTGTAATTAAAGATATTGGTCCTGAGTCCAAACCTGGCTTCGTGTATTGATGAGATGGTCTAAAAGAGCACGCAGGTCTATGATTCACAGCTAAACATCTCTGCCTCAGGAGTGGCTGCATTACATTTCAGGCATAGGAAAGCAGAGACCAGCAGAACCCTAGCTTGCTGTGCCAGGATTACACTGATAGTTGAGCTAAAAAAAGTGGTAAAATTTAAAAATTATATTAAGGCCTTGAATGCTGTGCTAAACAAAATTTGACTGCAGCCAAATAGGCTCTCCTGAGGAAAAAGCCAACCACAACCTCCATAGGACATCTTGTGTCTTGTGAAATAGAGACCCTAGAAGGACTCAGTGTTCTTGTCCATTTTAGCCTCAAACTCTCACTCATTGCCAGTGAACTCCTGGGAAATCACCTAAAGCCTCAAACTGCTTGCTTGCTTTGTTGCCTTAGCAGGATCTTGTAAGTGGTTAGGGCAGGAGTTTGGAATTAGTCCTTCTGAGTCTGATTTCTGCCTTTGATGCTGTCCACCTATTCCATCCTTAACAAGTTACTCGGTGTCCCTAACTTCACTGCATCCTATTTAGAGAGCTACTGCCATGCAGAGCCCTGTGCAGCACACTGAGCCTTAATGCTGGGGAGCAATAAGAAAATCTGCAGGAACAGCACCTTTAGGAGGACAAGAGAATGGTTTCATACACCTAGAGAGAGAAGAAAGCTTTGATTATAAGGGGTTTGAGTGTACATAAATCAAGAAATAAAATTGAAGCTGAGTCATTTGGGAGGAAATGGGTATCAAGAAGGAAAGGATATAAACCAAATCTGCTTCACTTGCTCTCAGAGGGGTAGTGTGGCTTGATTAACGTCTCATTTAGCTCAGAGTCCCTTGGAGGAACATGTAAAATCTAAGTTCAGACAGTTACATAAAAGGCTTGTTATTGCCTATGCTGTTCTTCAGACAGCAAACACAAGTATCCTTGGACACTCCTCTGAGTTGGATAGTGAAGGCCTTACACACGCCTGTAATGCCCTGTCACAGCACTGTGCAGGCTCTCCAGGGCAGACTCTTGGCACCATGTGAAGAACTTGATGTCTGCTGGGAGGCAGGGATTGCCGCAGGTAATTCTTGGGAAGTACTGCAAGCAGGCCCAGGTCTTCAGATTTCTAGATGCATCTTTACCACCAATTATTTGTGTTTCCCAAGCTTTAGTTTCCCATTAACTGACCTCTATTCTCATCATATTCAGTCTTCACTGAATTTCAATTAAAATCTGAAGTGTTAGGTGAGATTATTACTTTTGGAGATGAAGTGGCACTATGTTTGTGTTGTTTCTGGCTGTTGCAGACTATCAGTCAGTAACACAGGCACCTTCCTACCCTGAGATAACTATGCATTTTTAGGAAGAAGACCTCTTGTTCTGTGGGGGCTTTAGCAATGGTCAAAACACCTCTGCTCCAAACTTTCCACTACTGAAAAAGCTCTGGTATTTTTCTCCCAAGACTGCCATGCCAGACATGAAATTGCTCCTCTGCAGGGTCCATTTAATTCCTGTCTCTGATGATTTTCACCCTGCAGGTAACCTGGAGCAAGCCAACGAAGAGCTGAGAGCAATAATTAAGAAAATCTGGAAGCGCACCAGTATGAAGCTGCTGGACCAGGTGGTGCCCCCTGCAGGTGGTGAGTGTAGGATCTTGTCCTAGAGTCTGAACCTGTCTGTCTTCTTCCCCACCTGACATGTCCTGCTGCACCTCACGATCATTAGGTGGAATATGGGGGACAAGATTTCTTCTACAGGCTGTTACCTGTATTTCATCATGCTGAGATCTCTTTCTGCCTGTACTAACATGAATATCCTGTTCTTACTGCTGAGAAATCACAGAAGGAAGAAAAGGTGCATAATAGGAGTTAGAAACCTTTATTTCTAGATCTTGTCCCAGTTTGATTGTAGGCATTTGCTCCCCTGGACATTACCTGGTGCTTGCTAGGGGCAAAGGAAGCGGGCAGAGCTAAGTAGCTCCAGTGGAGGATGATATGAACTTTATCTGACTGCATAAGAGATTATCAAGTTAAGGATGCAGCCCCATGTCATAACCCCTTCATATTTAGCAAAACTACCTCTACTACAGCATATAACACTTTTTTTTATTCACACAACTGCTTTCTGCTTTCTGCTATGATACCTGTCAAAGACTCATGTACCTAGGGACATTCCTCAGCCAGTCTGAACTGGTGTAACAGACTGCTGTGGGTGTCTATGCAGCATCCCTGGTAGAGTGTAATTACTAGGCTTCTTGGGACACCAGGTACATGGGCATCCAGTGTACCCTTCACTGACCTTCCAGGTGGCTCCAGGGGCTATAGCACAAAAAAGCACTTGGCAGTTAGTTAACAGTTGCAGACAGATCCCGAACCTTGCTCAGCCTGCTCTGAAGTCAGAGGACCATGTCTTATAAAATTTTCAGTGGGTTTGGAGAAGGGAGGAGAGTTACCTGGAAACTAAAAACTTAGTGCATATTTTGGCTGACTGACAGTTTGTATTGAGTGAGAATACAGCAATGACTGCATTTCTGAGGAAAGGTGATCATTTTGGTTTGCTCACACCCATGCTAGGCACAACCAGACAGAATTTCAGTGCAGAGAAGGGCCACATCAGGTCTGGGATAGATGGTCAGTCAGATGCTGTTGGTGAGCACAGACTCTGAGTATGTATTACCCTAGGCTATCATAAGACAGAGCAGCATGCATTGACCCAGACTGGGAGGCTGCTGTTACAGTAAGATCCTGTCTGGTAAACCAGTACAATACCAGAGACTGCAAAGGTTGGAGGCACTTCACCATAAACAATGTACATCCAGAGGTGCATAGCTATAGGGGTTCTCTGCCAGCAGAGCCAGTCTGTCCATATGCCATGTGCACCTCTCCTCCTGACTACATACAGCAAGTTCTGGCTGCGGAGCAATCCCTTCCTTCAGCCCTGCATTCTGATGCTGTAAAAAGCAGAGATGTACTGTGGTGCCTAGTGTTTCTGCTGCAAATCACAAGGCTCACATTAGAAAATACACTATTTAAAATCAGTTGCTTATTCAATTTTATTTTTAATACCCCTTTGCAGATGATGAGGTGACCGTCGGAAAGTTCTACGCCACTTTCCTGATTCAGGAGTATTTCCGGAAGTTCAAAAAACGTAAAGAACAGGGACTGGTGGGCAAGCCCTCCCAGCGCAACGCCCTCTCCTTGCAGGTGACAAGCGGGAATAGGACAAACACGGGTGGTACAGTAGAGGCATTTGACCCCACTTTCCTCTCAACCATTCTGGGGGCTGTAATGGGCTATCCCCACTGGAAAGGAGCTTGTAGACCCCTTGAATTACCACATCAGTACTTTTGGATATGCATGTATGTGCCACAAGCCACACCTCTTAGCTCTGGAGGTGGAAGGCACAAGTGAGGTATATCCAGAGTTTATCAATCTGCTAGTAATATTTGAAATCTGGGTTCCTTTTAGACAACTAGTATGAAGTGTCAAGCAGAGATTTGCTTATTAACAGATTCGTTCTACTCTTTCTGAGGGGAGTAACTCTAACAGGGTCAGGGAGAGCATGTTGCCAAGAGGCAAAATCAGTTAGAGCAAAAAGCATACCTGGATGCCAGGGCCATCCAATGGGCAGGGCATCAGGCTTTAAAACCTGGGATCTGTTCACCACTATGCTAGATGTTCACTGGGTGGACTACCAAGCTGTGTGAAATAATGAGAAAGCTGCATTTACTGTAAAAGCAGCACCATTTATGTCTCTCAAGAGTACAGTAAGGAAAAAGGGTGACTCTGGAGTTCCGGCAGGCTAAAAAGTGCTGTGACAGAGGCACAGATACAGACTGAGGTCTCAGCATACCCACAGCTTACTTCCCTGGATGGACTCCCTGAAGCAGATTCCAGTCATCGAGGGGTTTGAGGACTGTCCAGGTCCAGATGCCAGAAGTTTAGCTATTAAATCCATATTTAAGCTGCTGATTAAAAGGCAAGACTTCCAGAGGCATGGAGTACATGGTTCAGCTGGAACTGTGGCTGCTCTAGGGCTTCTGGTTGTGGATCTGAGAATCCAAAGTTGAAAGCATGCGGACTTGCTTAGTCAAGCCTGTGGGTTTATGTCTATGTCCTGTTGTGATGAAGCCAGAGGACTAGCAACAAACATTCCTGGGTTGGATTGTGAAGTTTCTCCCTCTCTAAATGGAGATTTGTTGGTGTTTTTCTAGGAGCTGGAGATGATATATTAAGTAAAAGGTCTTCACCATGCTTAGGAAGAAATAGCACTGCGTTTATTTCTCCTGTACCCACTCGGAGATATGAAGCTCTATAGTTTGCTGTTTTGCAGGCTGGTCTGCGCACACTTCACGACATTGGGCCAGAGATCCGACGAGCAATTTCTGGAGACCTGACAGCTGAAGAAGAGCTAGATAAGGCCATGAAAGAAGCTGTTTCTGCTGCCTCTGAAGATGATATCTTCCGGGTAGGTGCTGAATAAATTTGCAAGCTGAGACTAGACCAGTGGCTGAGCTCAGAGTGCTACCTCCTCTTTCATGCATTCTGTATTTCAGCTGGTCCATCCTTCTTGTTTTCTAGACCCTACTAAAAAACACAGTGGTGGATTCAGGGTGCCAAGTCCCAAGATCTTTGCACAGTTTTCATCCCATTTTCTTCTCAAAGGAAGTTTCCCTCATAAAACCTAAATAAAATCAGAATGAGAATGGCCACCAAAGAGTCTGAAGAACAGATTTGTTCAGCCGCCTTACAGTCTGCAGAGCAGCAGCCAGGCACACTTCAGGGTTTTGTTTACTCCTTCTTTCAGTGGCACAAGTAGCATCCTTCCAAAAAGAACACCTAAACCCAATAGAGGTCCTATGCAAGGAGGAAACCTTCTGAACAAGTTACCTAAATCTTCACTTTCTTAATTGATCCCTCTTTCTTGTAATTCTCTCCTCTGGTAATATTTCCTCTCCTTTGGCATTTTCCTCCTTGCATTATAGAAAGATGCTGTCAGTCCCTTTCACCACTCATCATATAAACCATATAAATCATAACTGGCTCATTAAATCTTTCTTCATTTGCTCCTCCAGGTCATTAATAGTTTCTGATGCTCTTCTCAAATTCCCTCTCATGTCTAAATGTTTCTTTGCAACTGCACTGTGAAAACTAGAGAGCAGTTACCTGGTTCTTGCATTCCTACCCAGTCCTGCACTCCCAAGACTAGTGGGAGGTGTAGAGACACCTTTGCCTCACCTATGCACCTGGCCTGTCCTCTGAAATATTTTAGGAAGCTAAAGCGTGTACCTAGTCTGACAGAGAAGTCCATGCACTATCCTCTGGAAGAGGTGTGCATGGTCCTTACACTTGGGTCCTCTCACACATGAAAGGAAAATCATTCTTGTTTTTCTGACAGAGAGCCGGAGGCTTGTTTGGAAACCATGTCAGCTATTACCAAAGTGATGGCAGGAGTGCGTTCCCCCAGACATTCACCACCCAGCGACCTTTGCACATCAACAAATCTGGCAACAACCAGGGAGATACCGAGTCTCCATCTCATGAGAAGCTGGTGGACTCCACCTTCACTCCCAGCAGCTACTCATCTTCAGGGTCCAATGCCAACATCAATAATGCCAACAACACTGCCCTGTGCCGTTTCCCCAGCCCCCCCAGCTACCCAAGCACTGTCAGCACAGTGGAAGGCCACGGGACCCCCTTGTCACCCACCATACATGTGCAGGAGGCTCCTTGGAAACTACCTTCCAAAAGGTAAGCTTCACAGCAGAGTGAGTCAATGGACCAGGTATAGGAACATGCATGCAAACACCAGAGAACTGCTGCCGAGCTGAAGTCACCCAGCAGACATTGCCCAGCCTGCAGCCTGGATTGAGCCTTCGCGTTCTCCACTTGTGCCAAAGTCCACAGTACAACATATATGCATCAGTTGACCACTGCAAAGAAGCAGCACTCTTACTGACTTGCTTTCTTTGGGCTTTATCATGAAGAAATCTTTGTAAGAACCAAAAGGAGTCTTATTTATCACTCCTTCACAGGGAGGTGTTTTATCAACGGGTAACTGAAAGAGACTGAAATTAATCTCTTAAGCACCTGATAGGGAGCTTTGTGGAAGTCAATCATTTTTCATTCAGTGGGTCACATCCCTACAAAGGTCACCAAAGGCATTCTGGGTGGAGGAAGGCAAGGTTTTCAGAAATGCAACACTGTGCAAAGCAAAGAAAATCCCCTTCTCTGGACAGCTTTCAGGATGTCTACACACAGATGACTAATATGAAAGGAGTATCATTTTTATTGTGGGGCGGGAGGGGGATAACCCTTTCAGTAACAGGAGGAAGGAGCTGGAAAATTTTTTTCAGTGCAGAGTGTGGACAATGTGAAAAAGTAGAGAAATGCTGCCCCAGCAAAGGACAGAATGGAACAATAAGACAGCAGAAATTCAGTGCGTACAGAAATGCCCAAATAAAAAGTCTAGTGATTTTTCTATTTTGTGCCTTCCTGAGGGAGGCCACAGGAGCTGCACAATGTATGTTACCATCTACCCTCCTGCTTGCTTACTTGTGCTGATGTGACGCTGCTAACATGATGTTCTTTTCTCTCCTTGCTTCTTCGGACACCTTCCTTGAATTAGGACGCATTACTACGAAACACTGGGACGGTACGTGTTCTCCCTCATGCTCTAATGCTCTCTGGGTGTAAGATCCATTGTTCATCCCATTGAAATCCAAATCCCTATTAATGATGAATACGAACGTTTCTTTTTGGTGTCAGTTGGGCTGAAAAAGAGGTAAGGATCACCACAACATCTCCAGAAAATACTCCCAACTTAGGGCTTTTCTGCCCACAGTCAGGTGTATGGACTGTTTCTAGCTGGTTTCTATATTTGGAGTTTTTTTAGTTTCTAGCTGGGCTCACACATCTAGACACTCTCTGGTCACAGCACAGTAAAGTACACCCTGGTGTGTTAATACAAAAATTCTGTATGGTTTGGCTAAACAGAGTGTTGAATAAGGGGAGCTGCCATGTACTGATTTTTCTTCCCTGTGTACCTTAGCAGATTTACTTGCCTCCCATCTCAGGAGAAAGGTCACTTAAGCACTGTCCTACAGGCTGTTTTATACCATGCATATGCACATTTCTCCCAATGCTTTTTACTTAAACCGAATAATAAAATAATGTTTCCTATCCAATCCCTGAAAAATTAAAAAAAACCTGTCACACTGCTCTCTTCTGTAAATGCTAGTAACAGACTGACATTGGCTCTAATACCTCCATGTCAGTATCTCAAAGATTCATTCTACTATCAGATTTTACTTTACTCCTCAGAAAACACAAACTCAGAATTAAGTGAAATATGAGGGCTGAGATGTGAAACAGAGGGACAAAGATGAGGCAAGCAGGGAATTAAGGGCTGTCACATTAAGGGTTTGAACAGATCCTGCTTAATTCAGTAGAAGCACTCTCTGTGGTTAGTGATGAGAAAAAGGGGACTGAAGATGGAAAAGACAGCAAGGAGCAAGAGCGTGAACAGGAGGAGGAGGGGAGAGATGCCGCAGAGGAATGGATTTAGGAGGCAGAGACCATACACCACTGAGCTGAGAGGATTACTGTTAGTGTTTAGGAGGCTTCTCTGAAATTTGTAACCAAGGCTTTTGCAACAAGGGAAAAAGCTATATTTCCAAGAGCCCATTTCAGATTTTACTTCGAGTTCAGTGAGTTACATCTTTGGAAATGTGGTCAGTGTGATGTGCATATTTATAGAGTACATCTAGTCACAAATAATACGTTTATAGTATTGTTCAGCATTGATTTAAGAAACTCTTCCTCTGAAAGAGGACACAGATGAAGGTTGTTGCTTTGTATTTGTGAACTCTGCAGCTCTGTTCAGACATTGATTTTTCTATGATAGCTCTTCAGCATTATAATAAACTGAGACAGATGGAGCCTGTCATTCTTGTCTTTTTAACAGGTTGTCTTTACCCTCTCCATATCTTGACTTGTCTTTTTTGCTCATTAGCTCCAGTTCCAGAGACAGCCAGCTGGCAATTGTTTGCCAAGAGGAAGTGTCTCAGGATGAGACTTATGATGAAAATTTGAATGAAGACATTGAGTACTGTAGTGAACCAAGTCTGCTCTCTACCGAAATGTAAGCTTTGCATCTTTAGTCAAGTTGGTCGCATGGTTCTTTAATTAAGGGGGAGAGGTGGGAAGAGGTGACATTTTTCTACAAATATTTCAATTTGTGGGATGAGGACAGAGGTCTTTAGTCAGAGAACTCAGATATTAGAAAATAATTTTTAATAAATTAAGTTCAGCACTGAGAAGTAACATTGAAAAGGATATCTTTCACATAGGATTTTCCCTCTCCCCTGAATGAGACATCTGGATCTGGAGGGCCTTCCCCCACATTCATTTCTATCATCTAACGTTCCCAGATCTCATCTTTAGAGTGTTCTCTGTCTCATGGTCTCTTGTAACTGCTCCTGGAACAGTTACAGTTTGAAGCTAGCTTGCTATTGCATCCATTTGACAGCATGATCTTCCTGGCTTCCCTGCTGGAAGAGGGGTTATTCTGCCCAATATCAGCTGCTTTTGTTGAATCCCTCTGTTCTCCTTTTACAGGCTCGCATACCAAGATGATGAAAACAGACAACTTACTCCACCAGAAAACAACAAAGGAGAGGACACCCGGCATTCTCCGAAGAAAGGGTTTCTGTGCTCCTCAGCACTAGGTAACCTCCCAGCACGACATGCAGGCTGTGCTCTCCTCTGCCCCAACTGAGTTCTCACATCTCACTGGAGGAATCCCAGCATGTGTGGGCACGGGTGTTGCTGTTTGCTGCATTTACCTCATGAGACCAGGAATCCCACGGGATGCATATGGTCATGATCATGCACATGACTCTACTGACTTTATGCTCAGTCAATAGATGAATCTGTGGCTGTTTGGATAGTCCTTGTGATCTGTTTGATTAAGCCCTCCTGTGAATTAGGGGAGTTTATTAGTGCACTGTAGACTCTCCAAACAATCACCAGGAAGTCACCGAATGGACTAGCCTTGAGTATATGGTGTTCTGTTCTCTGTGTGTTCAGCAGGGAGAAAGGAGAGGTTGTCTTTTGTTCACTATGAGGAAAACAGTGAATCTCAGATTAAGTTAATACAATACAAATTTGCTTTCTGCTTTAATTGTACCTGGAGATTTTCAATTGCTTGAGTGTGCAGACTACGCTCAGGTGAAATCCATGAATCACAGGATTTTATGAAAGAAGCAGGACAAATGTGAGAGTCTGAAAGAAAATTAGCTTTTTTATGCAGAATATTTTTCACCCTTTTTCCTGAGTACTGGTGTGGAGAAAAAGGACATCTGGGGGAGAAACTAAAACGAATCCTGTACATAAAATATATTCTCACAAAACAAAAATGACAGATAAGGTAATATAATGTTTAAAGTGAGGCTACTGAGTCTTCACTCAAATCCTTCAGGATGTTTGTACAATTGAGTTTTTTAAAAGCATTTACTTTGTTTCAAAACTTCAAATATTAGGCAATGACAATTCCTATATCTATCTGTAAGGCCAAATTTGCAGGCCTTGATACAGTGCTTCATTAACTAGTTTCTTGTGAATATTTATACAGTGCTGTCATACTCATTTTACTAGGTTTTTTGTCTAGAAAGAGGAAATATATTTTATCTGCATTGTGGCATACTTTCTCTGGGTTAGGGCCTTTTCTCAACAAATATTATAGATACTTACTATTTTCAGAATTCTGATTTTATTTCCTTCTTTAGAAAAATTTCAAGAGGATCAAGAAGTCGACAAAATATTTTAGTGTGCTGTGCAGCTCTATCTTTAATACTGGATTTGCCATTCTTTAGAAGTAAAGCCTGTGCACTTGTTCATAAACATGCTTCGCAGTACTTTTAAATTCTTGCATAGGGAGCACCTTTCTCATATTTAAAGAAGTTTAATTTTATAGCAAGTAAACAATGCAACTGTTTCAATGGTTCCCCCTAAATTATTTTTTTTTTCCAAGAGAAAAAAAGCTTTTTTCTCTTCCCTTCTTTCCAAATTTTGAAAATGCTTCATGTCTTCTATTCACCAGTGAATTCAACCATTGATTAATTCACTTCTACTTGACATTGCTATAGACACAGCCTCATAAACTGTGGTATGTCTGGCAGCTAAGGGACACAGATCACATGCAAGCGGGAGGCCGAGGTCACCTGAGCAGCCTCATGTCCCCTCCTGCATGTTGTGCACAGCCAAGCACAGCACCAGAGCCTCAGCTGCCATCATCAGTTCCACTTCAGGCTTTACCTGAACCAGAGAGGTCTGAGAACACTTCCACTGCTTAGAAAGGAAATAAGCTGCGTGGTATCTATTAGGACAGTGTTTTAAAAGAGGAAAACTAAAAATCATCATCCAGAATTTTATCTTGCAGCTTGCTTGGAAGGTAGTGCTAGTTGGTCCATGATGGGTGACTGCTTTTTCTAAATACAAATGCTTTGAAAATGGGCAAAGTCTTGAGGGAAAGTGGACAGAGCCTGAAATGTGGGTGTCTTTGCTGTATCACCAATGTGACTGCACTAAAAGAAATTGAAAACAGATTACCTGTAGTGTATTATGAGTGATGGACCCAGCTGTGTGTGATTGCTGTTTCAGGTCGAAGAGCATCTTTTCACTTAGAGTGTTTGAAAAGACAGAAGAACCAGGGCGCAGATGTTTCGCAGAAGACTGTTCTGCCTTTGCATCTGGTACATCATCAGGTAAGCATTAATAATGACAAAGGGCCCAGCAATATAACTGAGAGCCTACCATCTGCAGTGCCTCCACATTGTATCCCAACCAACTTTTTTAAAACCATTTGGGATAGTTTCTCACCCATATCACAGGTTCAATTTTTAGAAATCGTATTTGCCATCATGCTCATTCCTGCTTTTGGGATTTTTATCATTCCCAGAACAATGCTACAGGAACACATCCTTTCGATACAGCAGAGTTACCATTTTTTGATGTCCATGAAAGAATAAAATAAAAAGCTAGCTAGAAGATAAAAACAGCTGCCCAAATTGCATGCTGCAGTGAAATTACACTGGCTTTGATAGTAGCATACATAGGAATAAAATGTTCAGTGTCTACTTTCATGTTAATTAAAGGTAACCAGTAACTGTAATTATTCATTTTAAAACCTAAACTGATTACATGTAGTTAATCAGCTTCTTAAGCTGATTTGTAAATGTATTCAGCAGCCTAGCAAATGTATGCTAAGGCATGTACCTAGATGATTAGCCAGCTGTCATAGTCCAAAGTAGATTTGTGTCTCTTAGTTTGATGATGCCACTTTTTGTCACCATAAAAAAAACAAGTGCAGATGGTAGCGCCAGCCTTGCAAGTGGGGCATCTTGCTCTGTGCAGTCTCCTAGGACAGGGCAGAATGGCCTTCACACCTCCTTAGGCTGTCACTGGGGTCAAAAATGCCCCATGGCAGGGACAGGAGGAATAAGAAGACAGAGCAGAAGAATGAAAGATAAGCATACTTGAGGCTCCCTGGCTTTTCTCACCCCGACTCCCAGCCAGTTATCCTTTAAGGGTCAAGCTCTAGAAAGCAGTTACAGCTGTGGCAGGGACAACCTGCAAATGTGTTGGGTCAGGGAGGAGTGGGCAGAAAACAGCTTCCCACATTCCCCACAGCACCAACAGCCCTCCTGAGGCTTCCTGCCCTCCCACAGCTGACCAGACATATGCCTTCCACCCTCTCAGCCCACCCAGCTAGTTGAATCACCTCCCTCCAACCTGTACAAAGAGGATGGAGCTACTTCACCCTTCCACATCCCAGAATACAGCTCCAAACCTAGAGGGATTGGGATCTACGCACCCCATTGTCACTCACCCAGACTGAAAGATTACCCTGAAATAGGCATCTGGCCTCCAGCTGGCAACAATCAGCAGTGTTCATATGGTTACAAAAATGTTAGCCTTCAACAGTGCTTAAAACAAGAACATAAAGTGGAAAGGTTGCCTCTGCGAAGTGCAATGGAGTTGGTTGCTCATGAATGCTTGAAGGGGTATTCTCACAAAATACTTATACATCACAATATGTAAATATATGCAGCTGAAGCCCAAACAAATCCCTAAGAGCTTCTTTTAACTTTTTCAGAACCTTATATTTTGGATAAAACATCTGTATATGTTTCTGCCAACAAGCTGAAAAAACGGCTCAATTGTCCTGCCTGACAGATCTATTGCTCTCATTGAAGTCCTGGTAGTTTTAGGAATGTGCTGAGGCCATCGTAGCCTACAGGGCATGACTTATACAGATGAATTTTTAAAGGCTTTCTTCCTCACTGAAATTTAATAAGTGACTGACATCTAATTCCTGAGAAAATCTTGGTGAACTCTGTAGGTGACTAATAATTCTTTTGCTCATCTGTCACTGAACTCATCAGCACAGCATGGTTGTCAGTTCCCAAAGATTTCAGTGGCAGATGGACTAAGCTCCACTGAACTTTAGATATCTTAAAGTTAGCTCTTTAGTTTGAAATAGTCAGTTCAGTCCCCCTGTGGTCAACAGAGGGAAAGAGCATCTCCAAAGGGCAAGTATAAGTCTTGTCTAAGTCTCGTCCTCCAGACAGCATTTTCAGGCAGGTACCAAAGAGAGGTGTCTCTACACAGCTTAGACTAAACATAGAGCCTCCAGATAGCTGAAACTGTGTGAAACTAACCAAAGCTCAAACAAGAGGATTCTCTGTAACACAATCCACATGCTTTTGTATTTTCTATGCATTTATTTTTTTTCTCTCCTGAGGCAGCAGTGACCTCTGTGAGATGAGCTTATGACTTTGACAGCATTGCCTGTGGAACAAGGCAGCAGTCACCATGAATAAGGCATCAGATCAGCCCTATACAACAAGGAGCTGCTTAAGAAATTTCATAGAATCATAGAATACCAGGTTGGATCTCAAGGATCATCTGGTCCAACATTTCTTGGCAAAACCAAATTTGTTATAAAAGGAGGCTGGATGACTCAGAGGTTGTGTATATGATTACAGAAGGACTGGATGACTTGAAGTATAATCATCAGATATTGATCTTCCCACCAACAGCAGATGCCTTAAAATCCAGTGGTGGATTTATAGTTATTGCCAACTGCAAACACATCTAAAATGCACATCTGGTATTTATACAGGTTCCACACCAGACACTTGGAGAAAACACAGCAATTGGCAGTAAAACCTAGCAGTATGGGTCGTGGCAGTGGTGGGAAAATGAATGCAGTCTCGCTCACTGGAGAAGAGGTGGTGTTTCTGGCAAGGCTGTGGGGAGCAGAGCTGCATCCCTCCTGTCGGTGCAATGTCTCCAAGGCTGAAGAACTGCAGTCGTGAAAGTTCGCAGTCTGGTGCTTGGCACTAGTGCAAGATACACCATTTAAAGGAAAGTTTGCAAAATGACTTCACAGGAAACAGCTAAACTGTTCCAGGAGCTGGTGGCCGTTTACCCAAGCCTCAGGACACTCCAGGCCTTGCTCGGGTAGTTTCTCCAGAACCATCATGTTTCAGCACTGCTGCTAAGAGCAAGCTCTCACTTGTCTTGTTCCTCCTCTGTCCACAGGCATTAGCGGTGGCCGGCCTGAGTCCCCTCCTCCAGCGAAGCCATTCCCCCACCATGTTCTCTCGGCTGTGTGCTACACCCCCCGCTACACCCTGCAGCCGTGGCTGGCCGCAGCAGACCATCCCGACTCTGCGCCTCGACGGGGCAGAGTCCAGTGAGAAGCTCAACAGCAGCTTCCCATCAGTACACTGCGGGTCTCGGTACCCTGACAACACCGGCTGCAGCAGCCCAAGGAGAGCCAGGCCGGTCTCTCTCACCGTCCCCAGCCAGACAGGAGGGAGCAGCAGGCAGTTTCATGGCAGCGCTGGCAGCCTGGTTGAAGCGGTAAGACTGCAGAGTCACGAAGGACGTGGACAGGGTCAAGGCCAACTAGAAATGCAGCCCTTGGAAGAGCGGGGAAACAGATATACTGCTGCCCACAATGCCAGGAGTAGGAAAGACCATCTCTAAGCAGGGGTTAGCAGCATAAATGGGAGGAGGACCACTGGGGAAAATACAGTAGTAAAGAGGGTTGTGTTAGGTGTGTGACAGGGTTGATGATGCAGAGTACTAACATATGTTTTTGTCTCTGGTTCCCTACCTGCTTTTGAAGGTCTTGATTTCAGAAGGACTGATGCAGTTTGCTCAAGATCCAAAGTTCATTGAGGTCACAACCCAGGAGCTTGCAGATGCCTGTGACATGACGATAGAAGAGATGGAAAATGCAGCAGACAACATTCTCAATGGTAACAGCAAGCAGAGCCCCAATGGCAACCTCTTGCCTTTTGTTAACTGCAGGGACCCAGGGCAGGACAGTGCAGGAGAGGAAGAGGAAGAGGTGCAGAACCCGGATTGTAGAAAAAGTCAGGAGGAGCTCAAGGACAGCAGGATATATATCAGCAGCCTGTAGTTGCCAGGGCTGGAAGCGATGCTGGTTTTTTATTTGTTTCAATGTTCCTAATGGGTTTGTTTCAGAAGTGCCTCACTGTTCTCGTGACCTGGAGTAACCGGAACAGCGTTCTTCATTCATTTCTGTTGGGACGAGTCGCAGAGTTGGGTGGTGTAAGAAAGCTTTTCAGGAGCAGATATAACCCCAGCACGTGTCCATGAAGGAAGAGTGAGGAGAGGAGGAGGAGGAAGAGGAGAGCCAGCTCCCTCTTTTTTCCAGTCCCTGCACAAGGAACGACGACTGCCTCCAGAACACGAAGGGGAACCTCAGCTTCCTGTGGATGGCCCTAGCCAAAAGGACCCTACATCAAATGGGTGTCTTTCAACTTTGCTTGTAAAAATCATTTTGCACATATTCTGTATGAGCCTCACCGTCTCCATAAAGCCAAGGCCCTTTTATTCGGAAGGAGAGGAGGACTTCTTCTGCTGTGGATTCCCGTACCATGAAGGGGAGGAGGAAGCAGAAGAAGCCCGAGGGCGCCCGAGGGGCCGGTGGCAGCGCTGCCAACCCTGCCGAGACTCCCAGGCAGCGGTCTCTGCCAACCAATCCAAGCGCAGGCAGCCACTCCTGCCAACCAATCAGAGCTCAAGCAGTCACTTGCCAGCCAATCCGAGCTCAGTCTCTCTCCTGCTGACCAATCAGAGCTCAGACAGCCAGCCATGCCAGCCAGTGGGAGAGTGGGAGCAAGCTTTGCGGTGGGGCTGAGCCGACCTGCCCCGCACTTGCTGAGGTGGTGGTGGGCTTGTGTAGATCTCTCCTTGTTTTGCAGTTTGATATTTTCTTGAAAGCATGTTGCAGTTTTTATTTTGACTATTTTATTATTATTTTTTTGGAGGGAGAAGGGAGTGTTTACAACATTTTGTAATCACCTACCTTTTTGGTTTGGTTTATTTTCACCTTCGCAAATGTTACATTGGTTTGATCATGTTGTATTATTTAAACTGGGTTTTTTTTCTCCATTGAAATTTGGTAGAAGTATGATAGATGAGTTTTACCAACCGTTATGTACACCGACAATTTGTAATTTTATTTGCTAGTAATTGAAACCTCCTTTTTTTGTTGTTGTTTTATAATTTAAAGATAGTAGGCAATGCACTTGATATAGTCTTGCACATTTGAGTGATTGATTTGGGTTCTTTTTAGTGCTAAGTATATCTGTGAGTGTGGGAGCGATACCAAGCAAGTGTGCGTGTGCGCGCGCGTGTGTGTAAGTGCATGCAGTTCTCCACATCCTGGTTTGAGCTGCAGGAGATCTGTATCTGGGGCCATTTGAATGCAAAAACGAACCACTGTCTCTGCTTTTGAAAGGGGAATCAGTAACTCTTTGCATTTTCTGTTCCACAAGATATGCAAAAACAATGCAATAATATTAATTTTAAAATACAATTGTAAGTTGTGTTGGCATTAAAACTGTATAGAGAAAAATTGCAGGGGTGGGGGGAAACAAACAAACAAACAAAACCAGAAGGCGTTACGCTTCGATATATTCCATGTGATGTTTTATTGCATTGATAATGTTTCTGTTGAAGAAACCGTTATACTTGAATTCAGGTCAGTTTCAGTATTTTTCAAATATTTTTTTAAGATGAATTGCAATTGTGCCAAGCAAAGATAATGAATTGAATTAAGTTTGTTTAAAAAAAAAAAAAGAAAAAACAATCACTTCTTGTATATTTTGCTGCATGTCAGGTGAATCATTTCGTATTTGGAATGTGCCAAGCTTTACCTTTGAACTTTTAAGTGCTTTTCTACGTGTGGTTGGGCAAAGGGGTACTATTTTTTTTCCTTTTTTAATTTGTACAATGAACAAAGTGTACCTGGTGTAAGTAACTATTCTGCAATCCACTGACAGGTTGAACGTTACTGATTTTGCATATCTTGTGTTCATTTTCCTTCTTCCTCACTCCCTTTAAACATGCATGATGACTTTAATGGTAAAGAATTTTTCTTCCCAAGACTGGGACATTTTATTCAGGCTTTCTTCTCTTTCTTTTTGCTCAGTTCCTCTAAAGGTCTTATCCCACTCAAGGGTGGCAAGACACCCAAACCCATTTGGCAGATCCATCCTATGTATTCACTGGCACTAGCAATTCAAGGAGCAGGGAAAAAAAAAATCTGCTTTCAAATTTCTTTTGTTAGATAGCTAATGCTGACTGATTATAGCAGGATCCTGGGATAAGCAAATGCAAGAGGCTGAATCATTAGCAAAGTAAAATTATCTAACTTTCAGTCCAGACCACTGAAAGCAGAGGGTGAGTGAGGGAGAGAGCTCTGGATCGTTTCTTAGGAGAATTGCCACAGTCTGGTCAAGATACAGATGTTAAGTGACTTTTTTGCGTTCCTATACACGGTCTTCATCCCTCTTCCCAGAACTTTAGTGGCTGGATTAGATTATAAATCACAAAACATCTGATGGCACAGCATGTCCCAGTCATATTTCCCTACTAGTGAGTGTGAACCTCTCTTGACTTTCCTCACACTGATACTTGGCCTTAACCCCTGAGAGAGGCTGAAAAAACAGGCAGGCATTGTTAGATTTTATGGAACTGATTTTTGTCTAGACTACTGCTGTTTTTTCTCCCTTCTCAAGATGGTTCACAAACTTGCAGATCAGTGCTGAGCTAGGAGGTGTAATCTGACTCAGAGCTAAACTATCATTCAAATCTTGAGCTTCTGCAGATGTCTGAGAACATAATTTATTGCATATGTTGATTACATTATTTTTGTAATGCCCTTGTTTTCTTCTTGATTCTCTGGGGCATAAAGCAGAAATAGCAAAGGGTATTTTTGACAGTGCACTTTTTCAGTGTCATTTTGAACTTGTCAGTAGCAGCTCAAGATACTTTGAAAAAAAAAACAAATCCTTTTAAACTAGAGAAATATGCATCCATTTATACAACCATCTGCCATCAAAGTCCTAATTCAAGACTTCCCTGGGGAAAGTAACCAGCGGATGTCAGTCAGTCCTATCCTTTCCATGCCTCATGACTGTATCAGGATGGGCACACAAGCGTGTCTCCCTTTGAAAGTTTGCTGCTGCTAGTGCTGATGTGCTCCAAAGCTACTTGGAAGGAAATAATGCTGTGCCTGACTGTTTCTGAAAATGAAATCAGTATAAGAGCTCCCTATATAATTTTCTTCCGCTATAAAGTCCATCTGACCCTCCCCATGGGAGACAGAGGTGTTCTCTGCTCCTAAGAAAGAAAGTACTAATGGTGGCAATGGACATTTTGGATGTTTGACAGCCCATGTTATCTTTTAGGATTTTTCTTGATGGGAAGAAAAATGATGAAAAGGGTGCCCCATGCATCTAATAGCTGCAACTGATTTAGGGGTCAGAGCCTACAGCGGCCAAGGGAAACCCCACTCTTTGCTGGAAGACTCCTTAGGTCTTGCAGAGTGGAAAACACATGGCTAGCAGAGAATGCAGATAACTTTTGTGGTTTAAGGGGCAGGAGTTAAATTTAGTAATTGCTGGTGCCAGGTGTGCAAATTTCTCTTTCTGGGGAGGGTGGCTTTTTTTAATTCCTTTGAGGTACTTCCAATGTGTACATTGTGACAGGCCTGAGCAAAGAGCTACTGCCTCCTTCAGGTGAGGTAGAGTCTGGGGGATGGTGGGAAGGCGGGGGCAGGTTTAGTTCCTGGAGCATCCTTCTTTCCCTGTGTATGGGAGTGGATGGTGGGTACAATCACTGTGCTGTGGATGGAAGCTTTGAAGGAACTGATGGCTGAGGAGTGGCATGGAAGGAAAGGAAAGAATGGGAAAAATGACCGGCTGTTTGCCACTGAGCATCTCTAACTTGCAAGAGTACACTGCAGACTAAAGACGTTTCTTATAAAACAACAAACCTCCTCCCTGTATCACTCCTGCTCATTATTCCAGGCAGTACTGGGCCAGCCACACCAGGTGCATTTCTTTTTTTTCTTCCTTATTTCTGTGTGGCTGACATGATGGGGAAGAAAGTGGAACTCATGATCCAGAGCTGGAGTTTTATTATCCACAGACCTTTTCTGTACCATCTGCCTCTTCAGCTGGACATGTGAACGATGATGGTGTAGATGCTGCTGCTACTGCAGGGGTCCTGCCTGTTTTATTACCCTGCCCACCACACCCCAGCACGGAGGGACAGCCAGAGAGGCGCCATGTACAGAACTGCATCTATTTCTGCTTTGTTTTCTGACTCAGAACCCTGCCCCGATGACTACAACAATGATGAAATCAACAACAACAAAAAAAGGGCAAATGCATTTTTTACATTTCTTGATAATTTCCAAAGCAATGTATCATTGCTTTCTTTAGACTGACGCCAATATAACAGTTGTATGGGTCTCAGCCAGGCTCCTGTGTCTTTTCTGCCTGATAGTTTCAGATTGTATGAAATGTATGCGCGTTTGCACACAGACACAATCATATGAGGTGATGGCACCGTGAGCCCATGGGGTTGTTCACCTGTGCCATAGATGAAATTGGAGGCCTTGTTTCATATGTGTAGATGAGAAAGCCGTTGGTCCAGTAAGCTGAAGTGAAGCAGCCCTACTGAGACAGAACTGAGTATCCTGATATATGCATAGTTCCATTGTGACTGTCCCCCTGGCAGGGGCAGGGTGGGGGAGAGAACACTGAATGGGGAATTTGGAGCACAACAAAACTGAGTAAATAAGTAGGATCCAGTTGAGGGCTTCTGGTAGTGGCGAGATTTTTTCAGTTCCCATAATGAAAACTGTAGCACATATAAAGAAAATATTCCAGGCCACCAGAAGCCCCAGTTCCCATCTTGCTAACATGAGGCTGGAGGGCACTAGAGGCCAAGGAGGTTGTATCCATGCAAATAATGTGGAAAACAGAACTGGGCCCAGAAAAATGTGATTATCTTTCCTCCATTTTTTCTCTTCTCCAAAGAAGTCTAAGGAATATAAATTTCAGTAGCCACACAGGGTTTCCTTTTTTTTCTTCTTCTGAATGTTACAAAGTTTAAAAAGTTTTATTCTGGGTCGGCAAGCCCAGGGATCCAGAAGGTTTCCAATGGGATCTCAGTCCATGGAGCTTTGTTGCTGCTTTGCTTCCGGACAGCCAAAACCACTATGGCCTTGCTGCTAAAGTGCCCTGAGATGGGGCAGCTTGAGGGCAGAAGCACAGCTGAGAGATATGTCCTGTATTGAAGACAGACTGGGCTCCAATTGCTTTCAGAGAAGACAGTAGCATCACACTGGAACGGAGAAAAACCTCTTCTGATATAAACTTTAGCATTCTAATTAAATTCTCCATTCTTCCCCTGCCCCTTATGAGGGACTTGACTTAACTGTTAACACTTTAGCATAAAAAACAGGCCTTCTTTAGGGGCACAGGGCTCGATTCAGTTGCCTAAATGCGGACATCTACTGCCACTTGAGCTACCCTACAGCACTCTGCCTGGCCTGCAGCAGCTGGTCCAGAAAGGCACAACTCTTCCCCAGGGCTGGTGTCACAGCTACCAGCCCCACGTCGTTAGCAAAGATCTCATGCGGCAGGAGACAATTAGGCAACTTAATCAAGTCCCTTTCTAAAGGGCTAATTGAGAGAAGCAGCACCAATGACTGATGTAATAAGGGAATCTTCATTAGCATTACCAAGGGCTTAGGCTGGATCAGGAGCTCATCTCCACAGTCCCATGCTGTTGGTTTTCTACCCCACCTCACGCAGACAGCCTCCACTCCTGCAGCCTGAAGTTCATGGCACTCTGCCCAGCCCTTACATTAGGCCAGGGTTAACAGCTGCATCCCAGGCCCAGTGGAGCCAAGGCAAGCCCAGGCAAGAGCAGGTGTCACTCCGCCCAACAACATATTTTTCTGCCAGCGTTTGAACAGCCCCTTTACCTATTCAAGACAGACCCACAAACCCAGACACCATTCATTAGCCTCATCATTTGGACAATTAAATACCTGTGTTTTTCTGTTGCATTTTGCATTTTGCCCAGCCAGGCAAAATGCAAGTTCTTTCCCAAACAGGCTGTAATGCCAGTCTGCACCCATCTCAAGCACCTAGGTAGACTGGCAGCCAATACTACCTAAACATCATCAACTTTATGATTGTTCATAGAAGTGATTGGTTCAGGCTTATTCAGTCTTGACAGTTTGAATGTGGGAAGATTTCAGAGGAGGAGGAGTGAGATTGTAAATATCTCTGACAAACACTGCTGCATCACACACAAAAAAGGGGGAGATACTTTTAAAACTGCCTTAAAAATCAATTCTGAATTATGAAATCTCCCTCAAAACAATTGCCACTTGGTAGAGCAAGGGATGAGTTGCTTTGGGTGAATTCTGGCAAGAAGTGGTTGGAATCTAGTCCAGTTTCAGGAGTGGAAGTGTAATTTAGGAGCTGATCTCTCAGTCTGAATTCACCAATGACTGAGCACTGCAGGATCAAAATCGTTTAAGGTCTTGGGGGTACTGTATCTGGCCAGCATCTGCATGGTTTGGGTCTGGCCTGGCAAGGTACTGCATACCTGTGTTTTGCAGTGACTTCAGGGAAGATGGGGTTCCTCAGCACCTCTTAAGTTCAGGCCCTGGAGCACCATTTCCTGCTCTGATCATCAGCTATAAATATTGATAAATATAAGTGTTTTGCCTTCATTTGAATTGCCCGGAGCTGTAAAATGATCTCTCTCAAGTATAAATCAGTCCAGATATAAACCTCCTCTCCCACTCTTCCCTGCGCTCCCTGACCACCCTCGCAGCGCTCCCTCTCACCTCCACGCAAGCCCTTTCCTGTCTCAATTCTTTACCTCCTTCCACAATTTTATATCTAGTTTTCATGAACCCACAGAAACGCTTTTGTAAATAATGCTGTACAGTTTGTAACCGTCATGTAAGCCTGTCATCAGTGCCAGAGTCCGTCTTGCCCTCTCGCACGTTTTAAAATCAACAGAGGAAAGTTAGAGTGAATGGCCCGCCAGTGAACTATAGGGTCATCTCTGTGTGGGACAAATGTATATTCCTGTAAGATTGCATTTTTATCTAAGGAATGATGTTATTTTAAAATTGCTAATAAATTTCTAAACAATGTCGATTTGTTTAATATTGTAAATATTATCAGAACTGCTTTGACATTGCTCCATTCTCTCAGCAGTGGCTGAAAATTAAGACAGCTTGCTGCAGCCCCTTATTTCTCATCATCAGTCCCACTGTCATTCATGGACTATCTCCGTGTTTAAGGGGCTGCAGAATGGTCTTGGACAGTCACAGCCTGCCCTGTTAAACAGTAAATTAGGAAATCCAACCGCTCTTTGTACTGCTGTCACTACAGAAATTCTGCCATGTCATGATGTCCACAGTGTGACTAATGCATAACCACACAGTATTTTCTGCACAGGATTCTTTCTTACCAAGCATATGCAACAAAAAATAAATGCCTGCAGCCTAAATACAGTGTAATTAGTAAATACATAAGCCATTAAGGTAATGGAACGATAATAAGTAACATATCACTCATTTTCTTTTGACTGAACAAATTTGTTTTACCATGGTTATCAAGCAATTACGCTGCAATGCCAACTAAGCACTGTATTTCCTGTTGCAGCACTGTAAACCACTGCACTCAGTTCAATTATATCGGTATAAGATTGAGCAAAACAACGTCTAAAGAAAAAACTTCCATTATATGCTATTCCCTGACATGCACACAAATGTGAGAACTGCAAGCTTTGCTGCTACTATTAATTTGTGGTGTCACAAAATGGTAAAACCCCAGAAGTGAATAAAACCTGTGGATGTCATCAGTGTGAGATATTGGAATGGCAGAACGATCAGCAGAACCCTCGCTGTCTCCAGGCTCAGACCAGCCCTCAGTTAGATGTTTGCCACCACAAAACCCTATGAAACCACCGTGCTCTTGGCTGTCAATCGAAGCCCAGCAAACGGTTTGGCTTTGCAGAAAAGCTCGATTGGCTGGAAACCTGTCTGAGCTCCCTGGGGACAGGCTACAGCTTTGTACGAAAACCCTGTCCAAAAAAAAAAAAAAAAAAAAAAAAAAAAAAA
>NW_020799092.1:11730221-11759435 GCF_003259725.1 Athene cunicularia | reverse complement strand
GGCTACATCAGTCTCTGTGGAGAGGGCAGAGGGCCAGCCAGGAACCAGGGAAAGTCACAGCTGAGGTATCAGACCTGGGGGCTAGTGCTGAGAATGCAGGGCAGGCTTTTGATTAAACAAACAAACAAACAAAAAAGTAAAACTAATAGAAAGCCTGGTGTGACAGTAAATTATCCAGTCTGACACAAACAGCAGCTTCTCAGGGAAATGCTTTAAATCGCCAGACTAAATATAACTGCTCCCAGCCTCCGCCTCTGCACATCTCCAGGGCCCTGCTGCGTCTCTGGCCGCCCTCGGCATCAGAGGCTGCAGGACTTCGGGAGCCCCTCCCTGCCCCCTGCGCAGGCTCTCCCCACCCCAGGGACCCCTTGCCCTCTCACTCCTGTGGCCTTTCTCCACCTGGGGCTTTCCCACTTGCAGAAGATGCTGATAATTTATTTAAAGCAGCGATTTGCTCTTGAGGGTGGTCATTGCCACCTCTGCCATCTCTCTGTGGACGCTTCCCAGCGTCTCCTGTGATGTGGAGATGCTCCCAATATCACCTTTTTGAGGGTTGCTCACGACTCGGGGTCACAAGGGCTGTGCAAACAGCAGAAAGACCTTTTCTTCCTCAGTCTTTCCAAGTAATAACAGAGGACAGCTTTGGGATGGAGAAGCCAGGATTTGGGAGGGGAGGAGACAGAGATGGAGGTGAGGAGGAGGAGAAGAAGGAACTGGTGAGCTCCCACCTCTGGGAAAGCTCAGCTCCAGAAAAGCAAGGGCTTCCTTTGAAATATTTCCCCAGAATTAATTGCCTCCCCTTCATCGCAGCGAGCTGCTAGAGCAGCACATGTTCTCACTGCTGGGTCGGGTCCCCCCTGTGGGGCCCGCTGCCTTTGCCAACTCCTGGCTCAGTTTGCAGTTGACGAAATGAAAAAGATGCCCTTCCTTCAATTAATTCAGATATCTTCTTCCTTTCCCCTCCCTCCAGAGCCGGAGCAGCGAGGCGTCTGAGGCAGACGCCCCGGAGCTGCCTCGCTCCCAGTTGCGGCCCCGGCGGCCGGAGGAGCTCTGGTGGCCAGCGCTGGTCCGAAGCGGAGCCTAGAAGCGGGGAGAGCTGCGGGCCGGCGGCGCAGACGATGGCCGCGGGCGAGTTCCCCCCTCGGAGCCCTCGCCGGTGGCGGTTACGGTCCTGCTGCTGACCTCATCCTCCTGTCACGCTGTGCTGCTCAGTTAAGACCCGGTGCTTGTTTTTGTAGGGCTTGGGGGCTTGATTGGGGTTGATGTGGGCTGTGTGTATTGGAGCAGCTGTACACTGCACATCTGCGTTAACTTAATGTTAAACCAGAATTATAAATGCCGCAGAATTAGTCTGGCCGTGTAATGGCTGCCAGGAAATGCCTGTCCCTAACATCTGTAAGGGGCCGTGGCTGGGATTTGCTAAAACTGCCTGAAGTTACTGGGCAGGATGTGACTCTGCTCATAGAAGAGGTTGCCTAATGTCCTAAATGTTTTAACCTGTTCCTTGCAGCTGAGGGATTTTTGGGAGGAAACAGAGAATCTCTGCTGAAGGAATAGGTAAACAAATATTATATGTACTTGAAAATTTACAAAGGCAGATTTTGTCAGTCTTTCTCCCTGTGAAACCAGACAGAGAAGATAGAGCTTGAGAGGTGCAGATGTGGTGCCTATGTAAAAAGTGAACTAACCAACCTGAGCTAACTTTGGCACCACAGAGTATGAACTCTTAGCTGGTCTCGCTCTCTGGGGGGTTGGTTTGGGGTGTTTTTTTTTGTCTGAGATACATGTAAAGAGTGTGTAGAAGGGTGAAGAGATATGGTTTTGCTTTTTATTTCTGTGAACAATAGTGGTGCGTGCGTAAACAGGATAATAGGCAGCTGTCTTCTAAGCTAGAAAGTTTTATATGTCATGATGCGCTCTCAGTAGTCTAGTGAAAGCGGCTAGTCAGTGTAGCTATAGACATATGTAAACCAAAATGTGTCCTTTTGGATGAAAACTTCTGTAATTTTTCCTGTACACATTTCCTGTCCTTTGTCTATTCTGCTTCCCTTCCTAAAGTTTGACTATATACTTACTCCGGTTTTACCTGACCTCTGTTCTGCTGCCTTCACTCCTATTTTAAAATACTCCAATAAAATAGACCACTTCTGCAGTTTTACTTTAGGCTAGGCATTTTGGAGTTACAAAATGCAAAATCTTAGCAAAGCAGGAAGAGGACATTACATACAATATTGCTTAAGCATTTAACATAACCCTAGGGGGTCCTCACACAGAGCTTGAGAGTTTCTGTGAGTCCTTGGATGTTTTGACTGACTTGTCTTCCTGGCAGTACCTCTTTTTTGAGGGGAACATGAACCACAGTAACTTGGTGGGGGGGTTCACCATCACCGACTTTCACTGAGGAAGCATGTTGCCCTGCACTCTGGAGGTGCTCATCGATCAGTGAATGTCTAAGCCTGCTACTTTGGCCTTTTCTTTCAGTAAGGTGTTTTTCTAAAGTGCTGAGAGACTTTTGAAAAATGGGATGGCTTAAGCCCATGAGCAACTTCTTTAAGAAGCAATTGTGAAGCTGCTGATACATATAGGAAAAAGTACTATCAGCTGAAGTTATGGCAGTTGAAAACAATTTCCCCTTCCCTTCCTGTTGGTTGCACTGTTTTCAGAGGATGATTCAGTAACCCTTCCAATGAGTGAGTGAGTGTGGTTCAAAAGGGAAGCTGTTGCTGAGCACAAGTGAGACCCACTTCCTTTTTCTAACACACCACACTCAGGCTGCTGTTGCTGAGCTTCATAGTAGGTTGGGGTGAGCAACAGCTGGAGTTTTTTTCAGCAAAGCTCTTATGTGTTAGAGGCTGTTTAGGAGATGGAGTGGCAGAGAGAAAGTATCAGTATTGGTAGACACCTACAAATTGTGAAAGTAAAACTAAATGCTGATTAAGAGCTCATCTTGTTAAAATGCCAAGAAATACATTTAATGGGCCTTATTCACCACCACTCCATCAAACCTGCTCAGCTGTAAGGCTGAATAGCACACCTGCAAATCCAATTCATTCTAATAACTATTATTTGAACGTCATCTGCAGGGAAGTGGGATTCAGGTTTGGTTTTGGGTTTTTTTCTATGCACAGGGGAAACGCATCCCATTGCTTAAATACCTGTTTCATTGTTCACCTTCAAGTGTTTAATAGTTGTGTTCAGTCATAGGGCTTTAACTGTTTCATGACATGTCATGCCTCAGTCTTCTGTATAAACCTGCTGTCTTTAAGGGGCTGGATAGGTGTACAGGGTTTGGTCGTTGAAATCTATCTTGCCAGGTTGATGGATATTCACTAAAAGTCTCTGGAGAAGAATTCATGTAACGTCTCTCACGAAGGTGAGTGATGGTGGTGGTACATGTGAAGGAAGACTTTTCCTGGTCCGCCTTTACAAATGTGTTCGTTTATCTTTGCTATTGACTGACTTCTCTTATTCCCCTCTGTGTTATCTTTTTGCTATGTAGGCTGTTACCATAAACCATGGTCACAGTACTACTAAAATATTTGTGGACTACTTGGCACAAAAAGGGTTAGTGGTCAAAACTATGAAAATATGACAAAGAGAACTTTAAAAAATATTTTTGCGAAGAAACTTCAACTTTTGAGTCTGGACTTGATTTTTGCTGAAAATTTGTATGAGGGCAAGAGGAAAAACAATAAAGAAAAATGCTTTAAAAACCAAAATAATTTTGTAAAAGATGATTGTTTCCTACCAGCCTTAAACAAATCATCTTTCAGCAGTTATTTCTGTAATGTATTCTGTCCTATTGATCTCTGCTTCTTTTAACTAAGGAATCAGGAAAAGGAAACTGCAGTAAACTTCAAATTGGCCAAGCCTCAGAAGATACATAAAATGGGTCATAGGCAGATTTTGGAAAGCTGGAGCCCTTCCTGGTTAGCAGCCATTCTTTAAAGGAAAACTGGATGCTTGCCCAGCTCAGCAGTTTCTTGCTAGTTACCTCAGCATCTTACTGGGAAATCTTGGCCTATTAATTCAATTGAATTGTTATGACATGGTGCTGTTAGTTTCCTGGGTTGTTTTTTAGATTCATATGATTCTCCATGGCATATGGTCTGTTCTTTTTTTATGTCAAAAGCAAGAAAAATCTTGAGAAGAGCAGAATAAACAGTTGCTTAGCTTTCTGTGGTGTTATGGCAAGTAAACATGAAGAATTGACTGTGCCTGTCCTCTTCTGCTGGTAACAATTTCAGGCATCACCTCACAACTGTCTTGTCATATTTACACATCTTGTGTCTGCAACTTTACTTTTTGGGCCTGAAAGGCAATAGGAAGCTGGTCAGAAGAGAACATCTGAATTTGAGACACCTTTTCTATAATAATGGGCAAGGCATGTTGTCTGGCTGTGATCTCAATCTTCAGTTTTCCTGCAGAGCTCTTAATTTTTGTTCTTTCTCCTCCCATTTGTCTACTTGTATGTGACACACATCTCATTTCTGTCAGCGCTTCTTACATGCTTCTAGCTATATGTGGGTGAGCAGAACAATCATTACTGTAATTTTCTGTTGTATCATCTGAATTTGTGCTTGCTCTCATAGAGAAATGGTTAAGTACTTTTGCTGACCACAGCTTTGTTAATGCACTCTGAATGAACCAGTGCATCAGGTAAGGTTTTGTGTTGGTTGAACCTTAACAAGGGAAAAGCAGCATGTATTCCCCTTGGTGCTGAGGAGGTAGCCAGTGAAACCTGGAAGTAGTTGACTTATTTTACTGAAAAACTGACTTGTCTTTCTTTGATTGCTTCCTGGCTTTTGGATATCATTCTCTGGAGTTACAGAGTGTGCCCTCAGCTGCAGCCCAGCCCAGTCCTGTTCACCTGGGCAGTATCCAAAAACGAGATGAGGGTTGTCATTGTGACTTGTTTCTAGGTACCTTTGGGGTTGTCATACCTCCACCTGCATTGTGGCTTTATCTTCTCCTTCTGTTATATTTGTTTCCTTATGACAGTAGTGAGGACTTCCTGGCTGGATGAATTGTTCTTCTGAGCATTTTTGGCTGTTGGGTCATCCTGTGCTTTGAGGACTGGGAAGGGGGTCGACCAATAATTGAGTTGGTGCAGGCTCAGGCTCTATGATGGGAGAATCCTTCCCCACTTCTTGTGGTAAACCTGCTAAATTATTGATGAACTGGTGGTGGCTTAAAATACTCCACCATATAAAAAAGGTGGGTAAATGGGCTAGTGTGGGGTAGGAAAAAACCCATATGTAGGTAGCCCCTTGAAAATACTGAGTAGGATTGGGTAACAGTGATGCACCAGAAAAACTTGTCATTTGTCCCCATAGAAACCCCGTGTTGAAAGGTAAGAGGTATCTTAATTGTCATGTTTCAGTTCTGAATCCTCATCATCCAGTTGATGGTTCTTGATTAAGCTCTGGGCCTTTTAATGTCAGAAATGGCACAACCTCATCAATGCTGGGAACGTCATTGTGAACACTTTACCTGGAATAATAGACGTGGAGGAAGAGAGAATCTGTTTATATGCTGTGCTAGTTCAATATTCATATTGATCATAAATCAAAAAAGGGGAAATGCAGCACTTCCTCTTTTAACCATGTCTTATCTGCTAATAAACAGAAACACCAGCACCTAAATGAAAGCAGGTGTTGCTGCTCTTCAGGCAAATAATGCCTTATATAAATAAGGGCTTTATCATGATGTGATTTACAATAATTACTGATACCTGTAACAGAACAAGGATAAAATTACTGAATATTAAGTGATAGTTTTAAACAGAAGTCATTAAATTACAAACAAAAAACCATGGCCAGTTATTTTTGTTGCCTGTTGTGGGTTCACCCCAACCAGCAGCTCAGCCCCACGCAGCTACTCCCTCTCCTGCAGTGGGGTGCAGAGAGAATTAGGAGGGCAAAAGCGAGTAAACTGTCTTTATCTCAATTCATAAGTTTTATAGGTAAAGCAAAAGCTATGCATGCAAGCAAAGCAAAATAAGGAATTAATTTGCTACTTCCCATCAGTGGACAGATGTTTAGCCATCCCCAGGAAAGCAGGGCTTTATCACATGAAAAGGTTACTTGGGAAGACAAATCCTGTAACTCCAAATGCCTGTCCCCTTTCCTCCTCCTTCCCCCAGTTTTACTACTGAGCACATCTTATGGTCTAGGGTATCCCGTTAGTCAGTTGGGGTCAGTGGTCCTGACTGTGTCTCCTCCCAAATTCTTGTGCACCCCCAGCCCACATGCGCTTGGGGGGAGCAGTGTGAGAAATAGAAAAGGCCTTGATACCATGTAAGCAAGCACTGTTCAGTAATAACTGAAACACCCCTGTGTTATCAACACTGTTTTGGTCTCAAATTCAAAACACAGCACCATACCAGCTGCTGTGAAGAAAATGAATTCTATCCCAACCAAAACCACTACACCTGTTTATGCAAGGAGCATTGTCAGGTTAAATAATTTACCTAAGAAAGTCTAATTAAGCATTTGAAGTGTTAGGAGTATTTTTTTTTCCCCATAGCTTAATCTGCTTTTCCATACTGGTAGTTACAATTTCTTTTTTTTCTTTTTTCCAGTGATTGTAGTTTAGCTAGTTCTGGTTTGGTTTAATCAGCATTTGCTTGCTTGCTTTCTAGGTTTTTTTCCCATTATCAAAGAATTTAGATACTATGTGGGAGTGTTCTGGGAGAAGGGAGGGGCTAGGAGGAAACCTGATTTGCGAGGTAAAAAGTTGCAATAACATTTCTACTAACTACACTTGTAATCAGTTTTTAAATCTGACAGGTTCTAAATATTCAGTGGAGGATTTGTCTTGCAATAATTAGGTGCAGTGTAATTGTGAAAGTACAGTTCAGACTAAATTGGTATTTATATGCAGATCAAATTGATTCCCCCTAGCTGTGGCTGGTTTGACCTTTTGAGCACAACAAAAATAGTGAAAAGTACTTCTTACATACTTAGATACCGATATTAAGTCCATAGGTTTATTTTGCTCTTGGTTATGTTAGAGCTCCTCTGCCCCACGCAGGACACTGCTACACAGCTTTTGGAGCTGCTTATCCCAAGACTCCCATCTAGTCAGACCCTGTTTGGGTGTTTCCAGGGTTGTTAGTGCCACAGCCTAGCAGTGAGGCCAGGGATCCAACAGTGAGTTGAAAACTTCAAGAAGATCCAGAGCAAAGATGAAGGGGGAAGGCAGGTGATTTCTGCAGATGAGCTGCCAACGCCTGGGAGTCTGAAGTAAAAAGAAGGAAGAGAACAGGATGGGAGAAAGACAAGGAAAGGTTGTGTCACTGTTTATCTCCCTTCCTTCCTCTTTTATAAAAGAAGCTTTTATTAACAGTGAAAACTAATCAGAATATTTGTTCCAACTATGGGATGTTGCCTTAGTCCTAATTTAGTGCACCAAAGATGATTTGATGTTGAAAAATACTATGTTGCTAGCTAGCTGGTAGGAGAACAATTCTTAACTAAAGTTTAGTTCTCAAGCAAAGTGTTATATAGATTTGTGTATACTTAGAAGTTCAGGGTGGCCAATAAGGTGGATTCCTTCCTTTGAGCTGATTTAAATGTTTCCTAAATGATCATAAAGTTGGTCAATATTAAACAAATTGGGTGTTGCACTGAATCTTTTTCAGTATTACCTATATCTTGATTACATTTGTAGCACTGCTTATTGGAGTGTGGATGTATTTATTGTGAAGGGTGCCTGAAGACTGGATTTATACCTTTGTATTGTTTTGACTTGACATCAAAAGCCTGGTAGAGATTTTCAGGTTTTATTTTTTTTTATATAAGCATGAGGAGCTTAATGACATATCTGCCTGCTTTCATTCAAGGTTTGTAGGAACACAGATAACATTAGCTGAACTATAAGCATTGATGTCTGAAGTATTTTCTTCATAGGACTCTGCTCACGTTTGAAATCGGTTGCTCAGCACAGCTTGTGTGGTACCTTATTTCATCAATTGCTTATACTTTGTATTTCCTTCAAATAATAGAAAGCTTATTAATTGATGTGATGTTTTGTCTTCACTAGGATTCCTTTAAAGGCATGATGTAGTTCTGTCTTGTTATAAACAGACAAAAGCCAGCACAGTCTACCTTCTTCCTCAGGCTTGGTGGTTTGTTCCCAGCCTCTCCCATACATGCAGGAACAGAGGTGTAGCAGAGGAGGGCAGAAGGTCTGGTTCACAACTGACTTCCCTTTCTCCCCTTGAGCCCAGGTGCCTGCATGGTTGCATGCATGCTTGTGCCAGCACAGGGCGGCTGCAGTGCTGACATGTAAGTGAAGGGAGGTTTAGGACAGTGCTAGAGTTTTGCATCACATTAACCAAGCAAGGTTACATGCTTTTGCCTGGTGACCATGGGGTCTTCCAGTATAAACAAAACATACCTGGAAGATATCAGGGAGAAACTAGAGACCACATAGCTTCTGGTTGCTTCTTTATGTTCAGGATATCTTTATCCTTAACATGAAAGAGTTTAATTCTGATTTTTTTTCTTCATGGGTTGCCTCTCAAATATATTTCTAGAAAGTAAAATCACCATATCCTACTTTCAAGCCTGGCACTTGCTAAATGTTGTCTTTTCCCTTCCCTACTTCTTATGTGGCATGAGGAAAAAGACCATCTGTGACTGATGCAGCCTTTCTGTTCAGGGGTGCCCTACTATAGGCTGTGGGTACTCCTGCGGCAAGGCGAGCTGCAGAGAGCTCATGCTTCCAGTCACATGGGCTCAGACCTTGGAAGCCTTACCAGCATGATCGTTGCAATGGTGTTTAAAAAACATACCCATCTACTTCAAGCAGTCTTTCATGTCAAGCTGGTTTCTTTTTTCACAGTCCTGGATTTTGGAAGATTTTTACCATCATCATGTTGCATTTATGCCTCTCTTTATTTCTGTTATTGCAACTATTACTGTCAGATACGCAGTTCAGGTGTGCACAGGTTTTGTCCCTGTGTACTTTGGTTTTCTGGTTAACAAGTTTGTACAACGTTTCCTGATGGTTAATTCTTCCAGTTTGTATGCATCCCTATTGACTTAATGGCTTTCTTCCTGCCACCAGGCAGAAGCAAATTACTGTCAATCCAGTTGCTGTTCTGAGAGTAATATTCTTGTTTCTTTTCCCTCCACAGGATTTAAACTGCCTCGTAAGAAATAGTAAGTACTTTTTTTCTTCCCTGTTGCTTTCTCAGCAGATCATGCATTTTTCTTCTTAAACTGGGTTCATACAGCAAGTTCTTCCTGCTAGAGTCAGAGATGTAAAATGAAGCACTGCTATCATGCCTTGCATTAGGAGTTTTTGGTTTGATCCTTAATCAGCTCCAGCTAAAAAGGAATGGGAAGTTAAGTATTTTTCAGAATAGAGTTTGGGGGTGGGGGGTAGGGTGGGTGGAACCAACTTGTTTAGTTTCTATTTAAAGCTGGGACAGTCAGTTTTTAAAGAAATAGGAATTCTAGGACAAGTTTGTCAGTAAGCGTTCATTACAAGCTATTATATCTATGATAGTATTTGAAAAATTAATATATGAACTAGAATTAGAAAAGGGGCATAAAGGGGTGCAGCTGAGAGTAATTAATGTAAATTTTGCGGCATAAAGTTCATGAACTAATTTGATCTTAAAGGTCTTTTCTAACCTAAATGACTCTATGATTTTGAAAGGGAAACTAGAGTTACTGTAAATCTCACTGAACAAATATACTGGACATATCTGGTATAACGGGTCAAGTCTTAGCAATGGCACACATCTGAAACACTATGGGTAATGTTCTTAAAAAAACAAGCAGTGTTCTGCATTTGTCCGTTTGGTACATGGAGGTGTCTGGATGGTGCTGTAGAACTGATTGGCCTTTCTCTGTAGTCATAAGCAGGCTCCTTTCTGCCTCAGTGCCCAACCCTGTATTGTACTGGCACAAGTATTTTTGTAGCCATGCTTGGCATGCCAGATCAGGGAGATTACTATCCTGAAAATAGCCAGATTTAAAATTTTTTTGGCAGGAGAGGGATTGGGTGGCATCAGATCATATTTCCCTCTGGCAGACAGCCGTTGGAATACAGCTTGACAACACAGCTAAGGCAAACTGCAGTTTCACCATTAAAATGCTGCCTTATTTGAATATTTAGTTTAAATTCTGCCTTATGGTTCTCTTTATGTTGTTCTGCTCTAGGGGAAAGATTATTTTCTGAAAAGTACTTCAGTCTTACCAGGTTTGGTTAGAAAAGTAAATATAAAATCTTTCATTAACAGCGTGGTTTTCTGTTAGCTGAAACTTGTAGCAAAACATGTTCTGCTTTTGAGGAGTTCAACCCACAAATTTATTCTCTTGCTCTTCATTGTTCTCTTTCCAGTATTACAGTGGTTTAGTGTGGATCCAACAAGTAGTTAAAGAATATCATACTGATCTCTCCAAAGCCTGTATAGTGGTTTTAAATCTTTTTTTCTTTTTTGATATATTACATGATCACTCTGGTCTATTCATATGATTCATAGATTGCATGACTCAGCTCATGTTCAATAGTTTTTCTGCTAGTTTTTTAGCAGTATTGTTATAAATAAATACTGTTATAAATTCCATTAGGTAAATATGGCCTACTACATGTGCAAAGACGTTTATCACAGTGTGTCAAAAGTGTTTTGTCTGAATGGGTCCAGTATACGAAGTGACTCAGATTGGTTTTTATTGGTAGTTCTGCTTTCCCCTCCCCCCAAGTCTGACAGTTATCAAATGCTGTATCCTAAGTTATTTTGTATTTTCTTCTAGATTGTTAATATTTTTAGAAAAATATCATTAGGCCTACACTCACCCCCACAGAGCTATTTAAGACATTCAAACAGTAATGATTTCCCACTTAAAACTCCTCCTTGATTTGTCAGCCTAGTTCTTCCTGTGTTTGTGCTTCACCGATATTCAGCAGAGCTATTTTTGGTATGCTCTGATAAGTCAAATGTCTTAAAGTCTAAGTAGATCATGTTTATCTAATGCCTGTCACACCTGATTTCATTTTCTGGTGAGATTACAGAAACAGTTTTCCCTAATGCTGTATTGACTAGCAGAAATTATTTTTCTGTCCAGAGAGCTCATTAGTTTAGGAAAGGCATAACAAGCGGTTGTTGGAAGCTAAATTCAAATTAGAAAGCAGTTTTTAAACAGAAAGTAATTAACTGTTGGAACAATTTCCCTGGGTATCTGACAGACTTCTTATAATTGGAAGGCTGGAAATTAGTACAGGCCTTCTAACATAGGTCTGTTTCAGCAGCAAGATATGGACTTGTTGCAGGAGATACTGAGTAAACTTGTGTGACCTGTTTAGCCTGACTACATTGATTGCAATAATTACTAATGGATTTTAAGGAAAAGAGGAAGTGTAAGTTACTAGAACGAGTGAGTTCAGAGTATTACAAGCAATTTATAAAGTACTTACATGCTGAAAACTGCCATTCTGAACTGTGAAACAGTCCTCCAGTTTTGCCCTCTGGGTAATCCTGAGCCAAAGGACAGACCATAATTGCAACTTGGTAGAGCTTCCTCAGCTTCACTTTAAATGGTGGGTTTCATTTGCTGGACAGGTACCTGCATGGAGGCAAGCTGGCTTCAGTCCACATGGACTCCTTCTGCTCCAAGCAGTCTTGATGTCTCTTCTGATGTTTTCCGTCAGCTGGATGGAAAACTGCTCCCTGTGCTTCGGATAGAATGGAAAGTGGCCACTGATGGTAAGTGGTGGTTCTTTAATGTGAGTGTGTAGTAGAGGAGTTAGGCATGATCTAGCAAGGATATGGAGGAGAATTATGACTTGAAGTCTTTCACTGATCTAGTTGTGAAATGTTTGAAATTTGGGGGTTTGGCTGCTTCATTTTGGTTTGGGGGATGTTTTTCTCTTGATGACTGAATCAAGTCTTTTTGTGATGGGTGCTCAAGAGCTTAACATGCTTCCACTGGTATGGGATAATGACATTTAAAATGGGAAAAGCAGCTAAAAATGAATCAAGAGGTCTGCTCCTTTACCATGGTAGTGAAGGGAGGAAGGAGGTTTGCACTGCAAGTGTCACCTTTTCAGGGCATAGTAATGATTGCAGCAGCCCTATGCAGGTGAAATTATATCTACAAACTGAACAAATGAGAATTAATTTGAGAGCGCAAACTCTGCACTGTTGCACCCAGTGCAAGTTCTTCCCATTTCAGGTAATCCAGTCCTTGTAACTTATGTTTCTTATATGATAAAGGAGTAATTATCTCATTGCTGGAGCCTAAATGAGTACCAGTAAATCAGGTTTTCTCATGCTCCAAATATTAGTGTGTGATGTTTCCCTTGTGTGCTCTTGTCCATGGCTTTACACTCGATTCAGGACAGAATTAAACATATTCATTTCTTCCTTCTGCAGGCCTGGCTAAGGGCTGTACAAAGTTACCATCTCAGTATAGCCATAGTAGTGAAGAAGCAGGTGTGACTCAAGTAACCCAGCCATTTAGTGTAGCTATGGTTATAAACTTTCTCACTGGGGTTGTTTACCAAAATAAAAGCGTATTTGCTTTAATGCCCAAACTGCCTGAAGCAGCCTTAAGAGGCAGAGCTAAACACAACACTGAACCTGTGGAAATGCCAGGGTGTCTGGAAGAATGAAGTTGTCTTCTACTCTGCCCCTTCATTTGCCCAGATGGAGCTCTTGCCATACAGGACAATCTTTAAGGTGAAAGTCATGTTAGTCAACCTTGCACACTCACTTCTTTATGTCCAGTTATCTTTGTGTTGGGATCCTCAGTGCTTCAATGGAGTAAGACTGTGATAAGACTAGGCACAGTGGTAATCTCTGTGAGGGTTGCAACCTCTACATGTGCAGGTGACAGGAAAAGAAAGGCATCTCTCTCTGTCCCCGTGTCTTCAGCTAGCATCCGGTACCTCCGAGGGGCAGAGCTGGCTGTGATGCAGGTGAACAGCAATCGACAGGTCTGCGCCCGGTTTGACTTTCAGAACAACTTGACGCTTCAGGTCCGACCAGATGGAGGCCGGGTGAGTGCTAAGGGCTCTAAACTACTTTTTCTAGTCCATGGGTTTAGTTCTGCTTTCACTGTCTTACAGCAAGGTTCTTGATTAAAAAGTACAAACTGCTTGGAAGAGTTGGTGAAACAAGATACTGCGCTTGAGACCTGCTGTCGTTTCCAGTTTGTTTTACACTTGTGTGTAACTACATACAAGCTGCTTCCTTATCTTGGCTTCTCTTTCAATCTTCCCATCCTTCAGGTTTTAAGAATTGTTGCTCTCAATACCTAGCACATCATCATTCTGGGTGTTGCTTAAAGCAAGTAATTATAGGAGGTTTTGCATTCTGCTTGACAGCAGTGACATTTATAGCCTTTTTAACTCAAGCCTTCCTTTTACTTCCACTTCTTGTACTCTTGCTGTGGAGACAAGTGCCAACCTTGGGGATGCTCCTTCAGCTTACACTTAGTCTAGGAAATTTGTCAGAAGAATGCTGAGCATCCACATCTCCCTTTATGAACAAAGGAATCTGGAGTTCATTGCTTACCACACAGAATTTGGCCATAGTTAGCTTACAATATGGAGCCAGTGCCTCTCCAGCATTTTGCACAGCATTGCTGATGCGGAAAAGGGTATAGATTTAAGAAGATGTGTATGTCATGGCCAAGTACAGAACTATACATGTATAAGTGCAATTCTAAATGCTCTTGCACTGGACTGCAAGATTCATACTAGACTCCAACCTGCATATTTTAGTCTAATCTCCTTCTAGTTCACAATGTAATTTAGTGGAAACTGCACACAGTTGTTTGGTGTAAGATTGTTGTATCAGCTCAAAGATCCCAAGAAATAACTGTACATTTCTCATTACAAACAGAATAATTTGAGACAGACCAAGGGACTGTGTATTTAATACACTTGAAATCCTTCTTTAACAGTCAAGCTTCAGAATAAGGGTCATATGGGATGAGGAAACACAGTGGAACAAGGCCAAGTCAGCTGTTAATTTCAGTGGCTTTATAGAATAATGTTCTTGGTTTAAGTCCTTGTGAATGTGTTTTGTTTTCAGTGGAATTTCACTTTTGACCGTTTTGAAGTGGAACCCGGCCAGACTTACCAAGTGACTGTCTACCACCTGCCCAAACTGGATGTAGACGGAGACTACAATTGCAAGTCCATGTCTGTCACAATGCCTGGTAAGAGATACTCTTGCTCACTTAGGCCTTGAGCTTAGGACTGTGATGGTTTGTGGACCTGCAGGTTGGGTCCAGACCAGATCCATGAACTGTGAGCAAGTCTGGCGATAGGGTGGCAGTATTATAAAAACCTGTGGTCCTTTCTGAGTATTGCTGTTTAGAAAGTCCATGGTGCTAGCTTTATCTACAATACCTTTGTGGTATGTATCCAAAATGCATGTATCATTTGTGCTACAAGTTACCATCCTTGTTTCTGGGATCCTGTGTCCAGAAGTTTATCAGATCTCTGCTCAGAATAAGGTTCATCTGGAGGGATTATTCTGTGAAGGACAGACCCTTTGATTATAGTTCCTACATGGAAGATATGGCTATAAAAAGTTTCATGTGCTCTCTAGAAAGCTGGAAAAAGCCTTGGACTTGGGCCTCTAATTTCTGAGAACTTTTATTTGTAGCTTGTCAAGAATTCTGTTACAGCTACGGCTAAAGAGAAATTCATAGTTAAACCTGAAAACTAATATAGATGCCCCTCTGAGGGGTTGTTTGAAGGTAAGTTACATCTCCTGGATTTTGTTGCTGAAATGTTCATCAGTGGAACAGGTGCAAAGATACTTCATGTACATGAATGGGGCTGTAGAGTCATCTTTTGTTCTTTCTGCAGACTGTTGCTGTTGCTTTTACGTAGTTTGAAGTGTTTTGAAGTTGCTACTCTGCTTGTGGAAGCTGGAAGTACTGACCAGAATTCCCACATTGAAAGGAGTAAAATTTGGTTTCTAATATTGACTTTTAGACATGTGAAGTTTGATTTCAAAGGCACAGTTAGGTATAATTTACCAAAAAACTTGACAGAGCTGAGTGCCTGACCCTTTCTTGTGTATGTAAAAATTTTCCCGTAACTGAAAAGAGTCTTTGTTTTCCCCAAAGATGCTGAGCATCTGCAATGCCCTGTCTGCACTGACTAGTTTGTAAATATTTGACACTCAATACAGAGATTTAAAACTGGTTCATAATTTTATTCTTAACTTGCTTACAGTTGTCAACATGACTTTGCCATTATAAAATGGCAGAGTATATGGTGTCAGTCAACCTGAGCTGGAAAAGGAGAGGGGGCACTTGGTTTTCAGCCCTCTTATCCTTTCTTACACCTGCTCACTCTAAGAACTTCCTGGCTTTTATTCTCCACTGTTCTTCAGAAACCTGATGCATTGTGTGAAGATAGCAGTTGCAGGGAACTTCGCTGATTAGAACTTATACATGAATTACAGGGGCACTGTAAATTTTCCAGCTTTGAAAGTTGAAAATTTAAGATATGCAATATTTTATTTCAACTGTTTAAGCAGGGAGTTGTTCCTTTTCCTTTGTCCAAACCCTGGAGGAGAGACATAATGTAGGCTGAGGCTTGTAAATCACACATTGCTAAATGTTGAATATGTAACTGTGAATTTGACTGAAGAAATTCACAAACAGCAGGCCAATCTGCTAAATTAAGTGAAGAGAATTATAAATATGGAAGAGTGTTTGGGATCAAGAAACATTCCAGTCTCCTAGTTTTCCTGGGAAAGAGTGCTTTTGAAGGAATTGATCACTGTGGCGTTCTCAAGGTCCAGAGATCAATATGAAGTTTTAATTCCACTATGACCCTCTCTACACAAGTCTTACATTAGCAAGGGTTGTCAAATATTACTCATTATAATAAGTATTCTAAGTTTTCGGTCTTTTCTTATTATCACTGTTCTGGGAAAAAAAGAAACGTAATATCAGTGGAGGGTCTCGTTTATATACTGGAAACTAGTACTATTCTGCTGCGGAATTTTATTGCTGCTTTTGAACAAAAGTCTCGTCTCATCAAGGAGGGCTTGGTTAGGTGTCTGGCTTCTGATAAGAAATTGGATAGTTTTTCAAAATGGAAGTACAATGTTCCTGACTAGTCACTGATGGTCTTTCTTGCAGACTGCAAGGACTCTCTGATGAAAAGAACCATCCCATGTATAAAGACAGGTAAAAATTTGTCTGAGTCATGTAGACATGGGTATTCTGTCGAAATATTTCTGACAGTTGAGAAACTTGGGAATATCTGCACTAATTCCAGGCAGCTTGTGGGAGCCCAGGATCCAAGGTAAAGTTATAGATGATACAATTCTGCTCGTGAGCTTTAATCCATGGATGGAGTCAACCCGATACCAAATTCATGTGGCCAGTTTCCTGAATGAGAAGAAGTGTAAAATGATCACACGTGATTTCACTGAGGTAATTACCTTCCTAAATTATATCCTCTGTGGTAATTTAGGCAAACATTTCTCTGATGGTTGCTGAACAAGGACTTGGAGCCATGATGTAGGAGACATAACAAATGCACTTAAATTCCTTGAAAACAGCTGTCCTTTTCACAGATTTTTAATTGCCTTTGGAAAGAGGAACTTTGATCTTTTATTCAACAAATTCCTGAAACAGAATTTTATAATGCATGGAGCAGTCTGTGAACATCTGCAGAGAAAAACAAAAATTGGTATTTGACTATCTGGGCTTTATTACCTTTGTCAAGCCATTGCCTGAGGGATGAAACTAAATCGACCAAAACAGAGGTGCAAAGTTTCAATAAATCATTGAAATAGTTTATCAAATGTGATAGTGGAGGGGGGGGGTGTGTGTTGATTAAATTTTTTTTTTAGATCAAGAGATTGGGTGGGTTTGTAACATACTTCCATCAAGGTGAGAATCAATTCCTGTAGGTCTTAACTGTGTTGCTGAGAGGCAAAAAGTAGATCCAGAGTGTCTTTTGACATAAGAAATGTTCCCCTTCAGGTATCTGAGGGAGGATAAATGCTGAATGTTTGGTAGCAGTCCCCACCCTTCTTTGGGTGGAGGGCAGATATATTAGCATTCAGTTTGTTTAGTCTTTCCTTTCCTTCCATACTTAAACCCTTTGTACTACATACATTGATATGTATTAAGTTACTACTGACTAGCTGGTATGGCTGTGTACATATTTCCCTGGTAGCGGGGAATATACCTCAATTTGGAGTATGTATCTGCTAATCACTGTAAAGAATGTATTTAGATTTTTATATTGATTGTATACAACAAGTAACGAGGGTAATTTATTTGTCTGTTCTAGTGTCAGAAGCAGCAGTGTTGACAGCTGGTTTTAATTAAATGAGGAAGCTTGTTAAAGTTTACACATTAAATAACTGAAGACATTTACATTGTTAAGAAACTGTAAGACTAAGTTAACACATTTGAAGTTATATAACATACATCCTTAATTATTTCCTGTTACCTGTGCAACTTTAGCCTGCTGTCTTAATTGTATTACCATGTCTGTCACACGGGACACCTGCAGTGATGGTGGCCAGGCTATTTATCCATTTTGTTCTCTGTGGGGTGCTTGTTCAAAAAAAAAAAAAATCCTGCTTCTTTAGAACACTCCATATTCTTATGTCAGCTCCTTTTTTCCTGCTTTCATTCCATTGTCTTACTTCCCTTATAATCTGCATCTGATTCTGCAGGGTGGATTGCAACAGCAAGTGAATGTCACAATCAAAATAGAGAAGAACATAAGAGCTTGCTGCAACTACAAAATACAGGTAGAATCTCACTGCTGTCCCTGTGTCCTTCCTTCACCAGCAAGACAAGGAGCAGCTTAGGAATGTTACAGGGTTTTGCAAAGTGTTTTGTTCTGAGTTTGGCTAACCTCTGTTACGTGCATCGGGGAAATAATGATTATGTCTGAACATTTATTTTTTTTTATATAGGTATTCTCTGTAGACAGTGTCTTTTCCTTAGTATAGGGTTGCCAAGTCAGAGAATATGGAGTTGGAATGGCAAGTGTGCCACCTCAGGAGCTCACTGCCACCTTAATGTATAGTGTAGGAATCCTTGTTTAATCTTGTTTTTTGAAGGGAAATGGGAATTCTGTGTCCCTGTACTAAAATACAAGGAATGTCGAAGCGGGGGGGAAATAAAGTGAGGAACAAAATTGCTCTTAAGAATAGTTTCTATTTTCTGAATTTATTTCGACTGCAGATTCAGCCATTCTTTGTGAACTGTGGCACAGACTGTCTGAGACATTCTGCTTTCATCCCATGTTCGTCAGCTCCAAGTGAGAACTGCTTTTCTGTAAACTAGATTCCTATTGTCTTACAGATGATAGCTGAATTTGTAATGTATCTCTTGCCTTTTGCAGGTACAGACCCATCAGGTAAGAAGTTCTTCCAGTACCCTGAAACTTTTTTTGCTGCTCTTCTACTGTCATAAAGAATAACAATCCTCCCTGGGAATGACCCAGTGGGCAGGAAATGTCCCCTTGTAACACTGAGTTCAGAATGAACTGTGTTAAGAGTTACTTCACCATCATTTAATGAGGCAAGTATTTGTATGCAGTGTGAACCTTAAAGAGCAGGTTTTTTTAGAGATACTTCACTTGCATAAAATTCTGAGAAACAGTTTTGACAAGAAGAGTCTTAATATAAAATACTTTCTGTCACTTTGCTCAGTGTTAAAAAATTTGCATAATATAAAGCAGCTTTTGGAGAGAATAGCTTGCATATATTCATCTTTATGAATGTCAAGATAAATCATATGCACAATGATTTTACATCTTTTTTTTTTTGGCTGCACAACACCTGTAAGGAACTAGTTTGCCCAAGATTTAAAAACACACCTGTAGATTGAAAAAATCTACATCACCCAAAATAGTGACCTTTTTTTTAAGACAGATTACATGAACAGGCAGGTCATGGGCAGCATGCCTGTCAAAGCAGATAAATGGTGCTATTTAGAGGGAGGTTATTGATCTGTATTTTCAGTGTGCTGCACATATGGTTCTTTGTGGAGCAAGTTTATGATGTAGAGCGTTATCATCAACGCAGGAGTTTGTTTTGAGAAGAGACTGTGGTATGTTTTAAGGAGGAAGTGCTGGACTACCTGTGGTTTTGGGCAGAGCCAGGGTCCTTCTCCCTTGGCTTCTACTGCTCAAGAGACTTCTGTTCTTTGGTGAAACTCCTTCTGTGTAAAGCAATATCTGAGCACTACTTTTGTACTGCAGGTGATATGATTATATGGCTCTACTGGTGTATCACTGGGATCTGTGTGTTACTGGTGGGATCAGTCATAGCAGGTGTGATTTGGATGACCAAAAAACGAGCAGGTAAGACTCATACCAGCTAGGAAGAAAAGATTCAATGCTGAAACTGGGGTTTTTTTTCCTCCTTCTATACTTCTTCCTATTGTTGTTTTCTTCCTTGCTGCTCTGATGTCTTGCCACTGAGATAATGCCTAGGTATTCTGTTTTACATCATACAACTTGTAACATCCTAATACCATCCACTTAGTTAAGTAAAGCTTTCCACTGGTTATGCTGTCTGATACTCCATAGAGCTTCAGAGTTCATGAGGAGAAAAAGGAACTTCATAGTTCAGCCCTTTTGTTTCCTGCAGATTGCTACAGATATCTTTTCCATTTATTTTTCTCCTGCGTTGCAGGAGAGTTTTGCAAGACAGAAGCTTCCTGTTTGTCCAGACTCTAGTCTTTCCTCTGTCCCCCAAAGTCTTTACAAAATTCATTTTTATATTATTTTGAGCTTAATGTTTTTCAATTAAGATGGAAGAAGAAAAACAGAACACAGAGGTTGACACTGAGCAGGTAGAAAATTTGGGTACTTGAGAACTAATTTCTAGTCTTTTGTGTTGCAACTATGAGGGAGTTATCACAGGGAAACTCCACTGTGGGGTTTTTTTTCTACCTGAGAGTAGTAATGGGAAATCTTTGGGAAAATTTCTTAACATCAAACTTATCTTGGATAACATGTAGCTAGGGACATTTTAGTCACCTCTTTAGAGAAGCCTCTTAAGAAAAAAATATCTTTATTAAGGCTCTTCTCCTTAAGGAGGAGGTAGCAGAACAATTGGGTTTCTGTACTACTTAAGGCTGGCCAGATGTGGGAAAGATGGATAAAATTGGTTTTGAGTGCATTCCTTCTCTCAAAGGAAAAATATAGTGAAATCCATAGCAAAATTGGCTGCAGAAGAGTCTTTGTTCATTTATTCATTTTTTATTAGACTTCTTCCTCCTCATGGTTTTATCCCTGCACAACTAAAGATTTTGGTTTTAACCCAATCTTTGGAAGGGGTTGTCATTTTAAGGGTTTAATCTTACTTTGTGTTTTCAGAACTGACAGTGAGTTTCTCTCTCTTCCAGGACGCTGGAGAGGGAAATGCGACCACAATGATTTGCAGACCGGTAAGATGTCCTGCCTGTTTTGTCAAGCATGTGTAATGTGTTCTGGAAGTCTCCCACGGTTGTCCAGAAGGGGCTCTCTTAGGCTCTCCTATTCTGTAGTGTGTTTCTTAAAACCAAAAGGTAGCCTTAGGATCCTCCTGTTTAGCTAAAAGAAACTTTGTATATGGAATTTGGAATGCCGTAATTTGCCAGATGGGAGATAATTGCTTTGTAAAGTGGTGAGGCTTTTGACCCAGCTGAGGCTGTACTGGCAGAAGAACCTTTGATAATTGTCTAAGCCATAGCAATAGGAGATTTTTGGGGGGGTGAGTGCACTCAGCTCTCCAGCAGAGAATATAGCTACACTTTCAAGCCTCTTAAAGCTGGTATATTACTTTTTTGTGTTTGTGAAATTCCATGAACCATTTGGGCATTTTTATAAATTATAGCTCCACTGTCTGGACTTTGGTATTGAATTTCTACAATGAGATGGTGTCTGCTTATGCTGCCGAAATAGTTTCAAAACTAGTAGTTGCTAGAACCTTTTGTTAATATTCTCCTATGCTGATTGCTGCTGGCTTGCACCTTTACAATTTGGGCATATAGCTGGGATGAATATTTTTCTGTCTTTCAGCAGCACCATATACCGACCTTCCTCTGCCACCCTTGAAGCCCCGAAAGGTTTGGATTGTGTACTCTGCTGATCACCTGCTGTACGTGGATGTGGTGCTGAAGTTTGCTGAGTTTCTGATGACCGTCTGTGGCACTGCTGTAGCCTTAGATCTGCTAGAAGATCATCAGATCTCAGAGTTAGGGCCATTGCCTTGGCTTACTCGGCAGAAGAAGGAAATGGAAGACCTGTCTTCAAAGATCATCATCTTATGTTCACGGGGCACCCAGGCCAAATGGCAGGCCATGCTTGGGAGTGAGCCTGTGTGTCTCAAGCAAGATCAGCAAAAGCCAATGGGTGACCTGTTCACCCCAGCCTTGAATTTGATTCTGCCAGATTTCAAGAAGCCAGCCTGTTTTGGAATGTATATAGTCTGCTATTTTGAGGGGATAAGTAGTGAGAAAGATATACCTGATCTGTTCAATGTCACATCCAGGTACCAACTAATGGATAAATTTGAGGATATTTATTTTCGGATTCAGGACTTGGAGAAGTTTGAACCTGGGCGCATCCATCGAATCCAGGAAATCACAGCTGAAAATTACATCGATACCCCTAGTGGGAGGAAGTTGAAAGAGGCAATACAAAAGTTCAAGAACTGGCAGACAGAGCACCCAGACTGGTTTGAGAGTGAAACTGTCTGCTTGGATAATGATGAGGAGTTGCAGTCCCTAAACAGAGAGCGCCAGGTGGATTCATTAAGTGAATCGGGTGGAATTGTGAAACACCAGCTGCACCTATGGGAGCCTGACCCTGACTGCTGTTATGTCATCAACCTCCACATGCATGAAGGTGAAAGCAGAGGCTGTAAACTGCAACCTCGACTTAATCCATGTGGGGATCCGACTTCTCAGACTATGGTACTTCCTATGGATGAGGCTCCTCTAGTTCAGGTAGTAGAGCCAGTCTCTTCCACGGAAGATGGAAATATACTTGGTCATCATGTGCTGAGTAATGAAGACTTTATGGAAGGAGTTCCTTTTCTGGAGACAAGCTTTCCAATGAGGAATAGCATCATCCTCCACAATGACTCTGAAGTTTCAGCTATAGATGACCAGAGTCCTGCAAATCTCTCAGGTGAACTGAGACACCATCTGAATGGGCTCATGTACTCTCTTTACCAGCAGAGTGTAATTCCTTCAGAGCCATCTCTCTGCCAAGAGGAGGCTGACAAGCAAAACCAGTTGGTCTTTGATGACCAATGCAAAGACCAAAGACAGTCAGTGCAGTCAGACCAGGGCTACATCTCTAGATGTTCTCCTCTGCCTCATGATGACCTTGTGGAGGAGGAGGAGGAAGAGGAGGAGGAGAGTCAGGAAAAACAGATGGTCTTCCATGAACTCTCTCCAGAGGTCTTGAACAGTCTAAAGAGTCTTCAGCAGCAGCTGTTTTTCCAGGACATTCAACGGAGCTCTGACTGGGGGTATCAAGCTGAGGTGATGGACACTGGCCAAGCTTTGGAGGACTGCTAGACTCTATCTGGGACCTGCTCCATTTGAAATACAGGGATGGAAGGTGGTACCATGTGCAGTGCTGAAACTGCATCTCCAACACCATCCTTGTATTATCAGTGACTTACTGGTGGGATCGTCCCGTCTGCTAGGAGGCAGGATTGCCCACCAAACTGGTAACGTTGCTTCCAACTGCAACTCTATGTGGAGAGAAGCAATGAATATTAGCCACCACTGTGAAAGAACAGGCAATAGTTGTGTTCCTTGGGGAAACGTATGACATTGAGTCCTCACTGATGGATGGCAAAAAAGTTGTGGCTCGTCCACTTGTGCCTTCAAAATGCCCTCCAGCTGTACTGGTTCTACTGCACTGGATAGAAGTCATGGCCAGGGTTTGGAAAATAAATTTAGATAACATGACAAAATTTGCATTGCCATTTTAATACACACTTTTAATTTTTTGTTGTAAATACTGTGTTAAAGATGTGCCTTAAACTTCAGCTAGGATAGGGCTGTCTATTTGTTTTTTCTTTTGCCACTCATTCATTCATTTGCAACTTCATTTCCATGGCCATTCAGTAACTGAGTGGGATAAAATTGTACATGAGGAGTCTTCATATCTCTCCCTACTGGGAGATATGTGCTTGAAAGCCAACAGGAGGAAGGAGGGAAGAGGAATAATGGACTTACTATACAATTATAAGAAGGATCTAGGGCTGAATACAGAATTAACTGAATCAGGGGAATCTGGTGTATTCTGTAATGCACTGCTGCAGTGCTGTTTGCTTTTGGACATCTTAGCACCAGGAAGACTTGAACTGAAGGTGTAGGTAGTGACAAGCAATTAAGGACATGGAAGACTGTTTTGGAGGAGAAAAAAACTGTAGCTTCAGCAGATGCTGTTTTAGATTAGAAATTGTAACAGAGTTAGAGGAGGCTGAGCTAAAATGTGTGTAAAACTTATGTGGATATAAACTCAAGCACATGTAGTTCAGATTAACCATTGTGAAAAATAGATTAAGGAGTTCAGTTCATCTTCTGGGAGCAGTGATGGTATCAATTCCAGTGTTTGTTAAAAAGTGGGCTTGATGCCTGTGATTGATTGCATGTTGGCCCATTTAGTACTGACCAGGTGGCAGACTAGATGAGGCTGGTGTTTATGCTGTTTGTTGTCACAATTTCTGCAGTCTGGCCCACTGGATAACAGCTTGACATGTAAATACATCCAGGCCTTTACCTTCTCTCTCTCTTTTGTGTTCAGACAAGCTTGTCATCTTCCTCTCAAATTTACTCATCAAAAAAATCTTAAGAATTTTATTTCAGCTTTTTAAAAATCTGATATCTCAGAAGTTAATTGTTCTTTTGACTTGCAACCAATATTGTGTTATGTTTATAATTGTATTTGTTGTTTTATTCCTTATGTGTTTTATTCCTTAAATTAAAAAACAATAATACTTTTGGATATATTTACTTCAACATGTTTATGGCCTCAATTCTAACTCCTTATGTTAGTATTTCCTGTAGTAATCTGAGGCAAAACTGAGAGCCAGAGCTAAACTGGCTGACAACTGCCACAATGTTCCTGCAAAGTGGTGCGGCTGTATCCAGTTGAGCTGGATACAGCTGATGGCCTTTGGGTGGGAAGTGTGTGGTCCCTCTAAATGGGTGTTAAAAGATGGGAAATGTTTGTAACTTTTGTGCAAGGCTGCTCAGTGAGGCAGGACAGTTAAGACAGCTTGCTTTCTCTGCTGCCAGATGCCTAGAGACTAACAAAGGGACAGTCCCTGCACAGATCCAGACTTAAGGCTGTGTGCCACCTTTGTTTCCTGTCTGTACAGGACCCACCCCAACAGGTCCTCCAACCCAGCAGCTTCAATCTCAACGCTTTTCCAGTGAGAACCCATTTCTCAGATTATGTGAATGTCATCTTGATGATCCCATTTCTTAAATTTTCTTTTATTTTACAGCAATTAACATGTAAATCTGATTTTTTTTCTCCCTATGAGCCTTTTTCAAGTGGTATGAATTCCCAGAAATCATTTAAATCGGAAGCTCAGAAGTGTCATCTGGATTTTCTTGCATTAGTCATTCCCTTATCATAAACTCCCTTGGTGTTACAGCTTTTAGAATTTGCTTTCATTTGCAAGAAGTTTGTTTGAGGGGAAAAATCTAGACACTTTTAGTAATCCAACATGAGGAAATCCAGTAACTTTAATGCATCTGCTGGTCCCTGAATGCAAAATAGAATAGCCCGGCAAGACTCAAAGGAGGGAAAAAAATAGCAAAATTGGTCACAAGTTTCTAATTTTATTTTAACAATCTTGCTTTTTAAAAAATACAAGTTCTGATTAATGCCAGGGGGATGCCAAGTGTCAATTGGCCACAGGCCCTGTCTCTCACTTCAGTTTCCCCTCCTGGGAGTAGTCATTTTGTCAGGATAGCAGAGAGCAATAAAATGCTGAATAGCTGAGTTGTGTTACAAGGCTTGTAACAGAATCCCAAGGGATGTATGTCTTAATATGGCATGAGTTCGTTTAGCAAAGTGTTATTGACCTGGACCAGTATTTTAATGCTGGCAGAATATACAACAGGTGTGCAAGGTGCGTTGGGTGAGGTATTGTTTGCACTTTAATGGTACCACTATCTCTCTTCTGCAAATGGATCTATTCTGTGGCAGAAGGGTTTAAATGGAAGCGAGAGCTCAATTACCAAAGAAGGGAATTCAAAAGGAGGAGCAGGCTTATAAACAAGAATTTGAGGAGCTTTAAATCTTTCTCTGTAGGAAGTAATTGAAGTAGCAGGAGAGCTGTCTTTTTAGTTGCAAGGGGGCTTCTGGACAGCCAGCTACTCTGAGAGCTTTACGCTCTCCAAACAGCACATTTACTAACAACCTAGAAACCGTGGCAATACAAAGAGCCACTTTTTCTACAAAGCAATTCTATGCAACAGAAGCATCATTTTGCAGGGTCATCTGACCCAGGCAACCTCTGCATCCATGGACAAATTTGAACTGTGATTTCGCTGTCAGTGGTTTAAATGTGCCATGGCTAGATGAATTTAAAATATGCCATTTTCTCAATAATGTCTTAAATGGAAAAAGGCACTTGCTGCTGAAACAGCAACTTATGTGCTTTGAAGGGGTACTGAAGTAAGACTTTTTAGTAATTCTGCTGTGATTCTAGTGTCTCAACTATGCTTACATTTCGGTGTATAAGGGATGTTTGTCTACATGCTTTGGTGCTATTGTGAACTTAGCTGTAGGAACAGCAAAACATAGTTGGGGGTGAATAGCTTTTCTTTCGCCTAGTTTTTGGCAAAGTTGTTTGTTGTTTTCTTTTTTCTTCAGCTGTTTGATGAAAGCATTGTGTACTCCTAGGTACAGGTATCCTCTCATTCTTTCTTGAATAATACTGTAGTTTGTTCTTTCTGAGCTTTTACTCTGTTTAATGCTGGAAAAGGAAGGTGCAAGGAAATAAATATTTATACAAGCATAATATACCTGATCACACCTCCTTTGGCCAGGAACTTAGCATCCCCTCAACACATCTCACATCACATAGGAAAAGTTCACAGTACCAAGTTTTACAATCACAGTCACTCACAGCACCAAGATTGTCCAGACAAAAAGAAGTTACTGAAGAGAAAGGCCACTGGCCAAAATTCACACAATTGCCCACATAAGGGCTCAGGTTAAAAATAAAGCACTGGTGGGAAAGTTAAGCCTAGCCTTTGCTCACTCTCCATTTGGCGTGGGGGAGAGCAGTGAGTCACCCATCCTAGCTGCAGCTCTGAACAGAACAGTGCTATTGCCCCATCTTTTCTAGGGGCTTTTTTTTGGCCCCTTGAAACTCCTCAGCCACCTGAGAGCTGGGGGAGAAGAGCCTGATGGCACCCCCTCTTCTGCCCTAGGGGAGCTGGAAGTTACCAGACTGTAAACATTTTGTTGTAGCAGTCCACTGGAGCAGGCAGTTGATTCCCACTCTGTGAAAAGGGAGGTGGGACAGTCTCAGTCCCACTGAAGCCTGAGCCCTGAAGGAGAGAATGGATGTGAGTGCAGAAGTCTGGGCTGTGCCTGCAGTCCTGCTGTTGGCTCTGGGTAACAGTTGGTTGTGCTTCATTTCCCCTTCCCATCAGGACAGCTTGAAAAAAGGCTCGGGACAGGAAACGCATTTTCCCAGTGAAAGCAGCCTTGCCCAGATAACAAAATATAAGCCTGGGAGGGGTAAAGTCCTTCCTCCAAACGTGGCCTCTATGCTCCTGTTTCCATTTGGCTGGTGTCAGGAGCAGCTGTAGCCAGGCAGAAGAGCAGGCCTTAACCCCCACCCAACATTCATGGAGCTTAAAACCAAAGATAACTGTGTTTCTATGAGAGGTTACCAACAATAAACTTTTTCCCCACCTACCCTTAACCACATGCACATGGAGGACAGGATGCTGGTCTGTGGGCTTTCAGCAAAGCTCAGAGCCCCTCTGCCTCGAGCACTTTGCTTTTCTGCATTGAAAAGTGAGGTTCACTGAGCACAGGGCCCACCCTGAGCAGCACTGACATCCTCTGCCCCACTGTTTGAGTGGGGGCATTTTGCAGGCTTTGCCCCATCTCTTCTCTCAAACAGATGCGGAAGGGGGCCAGAGGAAATCTTTCCAGCCTTTCTGGCCGATGTAAAGGGAGATCCTGTGCTCTGTGTAAAAGAAAACCAACACTGATCCCATAAACATGCATATTCACAGAGAATTGAGAGCCCCGGCACCTGGGTGCTGCCCTCTGAAGCAAGCAGTAGGCTGCTGTAAACCCTGTTCTCACCAGAAGTAAATGTCTCGGTGGTAGTGAAATGGGGACTAAGCCCCTGGATTATGTTTCTTTAGCATGTGAAGTCAACGGAAGATGCAAAAGGTTGAAGCACAGAGGTAGACATTTTCAGCTTGGAGAAAGTGGCTCCTAGGCTTGAAATGACCAGATGGCTGGTGTGCTCCCAGAGGTTCCCCAGCTGGTATGCAAAGGCCCTCTGCAGCTCTGCTGCTGGGAAACAGAGGTGGCAGCTCTGCAAGTCCTAGCGAAACCAAAGCGTGCTTCTTTTCGGCAGCCCACACCCCGAGGGCACATCTCTGCTGGTCAGGCCACTCTCACATCTCAGCGTCGTGGTCAGCAGGAGTTCTTCAAGGAGGGGACAAAATCCGCTGGTCCCTGTTGTTCAGGAGGAAAAGATAAAAACGAAATCTTTATGGTCACAAAGCAACGTGATGTCCTGGCGGGGAGCGGGAGGGGAAGAGTGGGACCCTCCAAACAGCATGGAGAGGCAGAAGCACTAGAAGAAGACTCGTCGTGAAGGGAGGGTGCGTTTTCCGGGGACAAGCATCAGCCGTAGGCTCCTGCGGGTAGTCGGGTTTGCGCTGAGCTTCCGCTGCTGGATTTGTCCGCGGGAAAGGAAGGAGGGGAGCGGGAGTCCGACGGGGCCGCCCGCGTCCCCTTCCCCTGCTCGGCCACGGCGACGGGAACCTGAGCAGAAACGCCGAGAGACTCTGCCGGGAGCGGAGCGCGGCTGTGCGGCCGGGGGAGGGAGCAGGGGGGCGAGAAGGGGAGGGGGAGGAAGGCGCCCCCCTCCCTGTCCCCGGGGCTGTGACAGAGCTAGATCTCAGGGGCACGGCACGGCTGCCTCCTGCCCCCCCAGACCCCCGTGAGTGGAGCCAGCCTGGCCTGGACACGTCACAGGCCCCCGGCACCCACTCCAGAAAATCGGGAGTATTTCAGTCTGCCCCGATCTCTCTTGGCTGAGCAAGACAAGGGCCAGTGGCCTGGCGCACAGCCTACGGCCAAGCACCCACTTGTGGCTCCTCATCTGTGGTGCTGGACATTCGGCTGTCCAGACTTTAAGGCTGTTGTAAGTAAATGAACATCAAAGTAAATGACACATCTAAGTAAATGGCTTTTATCCCACCGATCTTCCATCTCCGGAGTTGAGCCAAACCACATACTGAGGGCTCTGCCCAGCCTGCTGTGATGGGACAGTGGCTTAACTTGATGTGAATAGCCCTAAAGTTCCTACTTCTACTGAGAGCACCAGCCAGGGCAATTGGTATTACTGACCCACTAATAAAGGCCTTGACCTGAGCTTGGCTGGCTGGATCTGTCACAGCACCAGCATTAATGATGGTACATCGTGTATCAGGGTGGCTTGGTGCTTGGCATCACCAGTCCCTCATTCCTACCTGTGCCCTCTGGTGATGAGCCGGGTGCTGCCTGTCAATGATGTGAAGCATAATGAACAAGCTCATAACCAAATGTCTGTATTAACTACCCTTCCTGATAGCCAAAATGGCTTGACTTTTGAGGGTGTTGCTAATCAACACACAGGGTTGAGCAAAACCCAGGTGCTTAGTACTGGGAAAGGACATCCAGAACAGCAGTGACAGCTGTCTAATAGATGTTGGTGCAGGCTCCCTGAGGAGCCCTACTCCAGTGAATGTCACTGGCTGCTCTTGACAACAAGGAGAAATTGGTCTGGGGTACCAGGAGAATTCACGCTTAAACCTGAAACAAAGAAATAATTGAGAAAGGAAAGGGGAGAACTTGGGGTGGGATGACACAAAGATTTCTTTAGACACATAGCAATAAAGAGGAAAAATGGGAAGAAGAATCACAGCAAAAGCATTACTGTCAATGGATAAATCGGTTTTCTAGACGCATGGTCAAAACGGGGGG
>NW_020799092.1:11718333-11730171 GCF_003259725.1 Athene cunicularia | reverse complement strand
GGGGGGGGGGGCATTAGAGGTTATGCAAGCTTTAATGTAAGTACTTGCACAGCACAGTACTGAAGTGGTACAACCTCTAAACTGGGATGGCAACACTCAGGCATTCCCATGGTCTCCCAGGCTGACTGCTATTCTGCTTTAAAGTCCATGCTGCTGCATCTCTGCTGCCATTACCTCCATGGCTGGGTCACAGCTAGGATGGGGGAACACCTATTTTTCTGCCATCCTCATATTGTGTTTTCAACACTAGGCTACACTTGCCAAGACTGAACCGTGCATCAGTGCTACCTGTGTTCATTGCCTTCCTCTAACACACCTTTTTATAGTATGTAGCATCGGGTGAGACTGAACACGTGTGTGCGCTTGCTGTCTAAGGACCCTTTCTCCCTAATTCCACATTTCAATTAGCAAATAAAAGTACATTTTAAGAAGGTCTGTAATTAGAGTGTATCATAAGAAACATGAGTGTTCAGAAGAACAGTGCAGCCTGGAGGGCAGTGAATGGGCTGGTGTAACCTAGCCTGGCGCCAGGATGGAGGACATGAGGCTTCACCCCAGGGCAAAACAGGCAGGACATCTACACAGATGCTCACTGAGGGACCAGGACTCAGCACTGCTAGCCTTGTAACTGTGACGTGTCACTGGCATTCACAAGTTCAAAATCAGGTGAGTCCAAAGAGGGCTGTCGCCATTTATTTTCCAGCAGGTGACTCCGTGGCAGCCTGAGGCTGAGGACCTCTCACAGCAGGCTCCCAGAGCCCTGTACAGTGCTGCTCACATTTAGTCTGGGCAGCTCACAGGCCTCTGGCAAAGGGGCTTGCACCTCTTGTACGCTGGGGAGCATGGTCCTGCTGGGCTGAGTCTCTGCGAGTAGGGCAAGAGGACCCTTATGGAAACAGTTCTGCAGAGACCAAAGGATCCCTGTTGGGACTGGGAAGGTACCTGTGTCCAAGGTAGGCAGGTGGGAACAGGGACCCGTGGCTATAGGGCAAGGGGAGCTGCGAGCAAAGGATGGGGGAGCACTGGGAAGGAGGGTAGAAGCTCAAGGGTTTCCTTGGGCTGAGCATGAGCTCCAGCAGGGCAAACGCAACCCAAACAAACAGGTGAGAATAAGAAAAGAGCTTGTTTGCAGGGAAGGCAGCAGAAATTGTGCCTGTACCTTAAAATGGGAGTGAGGGAAGAAATGTCTTCTACTTGAGAAAGCACTGAAGAGCTTTTTGTAGCACACTGTAGGATGAGATATGACAAGCTGATGCTTCCCGTGTGATCCAGTTATTTAATGCAATGTGCAGCCCTTGGAAGCGTTAGTGCTTAACTATTACTGTTAAAACTTTAAAGGCTAAACTATAATTAGCTTCTACTTCTCAGCAGCTCCAAAGCTATGTTTCTGGCTTCTTTATGTATTTATGTGTATGCATAGATATGTGTGTGTGTGTGTGTATACATATTTTTTAAGGGAAGCAGCAGACAACAGAGATTTGTGAAATAGTCATACTGAATATCTAAAATGCTACCATTTCTAGTTTACACTACTAGTGAAACAAGTAGTGTACCCTCAAGAATACCCCTGCTAGGGGAAAGACAACTTTCTTGAGGGCAGAACTCAAGAGGAAACAAAAATAAGTACTCCATTTCTTCGGAGAAGAAAAAAAGGAGGCAAATATATGCCTGAAGGAAAGACCAGAAACTAAATCCCTAATTATACCCTGCAGTGAGCTGTCAGAAACTGGCAGCAGTGGGAGGGAAGGAGGCAAAACTGATCTCAGTGAGTTTGAGCATAATCTGCTCCAACTATACTTAAAATGCCTTTTGTGTGGGAAAGGAAGGTTCTGGGATTCTCTGACACATGTTTCTTACTGCACTTCTGTAATCCATTCAAATGCTCAGGGCTGAAGTTACAGGCAAGTGCAGAAAAGTTTCACCTAGCCAGCACCAAAATTCAAACACACCTTGGTTTGTCCACCTCCAAATGCAGGAACTTTGTGACTAAACTGCTGAACCAGTACTATGGTTTGGGGAACAGTCTTCAAAAGGATGTAAAAGTGTAAAAATCTAGCGCTTGTAATTACATTTCAGTTCAAAGAGCTTTTGATGCCATCATAAAATGCAAAGAGATTTTTTTCATGCTTGTAGCAGTGTAGGGGTTTGGCGAGTGAAGAGGATTTGGGGTTTTCTCTAAGTATTTTGCATTTACTCTTAGTAGACAGTGTGTTTTGTAACTGAGGAAAAAGTGAAAGCTCTTAGTAGCAGAACTGACTGGAAGAGAAAAGTTGGTTTATTATAGTGAATTAGAGAAAACAGCTTTCTTGATGGAACTGTTTGGCTCCTAGAGAACATGTAGCTGCCCTGCTGGTGTGTAAACTTTTGCAGCCGGGATCAGTAAAGGTCTTTAAGTGCTCAGTTTTCAGGAAATTGAGCATGTGGCTGCAAAAATCCATGAAGACTTGTGCTTTATAACTGAGGATAGGTTGATTTGGTAAAGGGTTTGGGCATGCCCCTGAAGGTCTAAGGTCTGTACCAGGGTGAGCAAGTAACTGCTTAGCTTGCGTTCAAGGCCCACCAGAATCTATAGGCTAAGCACTTCTCATGGCTTACTCTGGTAGGTATTTCTCACCGCATCCACCTGGGAACAAACTCCAACCTGAATAGGGTGCTCAGTCCCTCTGGTTCAAGCTGTTCCTTCTTCAGTGTTTCATGTTGTCAATGTTTAACTCTGCTCCTTGTGTTGGTTAAGGATTTCTATGGGACTCTAGCTTCCAGCTAAGGCTATCTCCTACAAGGGACACCTTAACCCTAGGATGCCCTTCTGCTTTGACTATAGTGTGATTAACAGCATTCTGAGATTAGTGTGATTAACAGACTGAGACAGTCACGTTTTGATCTCTTTCTGCCTAACTAAACCTTGATACACCCTATCTTGGGCAAGTGCTCCAACTACCAGAATACTGGATAAAAGGACAAGGCTAGTTAAGGCTTTTTATTATTATTTATTAGAGGTCAGGGCTATAGGTCCAGGATGGGAATTCTTGTCCAGTACCTCCAAAACTGCTTTTATTGCTTTATCAATTGTTCCTTTCTACATTGAGTTCTCAGGACTCTGAATCATGCTTTGTTTTGCTGTCTAATGTGCCTCCTGTGAGCTGTGAATTTTGTAGATGAAAAACCTTCTGGTAGAATATCTTGTAAGAACAGTGCAAGTGAATTGGCTGTTTCTAGATCATTAAAGCTAATGGTTTCCACCTAGCAGGATCTTTAATATTCCATTTGCTGAAACCAGTGGAAGCTTTTGGCTCTAATCTGAAAGCCTGCCAGTTAGCATGCCTCCCTAGCTCCACTCACCTTTTTCAAAAGGTACCAGGGCATGGCTCTTGTCAAACAAGTTTGGTTTGTTTTGCAATCACAAAGGGTTTAACACAGAGTCAAGTAAGCTTCTAGTGGTAAGGATGGCTTTCCTATGTCCTTAGGCTTGTTCTTCATCTGCAATAGCAAAGTAAGTTGGTGGCATCTAGCTTGCGGCTTCCCCAGGCAGCAGATGCAATAATTACAAATGCAGTTGCTTAGGTCAGGTCACAACTAAATGTCCACCCTGAAAGCATCTCATACACAGGTAGCATCCCAAAACTAGTCTTGACTGTGAACAGTCAGTCAGGGCATCATAGCTTGTGACGTGTCCTTTTATTCCCCTACAGACTAGGAATGGTCAAAGTTGCATTCATCTCATGTGACTCTGGCAGATGTGGAGCTTACAGGGAATCAGTTTGGCTTGGTCAAAAGAATTGCTGGAGGGGTATCTTTCAGGGTGGTTCCCTCAAGAAAATCTAAGAATGGCTTGATGAACAGAACAAAAGACAGAATTTGTCCTGATAACCTTCTAGGACAAAGATGTGAAAGAGATGAGGGTAATACTCCTGAAATGTACACACAGCAAGTTAAAATTTATTTCAACAAAAACATGTTTTATTATTTTATGTATATGCTAGATCAAAGGAGAAACTCTGGAACTGTGTTGAAATTAACATGAAATCTAAAATAATCACAGCTTTTGATTTCCCTGTATGATACATAATCACTCTGCTATAGTGCACACGACAATCTGAAACATTACCCATTTATTGGAGGGAAAAAGACACACTGGGTTTAAGGTGGGAAGGAGACAGTAGTGTTATATGACTCCCTGAATGCTAGGCTAGTAGTTGCATGTGTCCTGTGGAATAAAGGAATTGACCTCTTTGGCCACCATGTTATTGCATGACATAAAAGTTCTCTGCTTCAGATCCAAAACAAGGTCTAACCCTCCTCCAGTTCCTCCCTGCTATTCTCAGTTGCCTCACCTCACTGCATACTCCCTTTAGGCTTGACTAAACCCCATCCATCTGTGGAAGGCAGGAGTTGTTAGGATCAGGTCTTCACCGTGTTTGTTGTATAGGGCAGTGCACCATATAAATATTAAGGTATTAGATCAGCAAGTGAAGTCCCCTCTCCTGCTTGGTCCCATAATCTGCACAGAAGTATGCTTGCTCCAAATAAGAGGAATACAGCTTCAGAAATACTATTTCTGAGCAATACATGAAACAAAGGAAAAGTTTTGGTTCAGTCACACTTGAAGCTAATTCCAGGAAGCTGCAATTCCAAAGTAAAAGGATTTCACTGAATTCTAGCAATAACGGAGGTCCATTAATAAATGAACTGCAGATGAGCTAGAAGCCTGCACAGCACTCTAGCACAAAACTCATGGAACAGAAGACACTTGGCAAGCACTTTCATCTGTAGAAACCTTCCACAGTCAAGTCGGTATTCAACAGCAGCTGGAGAACCCGTATTTCGTACTCCATCTACCATGTCGATGCAATTCCTAGGCAGTGACTTGGACAAAGTGCACTGTTTCAAGGTGCTGAGCAGGGGAAGAAGGGAAAGGTCTCTCTGTTGCTCAGACTAAGGATAGCCCATCTCACTAATTAGTGCACAGACTAACAAGCAGAGCCTTTTATGCAAGCTTACTTGGTAAGAACTGGGAAAGGGTACAAAACTCTTCTAGATTCCTTCTCCCTTCTGTCCAATTTCAACTCACAAGCGAATGCTGATATGAAATTAGAAACTGCTTGTGATTTCTCAAAATTCTTCTGTACGTTCCTACCACAAATCCACCACCATCATTGGAGCAGCAGCCACTGCATCTGGCTCCACCTGGGATAGCTGATTCAGCAGCACTAAACCCACTGAAGAACACTGCAGTACCTTGTCTTAGAGTAACTGGCACCACAGTCTTAACAAGAAAGAGTTCTGCCAAACGTCACTGCACAGACAGACGGACAGTATTTCTGCAGATAAGTATCTACCAAATTGAGAGTGTGACTAGCAGTTATTGCCAGCAACCAGCTCTCTGAGGTCTATGTAATCATGGCCTAGAAGACCGTTCCCAATTAATCCTGTGAAAAATACCACCCAAGTTAGCAAATACTGCAAGGAAAGGGAGAATTCCTTTCTGCACTGAATGGCACCTCTGGAAAGTGAGGCTGAGGGACGCTGGAGCTTGTTTATGAATAACGGGTTTCGGACCTCCAGTTTCAGGCCTTTTACAATGGGTCCATAGCACAGCTGTGACAGTGGAGACATGCTGAAAGTTAAAGGACCTTCCCTGTTATATGCAAAGTCCTTCCCTGTACTTTTCTGGAAACTGGAGACAAGCCCTTGTCTTGTGCAAGTATATGAAATGGTAATTTCTTTTTCTCACCAGTGAAAGACAAAAGATTAAAATCTAAGATTGTGTCACATTACAGCTGCCTTTAGAAGCAGCCAAGCGATTCTTGTCCTGATAAGACAAAGAAGAACCCCCGCTAGCACTAAGAGAGGAAGTGACTGCTTCCCACTATGGATTTCACAGGAGGGAAATTCGCCCAAAGAGGTGTTTTGCTGCTCCTATTCAGAAAATAAGGTATAGAGAAAGAAGCCACAGTGAATGATCTGTTTGACTGGGTCACCCAGTCCCCTTCAGATGCAGAGCCTGGAATGGCATAAGAACAGAGCCTGCTCTGCAGTGTGACCTTCCTAGGAAGATAAATCAGTATCAAGAGGATGGACAGCTGCTGAAGTAGAATGTCAGTGCACACGGATGCTGAGATATGAATTAAGAACAACTCAATCTTCTGTGCAGAACATCTTGTTTGTACCCTGTGTATGGAGCTGCGTGGTAAAGCAGGAAGAAAGAGGAGGCAGAGCAGACCTATTTCTGATCTCTGTGTGGTGTGAGCTGAGAATAACTAGGAACACCAACTTAGTTGTGTTGGCTCCAAAGGTCTTCCATCACATACACAAACTGATTTATGCTTCTAAAATCACAGTGCTCCTCTGGAATGAAGACACTCCTTGCTGAGCCAGTCTTTCATATGGGGTTTTTCAAGCAATGCTTCCTTAGCTTCTTTGGACTGTCTAAGGAAACATAGGTCTTGATCTTTCTCTGGATAGCCCAAATTAAGGGAACAGAAGCAACAGAAGGTGCATGTCATTAAGGATATGGAAATGTTCCTGGGCAGGCAAGTCCCAGCTACTACTTCATGTTAGGAGGCACTCTACCTGCATGCTAAAGAAAAAGGAGGGAACAGGGATCAGACCATATGGGGTACTCCTGAGCTGCAAACCACAGGAGGGAAAAGAGGCAAAAAGAAAGTGAAGGACGGATCCACTTGTACTCTTAAAGATGAAGACTGGGGATATGGGGCCCAGGTACCATCCTGGCTTGATGATCTCCTCTTTCAATCCTTGCATGCAAGGAAGGAGCGAAGGTGGACTGTGACTGTTTCTGGTTGGCCCTTGTTTCAAAGAAGGGCCCCTCTTTGGAAGCTGTGCCAGCTGGGCCAAGGGCATGTCCCTTGCAACAGCTGGGATCAAGGTGGGTACTGAAACACCCTCTTGCTGCAGCACTGAGTTCTGGGCAAAGCCAAGTCTGGAATTTCAGACTCTCTGGTTTCCTCTGCTATTGAAAGCAGGCTGCTGGCTTCCTGGCAGGATGCAAAAAGGCAGAAGTGTTCACAGAATGCTAGAGGAACAGAATAATGTAACTTTTCGCTTGGCCCTGCAGCATGTTGCTCTGTCTACTGCAGCTTCCTTTGAGGGCTCCACTTCTCCATAGCTGGTTGACAACTGCAAAATGGGACTTTGTTTCAGACTGCAGTGGAAAATCTCCAAGCAAACAGAATTCGTTAAAATCCATAGGCACTTACTCTTCATAAGGAGAATGTTAAGACTTAAAAGCCTTCCCTTGGCACAGTGCCACCAACACAGTTTCTGGTGTGCTCACATCACAGACTGGACGGATAGTATATTGTACGAATGGTACATCAGCTGATGGTGGCTCCTTGCACAGGGAAGAGCTTCATCCTCAAACACACTGCAAAAAGGAGGATGAGCTTGCCTTGTCTTCACGCACAAAGGGTGGAAAAGAAAGAACTCTGATGGCTGAACAAAACTGGGATTGCCAGAAAAAGGCTCTTCCTTATACCCTGTTTCCATTATGGCTCAATTATTATTAGGAGCAATGTACGTTCACAGTTGAAAGCCTGCTGGCAGATGTCAGGACTGTGGAGTATCAGTAAAAGTAAGGGGCTTTTAGTGCTGAGACAGGGAGTTTTCTTTCATGTTGGCTGGATTGGAAGATCACACCAGGTCTCTCCCTGTCCTTTCCCTCTTCCCTTTCCAGTACAGAAAATTCCCTGCTGGTAGGTCTTTAGGCACACCTGTCTTAACTCTAGCTCCAGTCCTCCTTCTTGAAAGCAAGTTGCACAGCATCATTCACATCCTGAACTATGTAAGATGCCTCAACCAGGCTGGGGTCAAAGCAGAAGTCCCGATGGCCGTGGAATACTATCTCTGTTGTGTACTCCTCTGTTTTACTGGGAACACCTGCATTGTGGCGGTAGACCCCAGTGCAGACTAGAATTGACTCGCAACTCTCCACTGAATTGTTGCAGTCCTTCCTCAGATGGAGGTCATCCACAGTTTGGGGACTGGCTGCCTGCAGGCTCCTCTTCACCCCAGCCTGGGCCTGGTTCTGGTGAGCTGACTTGAGATAGTTGTTGTAGAGGTTTGCCCCATAGATATCGGACATAGGGTTATCCCTGGATAAGTCAGTGTGAAACAGAAATGAGAAACTAGCCCATGCATCAATTTCTGGCTCTGGCAGACTGGGATTAAGGCAGCACTAAGGGAGGAAGGGGTGCAAAATGTTTGCTAACATCAAGAGAACCACCCAGACTGGGCCAGTGAGTCAACCTACTGGTGTGACCTGTTCAGCTGTGGTAAAGGCCACATGCTTCTCAAACATCTTTCAAAGGGGAAAAGACAGGTCCAAAGCAGTCCCAGCCATTACTGTAATGTATTCCCTATGATCCCAAAGTGTTTGGCCTACTAGGCTAATGGTACTACATCTGGGTCTCTTAACTCTTCCTTTAATCCAGTCATGCTACATGCACTCTGCATCCTACGGAAACAGCTTGCTAGGCTGACAGGGCCCTCCAAATTATTTAAAATGTAGGGTGCAAAAAGCTAGCAAGCCTCTGTTCTAGTATGTGAGGGTCCAGAGACACCATGGGGATTTTGGTATTCATTTTCGAAATGTCTGTTCAAAAAAACACTTGGGAGAAGTCAGTACGCAACTCCCTAAGGAAATCAGTAGGAAAAACAGTCTCTTACCCAACTGCATAGAGGCGTCGGATGGGAGACTTCCAGCCCTGTTTCTCTGCTTGCTGTTTTATCAAGTATTCAGCATAGCGGTAGGTGACTGTGCTGGGTTTGCCGATCAAGGCCTCATACTTCAGCTCCCGGCCTGTCACTTTCTTGTAGATGTTCTCCAAGCACAGAAGAAAAGTGCCATGGCCAAACCTGCTCCAGAAAGGAGGTCATCAGTATCCCTAGACACACCACTTAAGTAGCAAACCCTCCTCAGTGAGGAGAACCATCTGCTGTAGCCAGGGTACTGCCTAGTTTGGATATGGTAACTACCCACCCATAAGCAGTGGTCTGGCTTTTGCTTCTTGAAAGCTTTAGTCTTTGCTTCTCATGCAGTTTTCATATCTCTGCTGCTAATTATGCCATACAGTCTTAATACTAAAGAATGTAGTAAGAAAAGACCATCTGCAGGAGAGCTGTATGAAGTAGCCTAAAACAAATACCACACGTGTTTTTCACCTGGGCATCCTGGCTTCAGCCATCCACAGGAGATCCATGTTGCAGGCAAGGACAGGCAGATGGGGGTATGGTATATCTTGCAGCTCTGCCCCAGGGTTCCCATTGCTCAAGAGTACATCAGTAATAAGTTGCAGGCTTGTCTCCCACCTCACCGGCTCACCAAACAGAATCACCCCTGGAAGATTTCAAGAGACGCTTGGAAACTCACAGCATCCAAGTACAGACCCACTACCAAAAGCTACCCGCTAGCAAAAGCACCCTTCTGCTGGGATGCAATGGCTAATACAGCTATGACCCGAACATAGCTTGTGCCAGAGCTCCAGCCTGCATATCACTGTACCACATGCACCGCTGCTTCCAGATGTTGGAGCTGGCACAGAGAAAAGTTAGCTTTGCACTTATCAGCTTCTGCTTCATGCTGTGTGAGGGTGGCAAGGCTACCTCCTGACCATATCCTCTGAATAAGCTGCCTGTTGATACCCATGAGCTAACAGCACATCATTAGCTCCCATTCCAGCTGGCCTGCCTGTTATTTCTGCTTGCTGCTCATATGTAAACAAAGGCTATTGCTTACCTTCTATAGTGGGGAAGCCAGTGGTTGGAGGCGGCTGCCAGAAAAAACAAAAACTTGGTTAGTAATGCAAAACCTAATGCCATCTCCAAAACAAAACTAAAACTGCTTCCTTTGAACCTGCCAAGACAGTTCCATAGAGAGGCAGGGCAAGGCCACCCGGAATCCCAAAGACAGATTTCTCCTACCCCACCCCCCATCCCAGATTGGATTTCACAGATCATGCATTCCTGTGTCAGTGCTGGAGATGTCAACCAAACCGTCTCACCACTCCACTCGCTGCAAGGAACAGCAACAAAGGACGAGTATGGCATGAGAAAGGAGAGGAGCAAGTCACTGCCCTTCCAGCAGGAGCCAACGCTGGAAAGAGCAGAGAGATGCTGGTGGCTTTGTACCAGTCCCAGGCTCTTGCTAAAGCAGGTCACTAGCAGCAGGCTGCTCTGTGCCTCTGCAGCTTCTCCACCCCATGCTATATGCTGTAAGGGCCACCACACCGGACCACCCATTCTACCAATGCATGAGGAAATTACCAGCTCCTTTGGCCTCCGGCTCTGATCCACCATGTCTAACAGGGGATAGGCCTTCCTCAGTGCCTCTATGGTGACCACATGCTTGAATCCCAGGCTATTTCATACCATCAAGGAAAGATGTGGAGACTGTTGGTTGTTTTGTTTTTTAAGTGCAAAGGCATCTACAGGATTAAGAAAAACAAGTCCTAGTAGCAGAGCAGTTATTTAACCTGGTAATGCATAACCTCATGGCTTTCAGTCAAACTGCATGCTGTACTTCAGCCTAAAGGTGGCCCTAAAGCTTACATAAAAAACCCAGACTGTGATGATTTACTTTACAATCAGCAATCCCTGGAAATAGGCAAAGAGTTCCAAGACAGAATGGATGGGCTTTGGGAGATCTTTAAGGCCAGGGTTCTTGTATTGGTGCAGTGCAGGGGGCTGGCCAGGCTTCTGGGCTAGAAGCAGAATCAGTGAAGCTCTGGTCAGCTCAGCTGGCAAAATGAAAATGGTCTATGCTCATAAAACTATACAAGCAAAGGATGAATTGCATTCACTTGCAGAACATCTTGCCCTTAGCTTGCCCTGCTGCGCCTGGGGAAACAGAAACAGGCCAAGATGTTGTACAAATGAAGTGAAATGTCAAGTACAAGGTGTGACTGTGTGCACAGGCCAAGATATTGAACCCTGCAGGCAGACACAGGGTACGTGAGACCTGCTGTGCCCTCATTTTAGCCAGGCAATACACATAACTGTCATTTAGACCATGTCCCTGTACTGGAATGCTCTGGTTCTAATGATATCTGAGTTCCTTCAATTGCTGTCAGATTCCTGGGAAAAACCTTAGCTGTAGGAGAGTTGGGAGTGATCTCTAAAGGACTCTGCATTAGAAAGAACGGGAAGGAGCACAATTTTATCTCAAAAACGAGAGAAGCTCAAAGCCAATGGAGTCCTCACAGTGACATCTGACCTGCAGGAACAGCAGTGCAGCTCACAGGAGAGGTAATCAGCGTGAGAAACCAAAGACAGACCAAGGACAGCCAGGAGGTAACCGAGATGGAGATCAACAGTGCCTGCATTTGAGCCTCTCCATGAGGATGCCTCCTCATCAGTTGAGACCAGTGACCTTTCTGTCTCCTTACACTTCTCCAAGCTGACTGAGTGAGTGCAGGGCAGGAGCAGCACCGTTTAGCTGGGAAGCTGCAGTGGGACGCGCAGAGCAACACCAGGCACTCTCAGCAAAGGATACTCCTCGGCGTTCTCCTCCACGGGCCCCTGCCCGGCCACCAGCATGCACTTCTGGTGGAACTGGTTGAAGAGCCGCAGGGGGCTGTGGGACAGGATCACCTGCTCCGGGGACACCTGCGGGAGGGAGGACAGGCTGCATTTCCCCCCCTTCTCCCTGCGGTCGGATCCGGTCCCATCCCTAACCCTGGCTGCCACCTGCCTCCCTCCATGCCGTCGGTCCGAGGCAGGGCCGGTCGCTCGGTGGTGCTGCCCCCCAGCCCTTCACCCCTCCCGGGGAAGCCGCGCCGGGTGGGCTCCCTCCCGCCCCCATCGCTGCCCCGCCGCCGGTAC
>NW_020799092.1:11664709-11718283 GCF_003259725.1 Athene cunicularia | reverse complement strand
CCCCTGGAGCCCGGCAGGGGGCCCCGCCGCTCCACCGCCCGGCCCGGCCGGCCCCGCTCACCTGCGAGTACGCGCACCCCCCGGTAAGGCTCGGCGCTGCTCCGTGGGTCGCATCTCTGCGGACAGGGGACGGGAGTGGAGGAAGAGGAGGAGGAAGAGAAGGAGAAGAAGGAGGAGGTTGAGGTGGTGGAGAAGGTGGGCGAGGAGAAGAAGGTGGAGGAAGGAGAAGAAGAAGGTGGAGGAGGAGAAGGAAGAGAAGAAGGAGGAGGAGAAGAAGAAGACGGTGGAGGAGGAGGAGAAGAAGAAGACGGTGGAGGAGGAGGAAGAGAAGAAGAAGGAGGAGGAGAAAGTGGAGGAGAAGAAGAAGAAGGTGGAGGAGGAGGAGAAGAAGACGGTGGAGGAGGAGGAGAAGGTGGTAGTGGTGGAGGAGGAGGAGATGGTGGTGGTGGCAGCATTCTGCTCCAAAGCCAGCTTTGGAGATGTGGGGCAATGGAGAGGTGGTTTCTAACCTTCCCCTCCCCAGGTGAGGTGCCAGCCCCCCTAACACCTTTTGTGTGCTTTGCAACATTTTCCTCCTGTGTATCAGGCATAGCAGAAAAGCATTGGTGTGGTTTGTTGGAGGGAGGGCCTGGGGTTGGTTGGGGGGTTTTGTGCCCACCATGCCTCCAACACATGAGGACTGGTGGAAAGGTGGCTGGTTCCAGCCAGGGTACCCACTGATGAAGAGGTGCCCCCCAAAGCGTGTGTGTACCCCAGTGAGCATTCCCAGCAGGGTGAAAGAGCTGCTGTATTTATTTTTACAAGGAGGTCTGTCCAACAGGCTGAAGCGCTTATTTTTAAACCAACACAGAGGGAGTTTGCCAGCGGTCGGGCAGCAGCTGAGCCTGGCACGCACAGCAGGGACCAACGGCAGCACGGCTGCCAAGCACCGCACCCTGCAGTGCCTGCTTTGCCTGATGAACCTTCATCCTTCCAGCACCAGCAGGCAGACGTTAGCCCATCATCCCTTGTTAAATGCCCACTCATGTAATTTTCCCTTCACAAGTTGAGACTTTCCCTGCGACTCTATTAGGAGCATCTCATTTTGCATATTATACATGGATGTGCCTTATGATTTCTTCTGCAAGCACACCTGGCAACAGCCATATCCCCTAATACCCCTAGAGATGGTCTGTCTGCCCTTCTCACACCAGCCCACAGGAGACTCCCTCTTCCTTCTTCCCCTGTCTATGCTGTATTTAGATGTTTCCCCCACCCCTTTCATAGCTGCCTTTAAGCACAAGCAAACAGGCAGTTGCCCACAGCCTTCTCCCACGGGTTCCTACATAAACTTTGCAGCGCTGTTTTCCCTGGACTCAGAGCCCCACCATTACACCCTCCTTCCTGACCTTCTAACATACCCCTCAGAAGGAGCCATACTTTCCATCTCTTTTCTTACTGCAGAAGCTTTAATGGCCTGAACCCCCCCCCTCGGTTTATCTTTCTCTGCTGCAGCCTGCTCATGGAATGATGGACAAGCTAAAGGTTGAGAAAAAACTGTAAAATGCCTGCCTTATCCTGTAATGACCAAGGGGGAGGACATAGCCTGATAAAAATGACAAGCCAGAAGAATTAAGGGCCAGACCCTTCACCTGCCTGTCCCTCAGCAGATAGAAAACACTTGATATACCTGCCATGATTGCAACTGCTGCAAGCCTGGAAAAAAAAGAAATTAAGTACTGAGCCAATTAGAGCCACAAGTTTCTGGCCAAAGAGGGGTCCTTCTGCTTGCTACCTGTGAAGAGACTAATTCAGAGACTTAAAGGAGGAAAAACCTGGAGCAGACTGAGCACTGGGAGCTGGTGGAGAACACATCTGTAGCCCTGTTTTATGGCCAGAGAGCTTTGCTTAGCATCTGGCATCTGCATAGTCCCACTGCAGTGATAGAGGTTCACAGGACATATAGATCCAGCTGCTCACTTGGGTCTATCTCTCTTTTCAACCAGCTACTTTACTCCTCTGTTTTTATCATGATTTTTGACAGCAACAACTAGTGCTGGATCAGCCATTTCCTGCTGGTGAGTAGCCAGGAGGCAAACATCTCATTCACTCAAGTGCCCCAAAGGCAGTCAAAACTGCTCTCTAACAAGACACCTAGACCTGTGACACAGTGTGCTTCATCCACCTTTAATTTGAACAAATTGAACCTGAAGAGGCCACAGGGAGAAACAGACGAGGGTTATAACTGGCATAAGGCTTGATGTATTCCTATGGCTGCTTGAAGTGACCATCACAGAAATTCCATGGATTTTCTAGAGACTGAAGGGGGGGCTCTTTCTGCCCCTTTAGGTCTGCCCTACTCAGCCTCCCACCACTCTTGTGGCTGCCTCCAGCCCTGCTTGTCCAAATACTTCATTCATCTCAGGTTTTCAAGTTCTCTAGCTGACCCTTTCTTCCCATGCCCACTGCCAGTACTTTGGGCAAAGAGCCTCAACTTGTACCATGTAGTTAGCTGGTGGTCCACAAGGCACTTGCCAGCTTTAAAAAGAATGGGCTGGTCATGCAGCATTTACTCTTCTCCTTGTTTCTCCCTGTTAAAAGCATACTAAAAGCAGGTAAAATGACCTTCAGTAGTTCCTTTTACTTTCCCATGCTGTAACCACCACAGAGACAATACAAAACTGTACCACGAGAAGACGTAGCACAAGCAGATCATGTATCTTGGGTGGTTTCTGTATGAAAATGCAGCCCTGAGCTGGATGCAGCTACCATGTGGTTTGGGGAAAGGGGGCTGGAGGACCTGTGTCGTGTCTCTGCCAGGTGGCTTGGGCTTGACTTCACAGCGTGTTAGTCCCATGGATCAAATTGCCCTTTGCAGCATGCTGTGAAGACATTTCAGACTCCCTGATAGTTGTACTCCAGGCTGAGTAATGTGAAACATCTCCCTCCACTGCACATTCCAGATTAATACCTTACATCAAATATAGGTATCCCCAGTTCTTTTTAAAAGAAAGAAAAAGGAAAACAAATCCCACAATTAAAACAGGTTTAAAATTTTAAATATATACTGTGTTCTGAAAGAGACAGGCAAGAAAGCATTATATGCAATGTATTTGCATGTGAGCATGTGTATTTGAATGTGAGCAGGCAGCCAAGGTACTAAGGGTAAGGGAACAGGCTGGCAGCAAAATCCTTGAAATGCTACTGCAAATGCTAAGTAAGAGCTGAGTCTCAATGAAGCCCCACAGCCAAATTTACCCAAAGCTTTGGGGATATCTGAATGGACTGATCTATCTTAACTGCTGTGATCCAGCCTAAATCCCTCCTTTTTTGTACACCTAGAGTTAAAGAGGTGTGGATGCAGTCTGGGTTTCTCAATTTGCACCTTTCTTCAGGCTAAAGCCTGCTCTAAGAAGAGGTAACCCCCAGCAGTAAAGCAGGCTGGCCCTCCTTCTGTCACACTCACTAAGGCCCTAAAAGTCGTTGAAGCCCATCTACAGCCCTAGCCACCACACACCGCAATTCCCTGTTCAAGGAGGGATCCAAGGAAGGCTACACCACCAGAGTCAGGCTTCTCCATCTGTTTCAGGTTCACATTTAAACATATGTGATCAGGACAGAAAAATTTCTGCTGTCTGACCAACCCTAAGATGGATACCTTCAGCAGAAGTGGAGTCACTAGGCTAGTCACAAATGCAGACATAAACCTGTAGAGTTAAGATTCACTTTTCTGAGGGCTTCATCTGAAGATCACCTCAGATATGTACAATTTTAAATCCCCAGTGATTTCTGTGCTGTAATCCTGAACACCATCACTCACTGGGCCACATCACAACTCCTGATGTAAAGTAGGTAAATGGCCAAGTGAACAACAGGCTTTTCCTAGGAAGGCAAGAACAAACTGGACACAACAAGTAAACTGGTCCCAGCAAGTGTTTGGCAGACAGAAGATCTAGCCCTGCTGCTAATGCAGGTAATGAGGAGGGAGGACTACAGGTAACCAAAAGGCCATCGGTGGTTCAAGCCCTCAAGAGACCATGTGCAGGAAGAGCTGAAACCTTTGCACTGCATCAGAAAAGGAACAGACATGGGTTAACCTGTATTGAGCAATTTAGCTCCTCCCACACAGGCTCTGTAGTGATTAGCTTCACTCTGGCAGCAAAGAAGCTCAATTAAGGGAGAATCAACTAATGGCAAATAAAATATCTTTGTCCATCCACATATAGCAAAGCTGAAAGATCAGGGAGGTCAGAGAGACATGGCTTTGGGTCACTGGTTAGCAGCCATTTCACCGATTTGCAGCCGTTTTCCTCAGTAGCATTACAAGTAAGGCTTTTCCCAAGTCAGCATTTATAATCTGACCATGACCAAAGCCTACCCTGGGGACTTTAGACTGAGTTCTGTATGCAACACCCATGGCAGAGGAGGGAAAGCAGCTCTACTCCAGTTCCTCCTCCAGTATAAAGCTTATCCCAGGATCAAATCTCTATCACAGCCCAGGAAAGGCCAGTCTGCAAAGATTAGCTGCTGGTGCTTCAGAGAAAGGTGTGGAGCATGTGGGCAAAGAAAGATGGAGTTAAGGCAGCTGTGGCTGAAAAAGGGTGTGAGGCACTCAACCCTCTCAATTAGCAAGGTGTGTGACTGTGTTCTCACTTTTTGCTTTCTGTGGTTTGTGATTCTGGCTTCTGCAACTCAGGCACCTTCATACACCTTGTGGGTTTATTTGGTTTTTGTTATGGGGTTTGTAGTGTGGGGTTTCTTTTCCCTGGAATAACTAGAGATGAACTTTCAGCCTGTGAAACATGGGCAATTTAACAAGGGATGCACAGGCTGCGCAGCTTGATCCACTTCTGTAGTAAGTATATTTGCCTCCTGCTAAGGTGTTTTAACCAAGGTCAGTGGAAATAAACATTATGGCCAGACAGCTTGAGACCATTAGCAGAAAACATAAAAAGAGTCAATTTTCTCAATCTGGTCAGATCAGGAAACAACAGTCCTTGCAAGTTTGTGACTCAGAGGAGGGAGACGTCTTTCAGCAGGAACGTTTGTAAATTCTGCCTTGGCTGATGCCAACCAGCATGATTGTACAGAAGTCGAGGAGAGATATTGGTTGATTCTGGCTGTGGGCTTGGGGTATGAGTGCCGAAGGATTTTGCTGAATTTATTTATCATCCTGGTTAATACTTCTTTTTTTTTTTTAATCTCCCTGCAACTAGTTCTTCCTCTGATATTTTTGATGATGTTAAGAAAGGGAATCTGCTTGTCCAGTCTCTATTTATTGTGTAGTTTCTGCAATACCATTTTTCCAAAGAGCTGAAAGCTACAAAGGTCCAAGTGAACACTGTGGATATCCACAGGTGTGAGAGTAGTTCTCTGTGAAGGTGAAAATTTGTCTGACAGGCTGAATAAGGGCACAACTGCACTCTGAGTTAGTCAACAAAGGCTGGTAGTAGAAACCCCTGAAACCAAAAGGTATTTCCTATAAATGCACAGGCCTGTGTTAACATGGCCCAGTGCAGGGGGACAGTTTTAATTAAGCTGGATCTGGAAGCCATGGTGTTTTTTCTCAGCTGCAAATTGGTTTGGTTTCCTTGTGACCAGAGGACAGGAAAAAAATTTGCAGTAAAAACCAAAACAAAACAAAACAAAACACAAAAAAAACCAAAACAAACAAAAAAAAAAAAACAAAAACCACACAAAAAAACCCACCACCCCCCAAAACCAAAAACCTGTTGGCAACCGAGGCACCTCTTTTTGGCTTTATGATCACTGTGCAACCAGGCTTAAATGTTCTGGGAGCAAGTTCCATCAGCTCATTACCAGCCATGGTAGATCCTGAAATAGCAGACATCAGACCTATGACTAGTTCTTCAACCTAGCAGTGCTATTTTGGCAGCAGGCCCAGGGTTAAACATAACAAGAGTCATTTTCTGTCCTTGCTCTCCTGAAGGTCAGTGGCCCAAATGGTTGGATGTTTGTCTTAGCTGTTTACGGACAAGGTCTGCATTTTGTAATAATAAGGTGAAATTTGGAGATCCTCACGCTGGCAATCTCCCGCTAACTCTAATTAGAAAGCATGTTCTTCCTGAATAAGAATGTCAGGATTTGGTCACTGGCAATTTTTAATTGTTTTGACTATTCCGAGCAGGGTGTTCTTTTGTTGTTGCTATAAAGGTTCACTGTTCCCTTTCACCTTCAGTCCATGACTTTCACAGCATAGCACAGCTCATTCTTAGCATTAAATCCAACAAGCTCAGCTTACCAGAATCACCCATTGCTAGGTGAGACTTTGAAGTTCATTCATACACTCAAGTGACATGGAAGAAGGAGTCTCCCTCTTAGAAATAAGTTCACTCTGGCTCACCAAATGTTTTCTGAGATGAGTCTCCTCCCCTCTAAAGCTCCCTCAAAAAGCTATCAGAGAGGTCAGCCACAAATTGGTCCCATTTTTTCTGCCAGACCTCTTTGGCCTTTGCTTTCTCATCTGGTAGCATGGTACTGTATCTGTGAGGAGGAGAAAAGTCAGTATCAGACAGCTGACAAGGGGGAAGCTATTTCAAGATCAGTGACCAAAATTAAAAGGCAGGAAGCAGCAATAGATTAACCCTTGCAAGACATTCCTACACCACACAGACTAACATAGTGTAAAGAGCCTTGAGCTCCTGCCCACTGGGCTCATGCTGGGACAAGAAGCATAAAGGCCGTATCAACAGCTACTGAGTCCTGCACCATGAGGACAAACAGCTCAGTCTGCATAAGCTGGAGGCTCACTGGGCAGCACCCAGTGGCTAGGAAAGAAGAGACAGCACTGCTGTTGCTTTCAGATGTGCCCTGGGCTTGGTCCAAATTGGTAGGAAATAAGAGTATTTGTTGTCTCCCTGGCCATGCAGGTCTTGGGATTGACATGAGGATTGACACAGGATTTGGCAAACAGACAAGAGTCTAGGAAAGTACAGAAAGACCCTGGGCACCATATCTAAAACTATTTTGGGACATTCAGAGCTGTCCAGATAAATAGAAAAAGTGGTTAAACAAACCCAGACTACATGCTGGTAGATTGTTTTCCTGTGTTTCCCCAGCAGGCCATGGCAAACAACACAGCAAGTCAAATTCTGGCAGAAATAGACAAATGATACAAAGACATAAGATTTCTCCCATATGCAGAAACAGGTGCTGGTTTCAAGTTCTCAAAGGATGGAAAAGGGGGAATAAACTGAGACACTGAGTTAGAGAAAGGAATTCCAGGGCACAGGCAGAGGAGCCTCTGCAGTCCATCTATCCTGCCCTTGGAGGAGACACACAGAGGAGACGTTGGATTAACAGAAGTTCATGTGGCAGGGACCCTGCAGCCAAAACCCAAGTACAGTGGCTTTCCAGGAAGCAAGCTGATAGTCTCCTTAACATTACTATGGCCAGGTGAGAAAGGTGAGGAACTTACTTTATGGAGTTGAGTGCAAGTTGTTTTAAGGTCCTCAGGTCAGCATTCATCCCTCCGATGGCCATGAACACTTCGTAGAAGTCATAGGAGACTCCCTTTGCCCCAAAGATAGGGGGATCATCAGGACTGATCACAATGGGGTGCCCTTCAGCCATGAGGTCAGCTGCAGGGTGGCTCCGCAAGTCAGGTACCAACAGTAGGACCTCAGCGGGAAAGGATGGGAGACAGCACCACATCAGGTTATTGCTGTAGCTGTGTTTACATTATGGCACCCTTCACTGCATACCTGCTATAGCTGCCTGTGTCAACAGGTAGTCATAAGGGAGGAAGAGCCTCCAGGGGGCTGTTCAGAGCATATTAGGCGTTCTGCTCTGAACTGCTTCAGGAGGAGCTTACTTGTCTCCACTATACAAGGAGACTGGTTTCTTAAATTAAACACCTAAATTAAGGCCAGTGGGGTGAATAACTTCTGCTTATTTATAACAATTTGACTGTGAGCATTTTAGAAACAGTCTTGTGGTTATGTATGTGCCATGATGCCTAGTCCAGGGCATCTGGAGCTGGTATCAGAGTTCTCTTCCTCAAGGCTCCCACCGGTACATTTCTACCCCAGAGCATCATTTCTGCTGCACCCAGGGGACAAAAGGCACCACACTAATGTGTTGCAAAAGAGTTCCCCCTGGTTACGACTTCTACAAAACCAAAAGACTTCCAGTTACTATCCCAGCTTCTCAGCCTCTGGCCATCCTGACTTTTAAGTATTTTCCGCTATGTGTCTTTAGGCACCTCCCTGGCTCTGAGCCTCATCTCCACTAGCGAGGACTGCTTTCCCAGGTTCCTCTAGATAGAAATTTAAATGATTTTGACCTGACTGGCATTGCAAGCATTATATATACACAGCATGCGTCTACGTAGCAAACTGCAGTGTAATGTGCTGCAAAGGGAACTGAGCCAACCTGGGTGCAATAAAATGTCTAGCTGACCCCCAGCTCCCTGCTGCTCCTAGCTGCTATGGTAAATCCCATTCCAGTGTCCCAGCTCCAAGATCTAAGCTTTTACCAACATACCTGGTTGGAGATAGGACAGACTTCTACAGGAATATCCCTCTTCCGAGACAAACTTTTGGCTACTGGGTGTTTAGTGAGGGCAAGTCCATGGCCAATCCGGCTGGTATTCAGTAGCAATGCATCCAGCACATTATTGTCGACAGAGGTGCCGTGCCAGACTAAGCAAAGACAGGTAAGAATCACTGCAATGCTGCGAGGAAATATGTCTTCTCAAACTGATAGATGTTTTTATTAAAAATGTCCCAGTTGCAAGGTGAGAGAGTTGCTCATGCTCTGAGTTCCCAATTTCAGTGAAACAGGGATACAAATCTGCCCAGGACATTGCCTAGCATAGAGGTAGCCACTCATCTCACCTGGCTTTAGATGTCCACAGTATTGCTCTTACAGCTAAGCTAATCATGCTGGTCTCCATTCACAGTCAATGGAAAGAACTGGTGATTTCTGGGGAACAGCCTGTGCATTAGGATGAGATGTATAAAGGGAGCATAGGCTAACTAGTTCAGATGTAGACATCTTCTCTGTAGATGTCAGCATGCAATAAGCATAACACACAAGTTAGACACAACTGTCATACATAGTTAGGATAAATCCCACCCATGTGGACTGAATAATATATTGCAAATAATAATACATTGCCCCAGGAATGAAGGGTAATGATCAGTTATTTTGATGGGTGTATTCAGGAAAGACTTGAGGCTGGCTTAGACATTCCTTCGCCTTAAAATCTAAAATAATGGTTGGGGATTTCTGCTGCCTCTGTGGATGGGAGGTAAGTGCTGCTCTGAGGAGGAAATGCCTACCAGCAATAACTCATGCAGCATGACTCCATGTCACACACAGGGCAAAGACACTGAGCAACATGATGCCTACAGTCAAGAGCAAGGAGCAGGTGAACAAGGAAAGGTGCCATGTAGGAAAGCTACAGCAACAAGCTGATATGGGGAGAAGCAGAGAGAAAACCAATGATATACATGTGTATACACGCACACACATCATCTTGATACAGCCAGGCTTGCTGCTTCTGTGCTTTGCAAGACCACCTCTTGCCTCTGCAAGCAATAACAGGCTTGAGTCCTCATGCTTACCAGTCTCCCCAGCATGGAAAAAGTATGGCAAATTGACCCCCAGAGAATACGGGATGATCAGAGCATCCTTCAGGTCCCATAAAGAATGACCTTCATCCTCATCACCAACCTGGGGGAAAGAGGAAGGTATTTTTGAACATGCTCTGGAAGATGGTGGGACTGAGAGCTATATATCACTGAGGTGCCAAGTGTACTGAATTACTGTGGGATAGGGAGCTGATTCTTTCAGGGGATTTTGTCAGTTGCCCTCAACAAAATCCTTAGCTGGAGGATTTCCAATTCATTTACACTGATTTCAGTACAGCAGCAGAGGATCTTGCTCTGGCATAAAACATATGCCATGTTATACATGTAGTTATATCGCACCTCTAGGGGTTAACACAAAGCCACAGAAGAAATACTGTTACCAGGTCGAAGCCTGCCAGGGTGTCTGGGAATTGGGCTCTGAGTGCCATGGCAGTGACGATGGCTTCTTTAATCTGGGAAACATTCAGCATCCTAAAGAGCAAGAGAGAGAAAGCAGTGCAGAGGCTCACTCCCAGAAGGCTTGCCTTCTTTGGGTTTGACTTGTGAAATGGGTCCCCCAGGGGGATTTCCAAAATGCACAAGTTGCTCCTAAATCTGACAACCAGTTTCAGGTCTCCAGAGTAGCAGCAGTAGAAAATTCGTATTATGAAAGGAAACCCCTGAATGACCAGGAAATGCCTGGCTAGACCCTGCTGTCACTGGAGTTTAGATGCTTGTCTGACTCACTGGCTTTCCCATCTACCAAGCAGGGAACACAACAGCATGGAGAGAAAATGTTTAAATTTTTTTTCTTCTTGACTGTTTTGCTGGGAGGTGGGACAGTAGCTTCATTTCAAGAGTTTTAAATTTAGATTTCTTCCAGCCCTATTGGACTTAAACATCACAGTGCATTTTGCAGATGGATTGTCCCTACCCAAGCTGGCCAGAGGCAAGCCAGCTCTGAACTGGGAATGGCATCATGCCGAGCCGGAGTAAGTAAGTGCTGCTGAGAGAGGTCTGTTATATTTGCTCAGGATCACCTCACATGACTTCATGGCATCTGGCTGACTTGGAGAACAGCCTTGTGCCTGCCTGCAAACAGCAGAACTAACATACCGTACAAAGGCTGCTGGGAGAACAGCATTTGCAGGGTCCCACTAGGACCTTTGTAGTACCAACTGCCCATACTCAGGCAGTGCTGTCATTGCTTCTGGTTCCGCAGAGAGGGGCAGTATGTCCAGGCTTGGGAAGAGAGCACACATGGCTTGGACACACACGCACACAAGCAGCCCTCCCCTTGCTCATTCCATCACCCAGGGCTCACAGACACTTGTCTCTCCAGTGCGCACCATGAGCTAACCTTGGTCACTTCGCATATATGCGGACTTATATAGATGATTTCTCATCCTCAGCCCTTTACAAGTGCCAGGAAATGCTTCAGGAGTCAACACCCTGGGCCTGATGATGGACATGGGCATTGCTAACCAATTGTGGCACTTCAGCCTAGCCCTCAGCATCACTTCTCCTGGCCTGGACTCCTCTCTACCCACTGCTGCCTCCACCTCAGCACACCCAGCCACACACAGCCACTCTTAGCCCAGCTCAGCCTCTACCTGTGTGCTGTAAATATAATCTTGGCTCCAAGAAAGTCAGGGTGCTCCTTCACAAACTGCCTGGTCACTTCCCGGTAGGTTGCCACGGACCATGACTTATTGTGCCGGGTGCCATCCAGTTCATACACCTGCAGGATGAAAAGCACATGACAAGCAGAAGTTGGAAGAGGTGTTTTGTTGAAGGTTGGGAGAAATGAACTGAAGAAAACCAATGTGCTGTGGTCCTGGCAACAGGGAAAAAAAAACCCAGTTAAATCTATGCAGAACATTTTCTTCTTGAAGCCTTTACCAGCTGGCAAGAACCAAAGAGTGGTTTTCCTCCCTCCTGTGTCATACAAGAAACAAATTTCTCCATGTTCAGACATGGCAAGCAAGTGCCCTTGAGTACCCAGAGGAGACCATGACCTCTTCTTACTCATGTCTGTATCAAATGCTGGGGTGTTTTGTCCAGCCCTCTGGCGGCTCACACACGCTCTGTGCCTTGTGGTGTCAGTCTGTCAGCCAAGGCAGCCCCAAGGCACACGAGGGCTGAGCTCCATAAGCTACCAGCTGGGCTGGGCTTCTGCTCTCCTCTGCCAGAGGTTTGCTCTGTGACCTTGAGTCAGTTGTTTAGTCTTGCCACGCTTTCCCAGCTCTCTGGCTGCAAAGTGGGAAAAATAATCCTTTTGGCATGCTCTGTCTCACCAACATTGTGAGTTCCTCACTACCAGGGCTATACGCAGGGCTTCTGCCCTGATTTCAGCAGGTGTGTAGACTCTGCATGCCCTGATTGATATTAACCTGCAAACACCCTGCCAGGAGTCACTCACAAACAGTGGCTGAAATCACTCTGTTCGTTCTCATTCTCCTCACCCTTCTTTTATCTTTCATCTTTCTGGTCCACCCCACTTTCTTACTTCCCCTCTGGTGCTGCGCGTTGCAGTGATGCCCCTTCCTAAGCCCCTGTGCCTCTTCACACCATGGTGTCCCCCATGCAGACACCAGCAGCCACAAATGCTCAGCGGGAATTTTCCCCTGCTACAGCCCATGGGAATGTGAAACTTTACATAGCTGAATTTGCAAACACAGCTGGGTTTGGGGGGCTTTTCCACAATGTTTGTTGCTTCACACTAAATCCTGACTTTCATTTACTTTACTTCAGGGGCCGCTTCTGGCGGGCTTTGCTGCAAGACGAGCTTTTGCAGTGTCAGCGCTGTTGTCTGAGCCTTGTAGAGGAACTCCAGCCACACAAGCATGTCGCTATTCCTGACACACCCTGCTCACCTCGACTTCCACAGCAAAGTGTTTTCCTTCTCTCTCACCCCCCTTGCCTGCGCTGCCCATCAGGGCTGGTGGCCCAGTGCACTCACAGCTCCTTGCAGCCCTTACAGAACAACCTGGGCTGCAGGCAGCCTGACTGTCTGTACCTCACAGCACACTGAGCTGCCGGGTGCCTGTAAGTCCTGGGGCTCTGGAGGCTCCCATGCCTGGAGCCAGCATTAGAGGCTGGATGGGAAGCAACTCTTTCCTGCCAAGCTTCTGTTCAAAAGACATTACAACCATGTCTAAGGGCTGCCGGTAAACGCAGGGTATTTTCCAGTCAGGCCCACGCACTTGTACCATCGCAGATACTCTTGGCTCGGAAACCTATGTGACCTGGAGGGATGCCAGTGTTCACACTGTCTCACAGCACAAGAATTCTGACATTGCCGTTATTTTCTCTTTCCAGGTACCCCAAAGACAGATGGTGACTGAGTTCAGAGCAACTGGCTCATGACCAAAGCCCAGCAAAGTAAGATACGTACAAGCCATGTGGTCTTCTCCCCTTCCTTCCTTTTCAATACACCCTTCTCATCTCAGGCACAATAGAGTGCCAGCCTGCAGCCCTGACACTGAGCCCTATTTTGCCATGAGGCCAGCCCAAGATGCAACAGGGCAGGGTTAGCAGCCCTGCTCCCCAGCTGTTGGGGTGGAGGCATGCACAAAACCAGATCAGCCTCCAAATTTGTCACAGCACCTTCCTGTCTGCTGACAGGGTGGCTATGGAGACCTGTCTGGCAGCAGCAGTTGTTGCTGGGGCACTGACATTCATCTGCAGCTGGCTGGAGCCCACCAGCCATTGCATGCAAGAGCAATGATTTAAGGATGTTGTGGCAGGCACATTTAGGAGTCAGGCCCCCAGTGGGATGTCAGCATGGCAGCTCCATCCACTGGATGCCGTGGTGCCAGCAGCAAGATGCTACTGGCATTCCCATGCACAACCCACCACCACCTGGTCCTTCAGGTGCTGCCAGACGGACCTTGCACAGCAGTTTCATTCCCATTGCAATGGACTGTTAAGAACATAGAGGTAGGCAGTGTAGTGAGGATCAGCAGCCCCAGCTGGTTTGTTTTGGTAAGGCTGACAAAGCTCTCACCCCCCTGCTGCCCCTCTTGGAGCTGGTCTGGAGAACTGTATAGGAAAGGTGCTCCTGAAGTGCTGAAATTGCCACCAGGAAAGTGGGAACCATTACAACTGAAGAACAGCGATGGGCTCTGTTGGTGCTTGAAAGGCATTGTGGCAGCATGGGGTTGTAGGGCAATCTGACCAGCTCCAGGTGACATGCAGGGAGAAAGGCCTAAACTATTACCAACAGATTTTAGTGTTAGTAGCAATGAAAGGAGCCGTTCATACTTCACATACTTTGCCAAAATTTTACTTTGTCTGCAAACTATGGAAGACTATGCTTTGCCAATTGGTTTACTAACCTGTTCAGAGAAATCATACTGAAATAAGCTGTGGATTTAAAATAATGTAACTATTCCAGAATAAGTCTCTGTTCAAGATGGGAAATTGTTCCAGAAGAGTTGCCACAGAACAGGTGATTCTGGTGCAGACAAAGCTAATATACGTCTCCCCAACCAGCAAGATTTCAACACAACTCCCAGTCAGATTTACAATGCACTTTTGTGCTGTTGCCACAGTATCTTCCTTAGCCATGAAGAACAAAGTATCTCTCGCTTTCAAGCCCTTGCCTATGCAAATCTCCAGCAAAGACCTTTGAATATGATCAAGGTTTGCCAGCATCCTTAGAAAGGAAAGTATGCAAACATCCAAAAACTAAATTCAAGATAGGGCTTGAGAAAAGTTATGGAGAAAGAAGGATTTAAAAGAATACTAGAGAAGCCAAAAAATATGTACCGGAGGCAGGATAGCTCTTATCTCGACATACTGTATGTTATCTTCATAGAGTTCCAGCAGCCCCTGGTAAAAATAGGCCTTGAACACAGGTGCATAGCAGATAAGTCCAGAGGCAATGAGAAAGACTTCTTCAAATCTTTTCCAAATGACAGTCTGAGAAGGGTAGGCCAGCTCAGGGGCATCTGTCACCAGGGTCAAGTTTCCCAGTAAGCTGTAGAAAAGGGTAAAGAGAAGAGGGAAAATGAGAATAACATGACAACTGGCTTTCAGCATGCAAAAAGTCACTGGCTGGTGTCTGGATGTTCAGTACAGGAGGAAATAGGTTTCATATTGTGGGTTTATTGTTAGAGATCAAGCTTTGTGGACGTGACACTCTGCCACCCACATGTTCTGGGGTGCAGCAGGGCAGCTGCTGTGCTGAAGGACGCATGTGTTCTTTGGGCAGGACCAAGAAAAGGTGCAAAGCCATTTCTGCCACAATAGGGGCCCAAGATCTAACTCGGAGCCTGTTGGCACTGCAATACAACAGGTGCAACAATGACTGGTGCAACTAGGAAACACGCAGGTTATTTTTCTGCCACATATATTTACCCCTCTAATGGCTGGTACAGATAATAGGTAAAAGGTCATATGCCACATGTTGATCTACAAGCAGGGTAAGACTATGTGTACAAAACCTGTCCCTTCCTTTTTTTGAGGGCAAAATCTTGAGCAGTAATAGAGTTACAAAAGCAAGTATGAAGTTTTTATATCATAAGACTTGCACTCTGCTACCCAGGGGTATCATAGAATCACAGAATGGTTTAGGTTGGAAGAGAACTTAAAGATCATCTAGTCCCAACCCCCCTGCCATGGGCAGTGACACCTTCCACCAGCCCAGGTTGCCCAAAGCCCCGTCCAGCCTGGCCTTGAACCCTTCTAGGGAGGGGGCAGCCACAGCTTCTCTGGGCAACCTGTGCCAGTGTCTCAACACCTTATCCTTAATCCAAAAGTAGGCTATTACATCACTCCTGTAGACAATATATCCTCCCAAAGATCTTCAATGCATGTAAAAACTTAAGGCACCTGGCCCTTTGTTCACCATCTAAAGGCAGACCGAGTCTCCAGCAAATGCCATGTACTAGGCCACCATCAACCTGTTTAGTAAGCCTGGAACTTGCCTTGGTACCTTCGTATTGTCAAAATATGTCATCTAATATAAGCAGGGGGAAAATGATTGTGAATCAGAAATCCTTTTCCCCTCAGTGGAGCAAACCTGATATCCTGCCTGCTTTGCTGATACCTTCTTCAGATTCATCTGCTGGGAAAAAACTGATAAGAATTGCGGGTCGTGACTTTTCCTTTGTGGGACAGAAACATATTTATTTCCTCCATAGACTCAGCTATATAAGCCTCTTTCAGAAATCCAGAGAGGCGGTGGGTAGTTTAATCAAGCAGAGTTTAAGGGAGCCAGTAATTGCAAGATTATCTAGTTGTAGGTGACAGCTTGTATTTAGGACAGGGTGAGCGTTGTGCTGCAATACTGTCCTCTGACAAGTTGCTAGCCTTCATCCCACCTGAAGCCTTGCCTCTGGCAACAGCTGTCTTCCCTCCTCTGGTGGCCACCTGAAGAAGAGTTTGTAATAAATTTCTCAGGCCGGTGGGCCAAGTCTAAATGGCAATACAGGGGTGATTAACTTCATTCCTGGGTGGACAATCTGAAGCCATTGCATCAAGCTACAGAGATGTCTGCTTGCAGGAAGGTGGGCTTACTGGTCTGGCCAGGCCTGATGCTTATCTAGTATCAAAGGCTAAGCAGGTTCAGATAGAAAAACCTTCAACCATGCTTCATCTTTCATCCAAGTATATCGTTTCCCCTTGATAACAGCTACTGGTCTTTAATAATGTTTCGTGTTTGATGTCTTGGCCCCCGTCCTCGTGCAGTGCTCTGCTCAGTTATATGGGAGGTGTGGGTTTGATTTGTGTTCTTACTTTCTTCCAGGAGGCTTCTGTGGATGGAATTAAAAACCTCCCTCCTACAGATGTAAAATGTGATCTGGTCCAAACTCATAAATGAAGACATCCCAGGCAGGTACATCCCTTTTGAGTCCCTCTATCCTGCCCATAAAATGGAGACTGTTCTGCCAGTGTTTGCCTGCCATTTCATGCTCTAAAGACCCTCTTCCAGGGACTGCAGTTTCATTTTTTCTTCACTGTTAATTTCTTTGCTGGGAACAATTTTAGAAGCAAAACTGTACATAAAGAGATGCTCATAGCACGTTCAAGATGAGATTTTAAATGTTCAACAGTCAGAAAAATTCAGGGTTAAGGTTTTCATAGCAACTTTGGCTCTACCCTCCTGCTCTCCTTGCATTACGATAGGGGCTTTGGTGCCATTACCACTGGACACTGGGCAACCTCGGCTACTCTTCAGTAATCCATGCAACCAAAGGGGACCGAGCTGGACCACGGCAGGGGTGGGCAGTGGGGAGCACGCAGCAGCAGGATACAGCACAGCATCACCCTAGACACCAGGAATGCAGGAGCCAGGGGCATCTGGAAGGCGCTGATCCAGCTGCCGGAGCTGCGGTGGAGGCCAGCTGCCGGCGGAGAGGGTGCACTGCAGCTCAGCAGGGAGGGGAGAGGAGGTTTCGTGTGGGAAATGCTGGGGAAAAAGAGACTTTTCCAGTCCCCTCCTGGCCAAGGGGCAGCTCCCTGTCAGCCCTGTGCACCAGCAGAGAGCACCTGCCCAAAGCCAAGAAGCGTGCGGAGCTGTTCCCACCAGCCCTGCAAGCACCGAGGGAAAAACCTCCCGGTGGATCAAAAGGCTGTGCAAGCCCGTTCTCGCGCCCCGTGCAGCTTCATTTCAGATAAGGATGGGCGGTTAGTTGGGCTCCCACAGCTTTCTCCCTTTGTCCTGTGAGAACTCGGCTCCTCCAGCAACGGGCGTGCAGAGCTTCCCTCCCTGCCTTTAAATCTAGCTGTACAAACTTGTGGTTGTTTACTTAGCCTGTGCTCTTGGGCTAGAAACTGCAATAAATCCTCACACTGCCCTGCTTCTAAAAGCACATAAATCAAATTGTGCTTTTTTTATAATCCACTTCCCTTTGAGACTGATTATTGATCCCTATAACTGTTGAAGATTTATTGCGTAATAGTAATCCATCCTTGATAACTGGATAATCTCCTAAGGGTTCAGGGGCTTTTGCCATCAGTAGCTCATGCAGATGAATCAAAGCTTCGTAAATACATTTTTTTTCTTCTTTTCTGGAATGGGCCCTCGTCAGTGATCAGGTGCAGACTACAAATAGCCTTCCATGTCATGTCATATATGCACTGAACAATGCTATTGCAATGCATATGCCCAAAGGGGCACAGCTAAAATGACCAGCTAAAGATTATTTCTTTTCAACTGTGGTTTTGCTTTCTTTTTCCTGTTTTGTTTTTTTTTTTCCCTCCCCCATTTTTCTTTCTTGTGCTATATAATACAGAAGCGAAGGGTTTTGTTGCCTTGTTTTTAAAGGGGTTCTTTTTCCTGCTTCTTTTTCTGTTCTCAACGGGTAATTATACCCCTCTCCTCATCGTAGTATCTGAATGTCTTCCAGTGGTGCATTAAATAGTGTGACTAACATCTGTCACATGTGGTTCATTCGCTTTCTCTCTCTCTGTCGTCCCCTCTTCTTCTCCCCAAGGGGAGACTTCTAGAGGGAGTGGAGTGCTTTGTTTCTGTAGTGGATTTTTATTCTTCTTTTCCCCTTGTAACACACACACTGCCCTACTTTTGTGTGAGATAAGGCAGGCGGAGGACACAGAGGGGAAGGTGATGGCAGTCCGGGCAGCCGTTAGCGCCCAGGGGAGTTGTTCCCGCAGCCTTGGCCATGGTGTCAGCTCCCTCACAGATGACTTCATCCTGGTGATAGAGAGCTCTGCCGGGCCACTGGAGCTGCGCTGCCGGGCACAGCCTTAATCCTCGGGCTGCTGGCAGGGGGGGTGTGTGGTGGTATTTTACAAATATCTGGAATGTCAACATTGTTTCCCTAAATATCTAAGGGCATGCTCTTTCTTTAGAGACAGTGGCGATTATGTTGCATCTTGAGGAAAAAAATACATTCTCCTATATCATCATTGATTGTGAAATAAATAAGTTAGGAATTTTTTATTCTTTTAAGTCTCAAAACAAAATTCCTTTCCTTTCTTTATCTCTTGTCCCGTGGTCTCCTGGCTCTCATAATAGCACCCTTTTGGAAGCTTACCAGTAACAGAATACTTCAGGGTCTTGGCTCATAAGATATGTGTTTTGAATAGGAATGATTAAAACTTCTTTTGAGGGAAACAAACAAAAAGACTTCCTTCCAAAACACACACACACACACACACACACACACACACACATATGTATATGTATGCATATGTACTTAAAAATGCAAACAGCAAAAATGTTCAGGAATGCAGTAAGGTGAAAAAGGTGCAGCGTCTCAGAAACATTTCCATTGTTCCCTTCACATTTGCTGATCCACCCTGTCTTGCATGAGAGCCCTTCCCTGCTGCCATATTCCCTTGATACTTCCTTGAAACCACCCAACTATCCATCCGTTCCTTCCTCTGACATCTGCTTTCTCTCAGCTTGTCAGTGCTCAAGGGCAAAGAGGAGTGCAGGAAAGAGGTAGCCTGGGATGCACATGTTCAAGAGACTGGGAGAGTTTCCAGAAACTGAGAAGCAGAACAGATTGGGGCCTATTCCTGGCTAGAGACCTATTTCCAGACGGCCAAAAAACATTCCTAACCCCTATACTAGTACCCAGGGATTAGATTAAAATAGGAGAGGAAGCGCCTCAATGTGGCTGTTGTTTGTGTGTTCGCACATTATGTGCAATGGCTCCTCTGCGATTTTGTGGTGATGAGCACAGAAGGGCGAGAAATGAAGGACAACATAACTCAAATGTGTAAGTCTAAGCACCAGGATGCAAAAGATCCAAGTTTGTACTTAGCTCTGGCACACATTTGCTGAAGAAAATCACTTTGGTGATCTCTGCCTCAGTTTCCCCTCTGCCCTTGGGGAGACCCTCAGTAGCAGGGTTTGTCTTGTGTCCCTGTTCAGTGCCTGCCACTCTGAAGTCCTGCTCTGACTTATGGCTACTATATGATGTCAGACAGGTCATACAAAAGAAGAGGAATGTGATAACACTTCTGAAAAGAAGTCATGTTCCCAAACAGGAACATAGGGAACCAAATAATGCATAATTCCATCCTCCTAGGTGTATAGGATGCCATGGCCTCTAGTCTCAGCCAGAAAGGGATGTTATGCTATGGAAACACAACCAAAAACAAGTACAATGAAAGATTGCTCCTGAGACAGTTCCAAAATACCCAGTGCAGTTGCATGGGCTTTAAGAGAGTGAAGCTGATTCAAAAATCCAATCTCTTGTACATTATTTATGGGTCTCCTGGTGGGGTTGAAGTGAGCTGGTGCTGTGGTCTTTCCCTCCTCATCACTCCCAGTAGAACTTGAAGGGAGCTAATGGGGAACCAATTTTCTCTTTGGAAGACGCAGCTAAGTGACTTCTCACTGGATCTTATTTCTCCCATCATGTGTCAGGGCAGTTGAGCCTCAGGACATAAAAGGTCAAGAGCCCTGGCTCTGGCACTACTTTCTCCTTCCATTCTGGACCTCTGTAGAAGAGAGTTGGTGGATGCCCCTGAGAGTCAGCTCCCTCTGCCCTGCCCCTTGCTGTTGCTGGGGAGGGAAGGCAATGCCAAAGGTCTGGCAGATCCTCAGCTTCTCAACCTGACCTCCCCCACAGATCTGTAGGGCACAGAGCCCAGACAGCTTCCATGTGGAGAGGGGTTAGGTCTCTGTTTAAAAGCACACACCCTCACTGAAGATCACTACAGTAAAATCCATCAAGATTCATTTAGGAATTGCTGTAATTAGAGTCACCCACATCAACTAAATCCAGCCTCATGTGTTAGTATGGCAATGTTGCCTTTAATTACATGACACCCCATACTACTTTTTTTCCATGGGACCCCAGCCCCCCTAGCACTGTGAATAGTGGTGCCCTCTGAATGGATTGCTACTCAATATTTTCCTTTGTTCTCATCATTCAGTGTCTGATTTCATACATTATTTAGCATGCTCTCTCCAGCCCCCCACATGCCATGCAAAACTACAGACTTCCTCCTATCCTTTTCGGCAGGGTTTTATCCTGGGATCTGTAGCCCCTGGATAGGGAGATAGGCCTCCCTCTTCCTGTCACCACCAGCTGGAGGGGGAACCAGGCTATTCTCACCCACCTGTAAGTGATTAAATGGTAGGTGGCTGCTGAACAGCCAGCTAACACCTGGTCCTGATAAAAGGCCACAAGCAGTTAAGGTAGGAGATGTCTGCAAGGAGGGGAGCTCCTGTGAGAGAGTGGGTGAGGCTTTGGGGAGCTATCTGAGGTGTAAGCTCCTGGACAGTTATGGGAGGCCTCACCTGTAAGGGGAGAAGCAGTGTTAGCTGGAGGGTGTTGAGGTGGGGAGACTGCTACAAGACAGAGGACTTTTGTGTAGGGTTCATTGGCTGTGCCCAGGCTGATACATAACCCCTTATCTGAGGGCAGGAGGGCAAGTCATGGTTCCTGGTGCCCGAGGGTGCTGTTGGGAACAAGTGCTTGATGCTTCAGTGTGGTGCGTACCAGTGGGGTTTCAAAGACAGTCCTCATAAAACAAGGTTGGCGTTTGGAGGGAGAGGTTGGGTTTTCTTTTATGGTGTTTTTTGCTAGTGTAGTAACTAACATAAGTAGCTTGCTGAACTTGTTGCTCAAATCAAGACAATGACTTTACAAATGTCTTCTCTGTTGAGGGGAGCCTGTTCATCAGCTACCTGACTTCCTCACCCTGTCCCTGTGTATCTTAATGGATGAGGCAAGGTCTTTCACTATGCAGCCCTGTGTCCCATGCAGCCTAGGTGCTGAGGAGAGGTGGGGGCAGGTGACATAAATCTACTTAAACCACTGTCTTCAACATATCTGTACAATCAACAAGAGTGAGGGTGCACATAAAACTTCAATTTTGATGGTCCTTATTTCTGGTGTACTTAATGCTGCAGCCTTCAAGCTCTTATATTGCTACTTGCTTGTTCTGTGTATGCAGCCCTAAATGGAGTTCCCCACTTTCAGAGCAGCAAGCAAATGGGAAAGCTGCTAGCTACACAATGCTATGATGAAGTACCTGCAGGCTTGCAACCCCTCTTCACTCACCTGTTATCAAACTCAGTCACATTGTGCAGCTGTTTCCGGTAATTCTCCAGCAAAACCCACTGAGAGCACTGGGCTGGCACTGGGTGAGGAGGTTTAGGCTTGGAAAAGCGAAACCGAACGGTGCCTGTGTGAGTGAAGCAGATGTAACAGTCGGGGAGGTAGGTGGCATTGTACACCAGCCAGTCCACACTCAGGATGGCATAGTCATGCAGGTGTAAGACAGCACCTGGTGGGAAGAAAAGTATATCCTAATGAGATAAGCAAGATAAAATGAGCTGAGAAGAAGGAACAGGGGTTTATATGTGGTAATAGTTTCAGTTTGCCCATCCAGGGGCATCTGGAAATGTTTCTAGGTGGCTGTGAGTGACCCCTCCTAGCAGAGACTGCGCAGCTGCTCTGGCTCCCCCATGCTGGGAGATATGGCCCCCTCCACATCAAACACGGGGCAAGACAGAGCATGACAGCCCCCTGGGAGTGGAGGGAGGGAGGAAATCAATAGGGAGCTCCGCTTCTCCGCTGGGATGGAAAATGTTTTGAGTTATTAAAGGTCTTTCAGACAGACTTTGCTGTGAGCTGGCTCAGGCCCTACTGATTTAAAGAGGAACTTGCACAGTAGGCAGTGGTTTACAAGGTGTGCTAGCTGACTGGCAGACCTGAAGCGAGCCTCTGTATCTAAGCTATTTGAATCCTACCCTCAATTTTTGCATCTAGTCTGTGTCTCTTATCTCTTTGAAACTCTGGTGTACACCAAAATGCCAGACCATGACACACTGGGGAATTGTACTCAGATGCAGAAGCACCATCTACTTCTATGCCTTATCAAAATCATGCTCACTTACGTTGTACATCTGCTGCTGGCCAATACAAAGGGGCCTCTGGGATACTCTGTTATTGTGCTGTATGTTGGCAACTGCCAGTCTTCCTGGCGTAGGAAGCATCCTTTGCATGCTTACCTTCCTCAGCCCATTCTTTTGTTTTGCTAAAAATCTCTCCTTTGCAGACACTTCTTACACTATTGGTGCTTGAACTACATCTTTGTAAAGTACTGAGAGCACTAAAGTCTTACAGATATGTATTAGTCTAGGGGAGACCTCATAGTCAAAATGGCTTTGATGTCCTTAGGACTAAAGGGAAAACATGAGTAGCAAGAACAAAAGACTGGTATGTATGCGACATTAGACAAGCTTCAAGACTATAATTTATAGTGGACTCACCTAATATAGACTATAATGTCTACGATCTCCCATTACAGAGTGTCTGACTTAAAATACTGAGAAATTGTTTGCTGCCCTCAAAAGAATAAGCATGCCACAGCTGTCTAGACCTGACCTTCCTCTTGCTGGCAATACTGCCCTCTTTCCTATACAAGCAGCAATAGAAACTACAATAGTGCTTTAAACAACAGTAATTCCCAGGGGCTCTGATTGAGACTGAAGCCTCTAAGAGTAGGTCCTACTCAAGCAGTTACAAGGATGTGATCTTGTCCCTAAAAGCTTATCACTCTTGCAAAAATTCTAAGAACCCATTTTAAAATCTCCTGGATGGAGAAGTGTGGGGTGGGGTTTTTTTGTTTTGATTCTTCCTTGGTATCAGAGATAGCCCACTGGAGGTAAAGAGGGCAGTAATTTTGAGTTCCTTACTGTTCAATCCAGCAACAAAAGGATAATGACAATTCTGACATACCAATCATTTACAGTAACAGATTAGGATGCTGTAAGCTGAGGATCCTCATCCTACCAGAGGCTGGGAGGCAGAAGTTGGGAAGTGAGAAAGATGGCTCTTATCCATATGCCAGTGTCATAGCCTTGCAAGTGAAAAATACTCAGGTGGAGAAGCTGACACCGAAATCTTCCAAAGCCAACCTGTTTCCAGGCAGCCACATGGGCAAGGCCGTGGGACTCTGAATCTAAAAAGACACCTACCCTTCCAGGTGGTTCATTCTTCAGAATCACAGGAGTATTGACAATGTCCCCTGCAGCTGTTTCATATCTCTAGTTAAAGAATACACCTTGTTCAGATACTTCCTTGCTGAACCAAAAATATAGAGGGAGAAACCAGTTGGGAGTCAAAGACTTTCTCCTCTGATTACCCCCCTGCCTCTCTGCTGGACTGTCAGCAGCTCAGGCACATGGACACTTTAGGCTTTCTGCTACCCAGCCTAGGTAGTTTAGATTTCACCTTGGCTAAAAATATCCTCTTCCCCTTTCCATAGCAACCTGGAATACTGAGCTTTCAGATGCTGCTGTGTCCCACCTGCTTGTTGGAGGATGTACAGGATGGTGCGGTGAAGGCACCTGACAATCTCCTACCACTAGCTAACCTAAAATGGTCCAAATGCCTTTGAAACTGCATGTGTCCTGCAGAGTATAGAAGCCCTCTTGGTATAGGGCCTAGCAGCCCGTTAGCACATAGGTTGGTGCACAACAGGGGAGAAACAACATCTCTAAAGATGAGGAGAAATGCCGGCCTTTATAAGCAGAGGTCTCCTATAAGTGCACAGAGCAAAACCTGATGAAGAGACACTGAGTTAATACAGTAGTTTTTATACTGTATTCTATAGTATCAAACATCAACACAGGTTTTGACTTGCATTCAACAAGAAAATAAAGTTGCAGTGCCAGAGGTAGCACCTTCCTCTCCTCTAGTGCCCCCAGACTTTCCAGTAGACTTCCTGGTCTGCTACAGAACCACCTGCAGAAAGACTTATTGGGGAATACAGCATTTTTGGCTAAGATGTGGGCTAAGACTAGGTCAGTAGTGTGCCTGTGGTATGTGTGTGTAAGAAAAGGAAAGACCCTGGCTGGAATGTGCTGAGCAAATATGGATGTCTGTGGCGTCTTGTTGTCTTTGCTTCCTCTGCCCTTTCTCCACACTTGAAAGGCTGAAGGATCCATATTGTAAGCTATACCAAATGCTACAATTGCTGGAAATGTGTATTCATCCAATCCATCCCCCTCTTCCTCTCTCCCCCTGCCCTGTCCCCAGGCTCAGAGGCAGGGCTTTTCCTGGAACCCAGCAAACATGATTTACAGCTCATATAAGCTTGTCTGCCACATCTTGTGCTTTGTCTAAGCTCTGTCATAGAAAGCAAAAGGTAAGAGGAGGATAAATAAGACAACCAAGCCCTAGGCCAAGCCTACCTTTTGGCATGTGCTTTAAGATGCTGAACACCATGCTCTGATCAATGAGGCCTTTTGCCCGAAAGAAGTGCATGCTTGGAGGAAACTGTCCTGTAGTTATGGCTGTTGCAACCTCCTCCTTCTTGAGGTTTATGAGCTTTGTGCTGAGCTGCTGTTCCTGTCTACTCAGCACCAAATTGTTGCCAGTCTGACGGGCTTTCTCATCCTGCATTAGGGAGTCCCGGTCCTTCCAGAGTGGGGTGGGAAGGCAGAGGGAAGCCAAATTCAGGAGAAGGTATGCCAGCCTTATACCTTGCCTAGATGGAGGCTTCATCTTAGAGCTGCACCTAGGCAGGAGGAGAAGATTGGAGCATTAGCACAGGTCAGAAGGTGATACCTTAGCAATGACCCACTGGGATATTAAACTGTTGGCCCATCCTGCAGAAATAATGGGTTAATGAGCTCAGTACTGGGGGGAGCATCTGGTACCAGTGTCCCCTGTATTTAGGGCTATGCATTTGCACACTCCTCACAATGCTGACTGCACACAGCAAGACTGTGGGGAGGGTGGAGAAGAGATATTCCTCCCCCTATCAGGCTGGAAGCACATCACAGAGATCTGCAATATGGCAAAAGTCTAGCCCTGGAATGTGGAATTGGTGAGGTCAGGACTCTGGCTTGCAAGCTGGGATGGAGCCCCCTCAGAATAAAGGGTGCTGGCCATGCTGCTAGTGTCTCAGGGAGGGAAGCAGGGGGCCATAGCACTTAGATGCTTTTGTTTTTTACTTGAGCTAATTGGATCCTGATTCCTTACAGTCAAGAGAAGACCTTGTTGCACCCTTATAGTATATTCCAGCTATCAGAGGGGTTAATTTACAGGCAGAAAACCCCACAGGTTCCTCTGCAGTGACAAAGGTGTGTCCCTTCCTTGCAATTCCACAAAAAAGGACAGAAGGGAGACCATGGGAGTAGTAAGAGATCACAGGAGATAGGCACATGTGAACTCTGAGAACTCTGCCCTTCCCAAAAAAGCACAGCTGCAATATAATCCTTCAACACCAGGCTCTAGTGACCCTCCACACCAATCTCTCCAGAGCAAAGCAGGATATAGAAAGGCTCAACATTTTGAAATGGCCCCGTGTGAATTACACAGTAAGTTCCTGCTTGCGCATGTGTCTTCTGCTTCCAGTCTCTCTTTCACCCATGGGTCCAACCAGGATGCCCTCAGCCCCATCCCAGGAGATGAGGGCATGCTGGGGGAGCAATGTGCTGGAAACAGAGGAGAGGTAGATGCAGGCCCATGTCAGGCCTGGCTCTGAACTTAGAGAGAGAAACATCCTAAATAAGGTGATATCTTATCCCTGGTGAGACTGACTCACTTACTGTTAACCTTCCTCCTCCTTGCATCCAGAGCTCATCCAGCTGCTGCCCGAGAGAGCAGGGAACAGTTATCTCTCTTGCAAGCCGGCACTGTCCCAGCAAAGATAAAGAGGCAGGATCCGTCCCAGCGGTGCAGAGCGAGGAACCCGCCAGCATGCACAGTTCCTCTTCCTGTGCTGCCGCCCCAGCTTGCTCAGCTTTTATTTATCCCCGTCCCTACCGCTTCATGAATATATAAAGAGGAGGAGGAGGCAGGGGATGTTATGAGAAAGCAGGACAGAGGCGCCCAGGCAGGCAGCTGAGGGCAGCTGGCTGGGAACCGGGGGGCTGAAGCAGTAGAGTCACATATGGGAACCCTTCCAGCTCCCTTCCAGCTCCCAGAATAGGACACTTTAACCCATCGTTGACTGCCAGTGAGGCGATCAGGGGCTTTTCTGTGCAGCCCTCCCACATACCCTGATATGCATATGCAACTTTTAAATATCCTGGAAGAAACGCTTAGGCATGCATTCCTGGGGAAACTCTTAAGCCTGCCCAGGCTGTCCCAGGAATAGGCACGAGCTTGGGTATATAACCTGATGTAGAGCACCGTGCATTTAATGCCAACAACACTGCAAACTCTACTTACTAATGTTTTGGGGTTTTTTTATCTGAGAAAAGTAATTTGGAAAATAATTTTTAAATAATTTTGCCTAGTCTTTGCCAGCTGTGCAAACCAGGCAGACATCAATCCAAGCAGCCGCACCAGGGCTGCATAGGGCACACAGGGCTAAGCTTGTGCCTGGGGAGTTAATGAGATGGAGGTGGGTACAGTCGGATATTTTTTTTTTTAGATCACAACAAATATTGTAATTCACCTTTTTATTTTGCATAGTTGAATGGACTGAGTTTTAAGGTTATTTAAAACAGATGTTTTATAAATAGCTTCCAGTGGAGAGCAAAGTCCATTTGGTTTAATTTAATCAAAATTTTAACGATTTAATTTTTTTAATAAAACCCCCAAAGATCTCATAAGCCAAGAGCTATTGAAGACATCATGCAGCAGTCACAAAGAACATTTTCTGAAATAGATTGATAGTGGGGTGGACAGTCCTCCCTGAATATCCCAACTGGACACCTGACAGCTTTTCCTCTCTCCTGGTCTCTTCACTCTTTGCTGTCACCAAGATCAGTCCCAGCATCCATGCAGGGATCAGCCAGGGTTCCCCAATGCTCTCCAAGCCTCAGCTAGGGCAGTGTGTCAGAAGGGTGGCTGCGGCCCCTTGCCAGCTCCTCAGCAGGATGGGTTTTTTCTTGAGTCTTGAAATGATCCTGCTTCCAAAGGGAGATCAGAGGAGTGGAAAATGACCTAACTATGCTCTGCAGCACTATTAGTTGATGAAAGCAACCAGAGGATGGGAGGTACTGGGAGGGACTGCAGAGGGAAATGTGTGGAGTAGAAAAGAGATGGTTCAGTAGGGACAAGCATTCTGCCTACAAGTACCTTCAAGGGAATAATATAAGCAAGGTAAGGGAATTGCTCTAATTATCTCAGAGTAGTAAAGCCTGGCATTAGAACCATAAAACCAAATTCAGGCTAGGCAGTTAGAAAAAACATCTTTGCAGTCAGGAATAGGGTGCTAGAGACAGGTTCTCAGGGAGGAGTGTTGAGAGGGGTTAAAATGCTGTGTGAAGGACTTCAAATAGTAGCTCAGAGCTAGGCAGGGGTCTTGGAAATGTCTGCAAGAGGGCCATAGATATTTACAGCACTGGTTCATCCTGTCAAACTGAGTCTGAAAATCAAAACCAAAGTCCAGTGCTAAAACACTTCTTTAATTAGACTTTTCCATGTAAGCAGTTGTGGCTATTGCCAGGAGAGTGCTGTACAGATGTTGCAAGGATTGTACTAGGAAATAAAAAGGTGTTTGAGATGCTTTGCTCACTATTAAAATGTGCTCTATGCTCTGAAAATAAAAAATCATGGCAGGCCAGCACTGGTCAATTAAGACCACAGCTGCTTTTAGGCAGGATCTGTCTGGACATGGTAGGTGGAAGGAGGGAGATCAGGACAACTCAAGCCAGTGTATGATTGCACCAGCCAGGAGCCCTACTTGTGGGAGGACCTTGGTTCCTCTAGTGCCTGTAGGCATTCACAGCTCTGGTTTCAGACCTCCCTGGGAATCAAGGCATGTATAGGAAGACTTGTCCTGTATAAAAGACCAACAAGGAATGTTATAGGGGTCATTTCCATGCTGACACATCTCTCAGCTAGTTTGAATTCTTGCTGAGAAGTGGATAGCCTGTCTGGAGGTTGTGTAACAGCTCTGTGTGTCTGTCCACAAGACCATGATTCCAGTTCCTGTCCAGTCTTGACTGGCTTCTGAAATAATCTTGAACTCCTTGACTCCGGTCCTGCTTGCTGTCTAGCTAGGGCTGATAGGGGCACCAGCCATGCCCTGCTCCTTCATCAAATGCTCCGATATTCCTTGGGTTTTTGGGTGGTTTCTAGCCCATGCTGACCTCTCGGCTGCTGCAGCTGTACTTAGCAGTGTTCAAAAGCCCTGTTTTAAAACTGTCATGGTATGTCTGTGCAAACTGCAGGCACACCCTTTCTTTATGCCCAGCTGCACATCAGATGCATGTGAGGCTTTAAATAGCTGGTGGCCACCACCACTTAGTGCTCTCAGTTAATTCCCCTTGATTCAGTTTCAGTTCCACATGGGAACCAGTTTTTTTCAAACCTTTCAAGCTTCTTGGAGGTGATGGCTACCATCTCCACCAGCACGTTTCCTCACCTCTCCCTTCTGCATCTTCCCCATGCTGCCCCAACTGGGTGTCTGCTCCCATCATTTGATCCTTTGCAGCATCAGCGGTGCAAAGGGGAGCATGCACGCAGTCCTCAGAAGTGGGGTGCAGGAAAGGGGAAGGACCACAGAGGCAGCAGCAGCATCAGGCTTGCAGACATGCATTTGTCACTTCATCTTTCATCCTAGCATCTCACACAGTGCTTTACAGTGTCCTGAAAAGTCCATCTTTCTGCAGCAGCCTCTGTGTGGAGGATCAGCTTGCTGTGTGCCACTGCAGATCCCAGCCTCACATTGAAGCCCTGCAGCACGTGTAGATGATAGCAAAAGCTACAGTGATGACAAATCCATCACTGTGGCGTGCAGCCCCACTTGTGTTTCCTGTGTGGACAACCCAGTTTGCGCAAGCCAAATCCAAACCAAGGAGCATTTCTGATAGTACAGAGGGTCAGGATGTCTTTTAGCTCCCTAGCCTCTCTGAACACGCTGAATTCTAAACCATGCTCTGGAAATATCATCATAAGGCCAGAAAGAGAGAGTTGGAGCTGGGAAATGTGTTCCCAGCTCTACCAGTCAGCCATCCTTTCAGTGCTAGCTGTTTCATTTGTGAAATGGGACCAATTCTCTGCCTAGCTGCTCTGTTTGCCAGTGGTGATTATTTACTGTATCTGCTGGTGAAATAGCCGTGCTTCCCAGGCCAGTGGCTAGATGGCTGTGGTTTTAAAGCAAGTCTGCATAAGACACATACTCCTGTTTTGAGAAGAAAACTGAAATGGGACAAGGGGCTGGAAGACTGCCATAGGTGGGCAGGCAGAGCAGGCTGCCTCTGACCTGTGGAAAGCCTGCTCCTTGAACCCCTACCTCTCTGCTAGGCCTGGGTGTGATCACAGTACCAGTCCTTGCTTCAAAGCAGTCCTGGCATCCCAGCCCCCATTTAAGGCCTGCAAAATGCTTAGAATGTGTAAAAATTCTAAGTGCTATAAATTATTATTAAGAATAGACTGGCCCAGGATGTTTGGGATGATTAAAACCTCCCCACTGGCCTGCTAAATAACCTCTGCTTTGGTCTGGCTGGACACAGGTTCATTTTTTTTTATTCTGGCCCCCCCAACCTTTGTGCCCAACCAGGCAAAAATATGGGCCATTTACCAGCCAAGCAAGGAGGTCAGTGGGAGCCCTGCAGCAGAGGGGAAGCCAGTCTGCCATGGGTCATGCTGGCAGCATTCCCCTCCAGCCTACAGCGAAGCTCCACTTACCCTCAAGGTCCTATATCCCCCTTCAGAAACCCTTCCTCCCCTTAGCTGCTCAACCATGCCTCCACGCATCTGTCCTTCCACTCCTCCTCAGCTACATCCGTTGCTACCTGACGATTTAAAATAAGACACTTAAGATGCTAAAAGAACTGGAGCTGGTGATGGAGAGAGCTAGGGAAAGAGCTAAACTCCCAGGTTAACGATGAATCACTCTGTGAGTGGAGTCATTGATTTGTAATCATTGCCTGGCTCCCAAATAATATAGCCGTGAATTCCTCTGACCAGGGACTATACCCCCCCCCCAGCTTCCTACTCCACCCACCTAATTTCCCCAACTAGAATCTAAAGCAAACCACATTTCTGCCCTAATGCCTCCACCTCTGCCCTGGGAGTCCATCACTCCTTGATACAGAGGATCTGAGTTCATCCCTGGTCACTCTGCAGCTGTGAGCATCCCTGTGACCTCTGCCAGGACACCCTCTGTCTCCACATCAACCATTTCCTCATCTCACTGGCTCTCTCCATTTTTCTGTACATCATCCAGGTTGCTCCACCATCATATAGACTTCAAGCCCTTATAGACATCAGTAAGAAGTACAAGACCTTGAAGTAGCATAGCACTGTGATTTCTCTCTCTTTCATCCTGGGCTTTCACAGGAGTCCCACCAGAAGACACATATGCTACTCTGCATTCCAAAACTATGGATACATCTTATACTCTAAGGCTCCAGAAGTGCTTTGGAAGAGAGGATAGAAAAGGCTGGGGAGCACACTGGCAGGTACACCCAGCCTTCAGCTGCTCAGAAGTCACCCCCACTGCGTGTGGTTTCTTTTTCTCCCGTGCACGAAGCAAGCAAGGCAGTATTTAGAATGGGTTTATACTAAAAAAATAACAGTAGTGAGGAGCATTTGAGTTAAAACATGACTGCCCCAAAGTGTCTGTCTTGTAGCCAAGTGTCATCCTGTCTAGGCAAACCTCCAAACTTTATCAATGCCTTGAGATGTCAAAACAAGGCTTCTGCCTCATTCCCTTCACAGGTACCTCCATAAACCATCACTGCAAATGCAGACACTGGCCTCACGCCAGTTAGTGCTAGCAGCACTGCCAGAAAACATCATATCCCCCAAGCATTACCCAGCTTCTTAGGTGGGGTTGTGCTCTGCAGGGATTTATAATGCTATCAACTCTAGCAGCACCTGAGCAACAGAGCTTAAATTAAGGTGAAGGGTGCTCATCACAACAGTCACCTGCCCAGGGTACACACACAACAGCAGAGCCCAGCCACTTGAGATCACTACAGAAAAAGCTCGGGGCATTTCTGGCATGCTCAGACTTGTTCATCCAGTTCTTCAGAGGCATTTCAGCCCAGCCCATAACACTTTGCCACTTGTCCCCTGGCACCTCCCAACCTTGTCCTGCAGGTAGTAATAGGTGCAATCTTATCCTTGCCTAAATCGTTTCATCACCTCAAGAGATGCTCTTTCACTGAAGTACTACAGCACTACCTGCATCAACACAGCAAGCAGAGAAGCCCTCAGTGCACACACACCCCAACCTGGGTGACAAGAAAAGCATGAAGCACACAGTAAGTGTCACTTTTGCAAGCCCTTCAGCAACAAGGTGCAATATCATCACTGACCTCAGAAAGTGAAGCACAGAGGCTTCAAGCATATGGTTTGTAGGGTCTTCAAACCAAACAGCCCATGCCTTTCGGTAGTCATGGGAATACAACCACTTCTCAGCCCACCCCGGGAACAGATAGCTCAAGCCCACCTTCTTTCAATCACTGATGAACAAGCCTTGGCTCTTGAACCTCACTGACAGCTCTGAGAATGGCTCCTGTGTAAATACACTGTGTGACAGGATGTGGAATGTACTGCTATGAAGTCGACTGTGTAACCCGGATCATCAGCTGTGGCAGACAGCATGGCTGCAGGGCCCAACCCCTCTGGTTTATCCTGGGATCTCACTCCATGTCTAGCATAGCCCGCTCCAAAGTGACATGTTAGGAGCCTTGGGAAGCCATTATCACCACCAGCCTAAAATTAACCATTTCTGTGGATCTCCTCAGTTTAAGACAGCTCTCATGGCTCTAGCACACGTTAAGATTTTGATATATGGCACAGACATGCAGGAATGCTGCCCATTGCTGCTTTGCATTATAATACGCAAGAGCTGCTTCCTTAATATTCTGCCTGATCGATACATCTTCTGCAGACGGACAACTGTTTCCCAGTGTGGTTTCACTTTGCTGGTGACAGCAACATCAGGGATGTAGGAATCAATCTGTGTGTCAGCTGTGAGGAAGCAGCAAGGGCCAGCTGCTCCATGAGGGAAGGTGACCCTGGGGTTGGGGGCAACAACAAGGCAGGCTGGGGCAGTGGCCACACTGGCAAAGGCACAGTCTCACAATATCCCAGCAAGAAGAACAGAACAGGTCTGGTAAGAGGTAACCAGATTCAGCCAAGAGTCCAGTGATTGCTGGGCAAGTCCATGATGATGAGAAAGATCCAAGGTCAAGTCAGGGACTGAAGTCCACAGGACAAGGTCTATATAAACTGAGTACATGGCATAGGCATGGCTGCAACACAGCTGTGAGGTAGTCCAGGTGGGGACCCAGAACAAGATCCTCACCTTGCCAGTGAATATCAGAACAGGCCCTCACTGAGGCTTTTTAGTGGAGTTTTCTCAAAGACCTCCTCAACACTGGACACCTGCGTGATAGACAGTTAGCCCTGAACCCAGGGAGCCAAACCCCCAGGGGATGCGCTCAGGGCCCTGACACTAGCTGCCACACTGTGTAAACCTTCTCAAGGCAGGTATAGATGCCAGGGATTAATATACCACCAAAAATGCCCATGGTAACGGCAAAGGGCATTTTAAAGGAAAAAACCCTTACCAGACACCCCTCACCTGTATCCCAAACTCTCTGCCTGGTTGGGACGAACCTGTGTTATAACCAGTGTCCATATAGCAGTCTAATCCTCAATTCTGCTTCCTTGAACACCACCAAGCCCTGACATAATATAACCCAAGGCAAACCATGAAGTAGTACCTGTATATTGTGGTTCCGCTGAGTCTTGTCTCTGACTTTTTTACCCTCCTACTTTTGATCTGACATCAAATTCCACTTAAGGCTGGCTGCCATTTCTTTTCCATCTCTGTGAGTTTTCTACAAATGTGAGCAATAGTTTCCCTGTCCGTTTGTGTAAGGTGCCCTTTGCCACTTCCACAGCTTTTTGGGAAGGTACAGAGCAGTGGAGGGCAGGAGGATGCGTTTGGCACCCCTGTGCGTTCTGCACAGTGAAGTTCTCTGCTATTATAAATATCTTGCTTGCATGGAAAGGATGTGGTAAATTGCTGTAAAAAAAAGGGAATTAATAGAGAAATTCCAACCACATAAAAATAACTGTGTTTTAGCAAAGTTTTTGAAACAGTGCTGGAGATAGAAAGCAGTGCAGTGCATGGGAGGGAACTCTGTCTCAGGAGTAATACATGCGTGTGCACACACCTTCTTAAGCTAAGAGTATTCACAGTTTGCTCTGGAGAGGGATAGCTATAGGCCAAGCTGAACTTCTAGCTGACTCCGGTGGTTCTGGTAGTTTCTGTTTATTCACTCTGTTGTGAGTTGAACCTGAACCAGATCTTATCTGCATCTCTCTTGGCTGTTCAAAACCTACCTTTGGGAGGCAACAGGAAAGAGGAAATGCTCACCATTCATGCCATCCTCAGTCCCTGAGGAGAAGAGGGGGCTAGCAGTCACCAGTGCCACTTTTGAACTCTTTTCTGAGACCAGGATGAAGATGTACCAAGGTATGGATGTAGGAGGGACAGCAGTGTGATACGTTCAAACATTTTGGTCTAAAATCTGCATCCAGCTTCTGCCCCATTGAGGCCCTACTGCAGTATGAGAAATCAAGCTTAATAAAACATACGGAGGCCTGTGCCACAGGCACTGAGACACAGCCAGGCTGCAGCTTGTTGGAAGGGACCATCTCCATTAGTGTGAAGAAAGATCCAACAACTGCATTTAGTCTGTGGATATCTTAATGTCTCTGACACTGCCAGCTCACCTCCTCCTGCCGCCGTCCCAGCCCAGCATGTATTGCCAGTTGCAGCACTGACATAAAGCTATAACTGCCAGCATGGGGACTGGGGCCAAGGGGAATTCGTTGAAGCAGCCAGGCTCTCCAGCAGCCTGTCAGCTTCTAGGTCTGCGATGGAAATTAATCACTGAAGCTCAAGGAAGCACACCTTATAGAAAAACCCCACCAGCTACACTGAAGAGACAGGACATGTCCAGCCTGTTGAAATGACTTAGTAATTAAAACTTAATAAAACGTGGCATTTATTGATGAGTTGTATTAACCTTGTCTAAAATCATTTGGGCAAATTAAAACTCCTCTCGGTCTTTTCCTGCCACGTTAAAAGCAGCAAGGCATGAAACAGATCAATGACACTAGCCACATTGGCTCTTTGTTTGGGCCAGAAGAAAGCTTTGCTGTTGGAAAGCTTCAGCTGGCATGGCTTCAGCCACTGAGGCACTGCCTCCTGGCCTCTGCCAGGGCCCCTGCTGGCGAGCCCCAAAAGAGATTGCCAGGGTACTTACATGGGCACATAAAGAATGCTCCCAAAAACGCTGCCGGGGACCAGCTGTCCCACTCCGGGGGACACTTCCAGGTTATTTGCATGAGCAGATATAAATGTATGCCCCAGAGACTGCTGCCAAGGCCCCTGCTGGCACGCAGCAGGGGCTGCTGCCAGGGTACTTGCCCAGGCACAAAGCAGCATGTGCCTTGGGATGAGGTTGTCACAGACCCCGTGTGTGCACATTGCACCGCTGCGAGGGTGCTTCACAGCACAGCCCCTCATGGGCTCATAAGCACCCAGGGCCTGGCATCCCAGCTGGATCGCTCTCCACTTCTGTGCCAGCTACAGACCTGTAAAGCAGAAAGACTGCCAGACCTTGAGCTCTTTCCTTCCCTTGCCCAGCTGCGTCCGTCTCTCTCCAGCCACACAACAGCTGAGCAGCTCAGCACTGAGCCACCTGCTCCCCACCTCCAATCGCCCCCTCCAAATCCCATGTGCAGTCACCCCAGGGACACTCAGTGCTTTGCCCCTTTGGCTGCACCCTCCTTCTGGGGGGCTCAGGCCCTCAGGGCAGCCATGGGGCTGATCAAGCAGCATACAGTGGCCAGGAAATGAGTGGACACCTTGGGAGGAAACTCTTAAGTACAGCTGGCCAAGCCAGGGTGGGCAAGTCAGCCCCACACACGCCTCCTCTCTGTGCAGCCAGGCAGGGCAGGTAGCAATGGGCAGGAGAAAGGCACAGGGACAAACAGGATGCCTCAGTCTTCCATCCACTGTTGGAGATGCTCATGGTTAGTCACAATGGGCTCACAAATGTGGCTTCTATTAAGAACTGCCCCTAAGTGTGCGCTCACATTTGCTGTCTGTTTGCTTAGGCCACAACTCTGGTGCTTCCCCCTGTGGTCCTGCCATGGCCTGGGTGCTACTCTTCTCCCCCATTGCTCATCTGCTGTACTTCAGTAGCCACTGGTTTGCACAGGCCATCACATGTGTGAACACCACTAATTGTGTGGATATGGTGGTTTAACTCTGGGTGTTCTCATACGATCAAGTAGGCACCAGGCTGGTCTCTTTTTGGGTGCTGGTAAATCCTTGGTCTCCATTGCAGCTCAGAGCAGCCAGTGACACAGGGGAATCATGCTCTGGCTGCCAGCAGCCCTTCCATGACTGCAGTTGGTACACACACACTGCTGGTGTGATGCGGGCACCCATCAGGGATGCTTAAAACAGGTAAAACACTTCTAGAGAGAAAACATTTAGGAACTTTCTCTTTGGAAATGGCAGTGCTGCAGCACAGCCAGTGAAACCAACTTTTGGGAGAAATAAATCTGATTAAAAGTTTGCTTTGTTGCTTCCCACCTGAGCAGTTGGTAGAGAAATAAAACTGATAAAAATGAAGTTCGCTTGTTTGATTCCCACCTGAGCAGATAGCTAAGCTGTGGAACTCACTGCCCCAATACATTTGTTTAAGGCAAAGGATTCTTTGCACCTTTTTACAAGCCCCTAGAACAAAGCCTTACTGGACTGAGAACCCAGCAGGCATCACCCTCAAGCCAGCCCTCAGGACTGACTGGTCAGTATTACAGTGGCCATATGCAGTGCTCGGCAGTTTAAGTAGGAACAGAGGAACTGGTTTGTATTGGATCAGACTAACTCTTCCTCTCTTCTAGTGCTCTGTTTTTGCCAGGGGTCAACATCATGGGAAGCGACACAAAAACCTCCAGTAGGTAGGAGCCCAAAAACTTCCCTACTGATGAAACACTTCCTAAACTCCACAGGCAAAGGTTGAATTCAGCTTTGGTAAGCATGGCTCACATCACCAGAAGCTTTTGTTACATTAATTATAGCTTTTAATATCATCTGTAAAAATGTTTGAGACCTGCTAAACTCTTTTCTGAATCCTGCTAAGACCCCTGGGCTCCATCACACATGGCAGAAGCAAGTGTGAAAAGATATTGCCTTTAATTGTCCTGATATGATTTCTAATGTTATTGAATATCTCTGGATTTCACACAGTGAAACAGGGAGATGAGCTCCTGGTGAATCTTTTTGAGCTGCTCATTCTTTTATGGAGTTCTATCAAGATGCAGCCACAAAGGAAGGGGAAAAAAGACTTCGACTCAACCCTGCATTCAGAATTAAAAGTAGTCATCTTGTGACAAAAGTAAGTTCTTGATGCTTTTCCCTTTCCTGCATCCTGGTTTTGCCTGGTCTCCTTGCAGAAGCAAAACCAGCATAGGAGATTAATATAAAGGTTTAGCAAGCAAAATCTGCCACATTGATAAAAGCATATAAAGAAGAAACCCTACTAAAGCCTCAGGCCTCCTTTTTAGTTTGCAGAGCTACAAAACATAAAAAATTCCCTGTTTAGTAAATTGGGCAAACATGGTCTGGAGCAACTAGGAGACAGATGTGAATCCCCATGATGCCAGTGCCACAGACTCACTTTTCAAGGTAGAACAATACTTTAAAATAAAAAATTCATTACCCTGGTCTGTGAAAAGCAAATGAAGCTCAACCTTTCCTAACCTTGACATTTTCCAGCCTGCTGGCCAAATCTGTGGGTAGGACACACACACACACATCCACCCCCACCCTTCAAAGGGCTAGCTGGTCTGCCAGAGAATGCCTTTCAGATGTGACTTATCTTCTCGGAATGAGCTGTGACACCACCGAGTCCCAGTGTACGAGGTGCTGTGCATCTATACTTCTAATTACTAAACTCAGTGGCGGTAAAGGCTTTACAGCTCTGGCTGTGCACTGTTATGGTGTAGTCCCTGAAGACAAAAACAAGAGAAAGAGAGGGTGAAAGCAAAGTGCAACAATTAGTAAGTTCATTCGCCGGAAGACCATTTGTATGTGCTGTGGCCAATTGCCACTCCACTTAGCCATTGTGGCCTATTTTGGCAACCAGGGTCTGCTGACTGACATGAGGCTACCCTAACGCCACCCTCCTTGCTGTGTGTTTTGTCCCCATCCTCCCCAACTCTGTCTATAATGTGACAGTTCCTGCCAAACAATGTTAGTGCATTAGCCACTTTTCAAACAATCGCTTCCCCACTGGGTAGGGTCTCTTCAGAGAGAGAGGATGGAGACCACAAGCCTCTCAGCTCCAAAGAGATTTTCCCCTCTCCAGTTAGTGGTATTCCCTGAGCACTGCTGATGAAAGACACAGATGTGTCTGCAGAGGAGCAGCTCTCAGTGCCTGCCTCATTCCCCAGAGCCCTCTTCAGCCAGTTTGATGTCTAAGTGGAAGGGAAGAAAATAAGCTGACAGTGGGGTTACCACCCAGATGATTTTCTGAATTGATTAGTTGCTTTTTCATAGGTCTCACAGCCATACAAACAGCAACCTTTTTGGATCTCACAAGCTAAGTAATGACCTCGGCTAGGAGAGCTCTAGAGAAAGACCAGCCGTAATGATGTGTTTCTTCCCTAGGAAAGAAACAAAGGAAAAGCCAGGGGAAAACAACATGATCAGAACTAAATAACAGCTAGAAAGAGGCAAGGAAAATGCAGCTTGCAAGAGCGAGAGGAAAAGTAAGCACCTTTCAGCAGCAGCTGTTTTTTTATTCCATTTTGTATGTAAAGGGTTGGGTAGGCAGGGGAAAGAGAGCTCAGACCACAACTTCTGAGATCAAGCCTGTGAGCACAGGGCAGGCTCATTAGCAGACAAAGGCCTTCTTTGGGTGTCTTATGATAGAGGTGATGTTGTAATAAAATCCAGATCCCTTTGAGCTGTCATGTGCTGCCACAAGTGTGATGGCCAGGAGCAGCATTAGCAGCTCCAGCTGTGACCTCCCTGCCAGGCAAAGCCAAGTCATGTGGGGCAAGCAGCATCCCTTACACCAGGCTCCCACACCCCAAAACCCTCCCAGACACGAGGTTTTCGGCTCAAGCTGGCACTGTCCATGCTGCGGGCCTCCCACTGGCAGCTGGCTGCTCCTGCCCCCAGCCCCAGCTCTTCTGCCCCACTACTGCCAGGGCAAGGAAAACCCAGACTGGGCATCAGATGTCATGGTGAGGCCACAGGGTAGCTGTGGGTGGCCCCTGGTAGCCTTGGCCCCACTGAGATCAGACCCAGTCCCTGGTGGGGCCTGGGTCGGACCTGTCCATCAGTCTGCATGTGGGAGCAGGGGGTGGCAGCACTGGCTTTCGGTGCATGCTGGCTGGCTGGCTGTCGGTCAGAGGTCTTGCGCCCCAGTGGCAAAAGCTCTGGGGTCTGCAAACGGGAGGAACTGGACAGGGCCGCTGAGCCCGGCAGCCATATCAGGGCTTCCTTGGTTTCTCCTACCATTTCTGAGAGGGAAGGCTCTGCTTCAGCATCCTTAGGCAGCCCCACTCATGGGGAAGCCACATTGCAGGCAGGGAGGGTGGGTGAAGCCCTTCTGACTGGCCTGCAGAGCACTTTGGGGACCATAAGCTCAAGGTGTGAGCTTCACACGCCTCTGGTCAGAGACCCAGGCTGTGTATGCCACCATGGCATGCTCTGCTAGACCCTACAGAGAGGTGAGCTGTTGAAGTGGGGAGACTTAGGCTGGACTCCAAAGGACTGTGCTAATTTGGATCAGATACTGAAGGGGAACAAATGGTCCAGCCTTTCTAATCTTTTGCTCCTGCCTCCTCCTGAAACCCCAGAATAATGCAAACTAGAAGAGGGAGGGTGAGAACGATGCTGTGGAGCCTCATCTCATTGCTCTTTCCCATCTGTGCTCTGGTAGTCCTGCCAGAGGTTTTTATCTGACCCAAAAAAAAAAGGCTAGAAATAAAACCCACACATACTATATTCCCTCTGCAAGTACCCCACGCCTAAAACTGCAGTCTGCTGCTCTCTGCAACTCTTAATTAGCTAAGCAAGGCAAGCACTCATTAGCCCCACCTGGGTCACTCTGCAACTGAGAAAGAGGAGCATTAACCCCCACATGGCTCCAGAATAAATAGGTGAGAGGCAGCTTCATTCCCTGTGGCTGCCTGTTTGGGCAGCAGGGCCTCAGTCAGCCTGGCCCCTGAGCAGGGTGTCTTTGGGCTGGGGTGGCTGTGCCAGGAGCAGTGTCTGTAAGGATGTTGTGCAAGGAGGAGGCTGGTTGAGCTGGCAGTGCTCCTCCACAGAGTCCAATCTCCCTGTGAGGTGCTATTAGTTGCACATTTGGAGGGGAACTTTGAGAGGGGGAGAGATTTGTTCTAACACTGTGAAGCACAGTGCTGCAATTCTTGCTGGTTTTGTTCCATCAGTGCTTTGCTGGTAGTGTCTCCCAGAGTATGTCTGTATGGGAACGGAGAGAGGCTCTGGCATTCTGGGTACAACTGCAGTGACATAGTTTGGCTTGGCACTTATCTGATGTTTCATAGCCATAACTTAAGAGAGCTAAGCAATGCCAGTTGCCATCTTAATAAAGAAAAGCAATCTTAGATGTGTTTTTTGTTAAAGTTAGGGTACAAGAGGTAAGTGAGCACCAAAACTATTCCCTGTGCTATCATACAAGTATTTGTCTCCTTCTGTGTCAAGGCTTCTCTCAGATCAGGTATTATTTTCAGCTGTGGTAGTGCATCAGTCTAGAGCTCAGGGTGCTGGGTACAACACGTACATGTGGGACAAATCAATCACTGCCTCAGGCTGTCTGTAGCATTTAAGTAATGGCACTTACACACTAGATTCACCCAAAATGGACAGGCGGAATAAGCCAGAGAATAGAAATGTCTGTGATTCCTTATTCAGTAAAGTTCATTATTATTTTTAGGAAATGTGCTAAACCATAGAAGGCATCTGTCTGTGAAAGGACAAGAGAGGAATAGGAGCAACTGCTCTACCTGCAGACAGAAGATGGTGAAGAACACTGAGCAGCAGTAAGTGCTGAAAAGAAAATATGGCTCTGTATTTCTACCTGGTACAAAGAAACAGCATGGGGCACAGCAGCTGCAGCAGCCAGCAGCAGGAAAAGGATGGAGAGTGCTTAAAATACTTCATGACTTGACCAAATCTTGAGGCTGAAGAGAATTTCTGCCTTCCTGTGTCCCCCACCTCACAGAAAGGAGGAAATTTGGGACAGAAGGCCAGTGGTGGAGCCTGGCATGAAAGGCACCCCTTCCAGGACTGGGAATTAAGCTGGATATACCATAAATATGTTTTCCTGTCTCTCATTCATCCTTTGCAATCAGAGCAGAACAGTTAGGGAGCCCTCCTGAGACCCCCTAGGGCAGTCTACACAAATGAGAGTATGTCAATAAGCCCCTAAGTCAGCAAGTGACCAGTGACTTCAAGTCATCCCCTAGCTACTGCTCACAGACTTTTTTTTCTGAGGACCATTTCTCACAGGGCATTGATCACCAACACAGAGATACCAGGAATAGATGTAACAGGCTGACAGCCATTGACCCAAGCTACCTAGTAGCCTTCTGGCTTTAGCCAGCAAGTAAAACATTCCTCTCCAACCGCTGCCCTCTCTCATGCTCCTTCAGATGGTGGGCCAAACAGTTGTCATGAGCTGCTAGATAGCTCCTCACCCAGCAGCTTTGAGATTTCCATGTAATTTCCTAAGCAGAAAGGTTAAAAAGGCGTAGTCTATATAGGTGATGTGTTACATACACAGATATGTGCTCATGCACACACAGGCCTCCTCACCTTAATAACACTGTAGGAATTTCTTGCCTGTCCTAACCATGCAGGCTATCAACAAGGGCAATAAAGCCAAAGTATGGTATGGAGCCTGTAACACGCAGGTAAGCAGTGACACATTGACAGTTCATTACAGCACTTGTTGCCTCCCTTTATAGTCTTCCACCTATGGCATCTAAGAGCATTTAACAAAGACCTGTTGATAAAATTGCATATAACTACAACTATATATTAACATTTTTATTTCACACACAACGATCTTGAGGCATAGTGATCACTCAAACTAACATCAGTTGGGATTACTAAAACTGATAGCATTAAAAAGAAGGTTACTATTTATGCTAGTTCTCTACCTCCTGTATTTTTTCTCAGCGGGATCAAAGGAATTAGTTTGGCTGGTTTCTCTTTTATTTCAAGTCATCTTTACTTCTCTTTCTGTTTGTAATCTTCTCTAGCACAGTCTTCAAACTCAAGGTTGGAAAGACTGCAGGGGAATTTTGACTGTCTGTTTGGTTTATATTTAATATCAATGTCGTAATGGTAGCTGAATGTTTTGCTAAATGAATTTTTGCTTGGTTTTGCTTTCAACTTGACTCCTATGATACTACTTCAGAACAATGTACCCCTCTCTCACGGAAAAGAAAAATAATTTGAGAAAAGCGCTTGCTTTAGAAAGATGAGGGTAGGGTTGTGATAGGTATTTAGAGACTCCATTTACATCAGAAAGAGAGGGGAGGGAAAGAAAAACAAAATTAGTGAAGTTTTGCCTCTCTAAGCAAAGAGACTCCCCAGGAAATGGTGGCCTTATGTGGGGCCCCTTTCTGAGGCCTTGGAAAGCTGGGCACACAGAACCAGAAGTCATTCAGGTGGTTGCCTCAGCCTAGAGTTCATGGGCAACCTGGTCCTTATGGCCACAGGACTGATGGGAGAGCACAAGCTAAAGTTGAATGTTATATGCCAGTGGACCAGCCGATGGACCTAGGGAGGAGATGAGCTGGGAAGAGGGCTCACTCCTGTGAGATGCAGTGGCTGATTAAAATCTTAAATTAGAGAACACACAAAAGATTGTATATTGTCATCCCAACCAAAAAGCTCGAACAGGTCCCACAAAAAAGCAGCTCTTCAGGTGTTTGGAACGAGCAATGCTTTATCCTCCACTGGCATCATTCTCACTTCCAACAAAGGTAGCAAAGCACAGTGCTGCCTGTGATACGTTACTTGGTGTGCCCTTTGGCCGGTGAAGGCTGGAGACCGCTGACATCAGGTGTGCCTACACAGTCAAATGAGAGCGACTCTGGCAAGGGCAGGGACACCCACACTAGCTGCCAGCTCACCAGCTGGGTAGTAACAGGAGTGGGGACACTTGTCACTGATAAACCAAATACATATTCATGTGGGCTGGTCCAGTTCGTGATAAAGCCTACACTGCTGCCTCTTCACCGCTGCTCTACACATGCTGGCTTGGAGACGCACTCCCCATCCCACTTCACTCTGAACACATGCAGGCATTTAGAGGGAGGTGCCTGAGCAGAGTATGGCTCAATATGTACACCCAAAAACCACCTGCCCATCTCCTGCCTCTTCACAACCCCCAGATCAAAGAGCAGTGGACTTAAACATGAAGTATGACTGGCAGCTAGGCAATGCTTCTTGTCAGATGATACTCTGCAAAAAGAAGGGTGGCTTTTGTTTCTCTGCTTTTTGTAGAGTCTTGACCAGAAGAGCAGTGTGATGGGCACGATATTGTGGTGTGTAAACTGTGCGCCATATATCTCCCGGCCATGGTGAGCAAGAGGTCACTTGTCTCCCTCACACTATCAAGTGTTTTCTCCCATCTAATTGCTTCACAGAGAACACATGTGCCCAAGCAGTGCATTTGGAGAAGAGCAGGCACTGGATGACAAGTGAGCCAGGATAAGATGATCTGTCCCATCTACATGTCTTGGGACATCATAGCTGTGTACCTCCACTTCCCTGAGTTGGGGCTTGCAGGACCTGTGTTGCCTCTGGAGACTTCCCCCTGTCCATTCTGAGCGCTGATCAAAACTACAAAGCATGTTCCATTCAGAAGCATCTCCACAGTATGTACTAACAAGCCATTTCTCCTCCTCCCAGTAGTTCAGCTGTCTCTAGCATAGACCATGCAACAGCAGGGCACATTTCAACAAAGAAGGGGAAGATTAATTTTTCCTCCAGCTGAAGCTGTCTGGAATTGCTTTAAGACCAGCAAAATGCAATTGCTCAAGCTGCAATGTGCCCAGAGCACATGTACCTAAACACTGCCAAGGGGTTTTTAACCACCAGGACTGGCTAGGATCTATATCCAATATTATGTCTTAAAAGATAGGATCTCTGGAAACTCCGTCCCCCTTCCCTCCCCAAACATAAACCCGCCCACCAGCACTGTGATGCACTTGTTTCAGCTGTGATCCAGAGGGATGATTACTGACTCCGGATGCACTTCTCATGCTCTCCTGGGTCTCCCTCAGTGGCTTGCCATCCCATATGGAGCCAGTCCACCTTACAAGAGCTTGCACGAAACAAGCTTTTCCCCATGGAGCCCATGTGAGGTAGCATGCTTCATGTCACGGATGGGGACAGCCCTAGGTGGGTGTTTGGGGTGACAGGAGGCAGTGGGAGGATTTGCTATTTGTCTGACATGCTGGCCCTCTGATTTAAGTTCCTTAACCCCCTCAGGCTCAGCTGTGACTCACTGCCAGTATTTGATCATATTTTCAGAGCAGGATTAATTACGCTTTATTGCTTGTTCACATAACGGACCAGTATCATCTTCAAAGGCCCACTCTTTGGAGGAGGAGGAAGGAGACATGCCCTGTAATTTAGTGACCATTGCTTCTAAATGAGAAGGTTAATAGCTTGACCACTTCATATTTTAACCCCCAAGCCTTTTTCCTCATCTAATTATAAAGCATAATATTTTTTATTTCCATGTAGCTATTTCCCTGTGGGGCTTTGGTTAGATGTATAAATCAAAGCCTTGCTGCTGCCTTTTGGGGCTCAGGAGCAGATTACGCCCTCACCCAGAGCATAAAGTGGGGTCACCCTCACAGCTGCCAGCAAATTTGCCCTATTTTGTCTGCATATATCTGGGAGTGTCCCCTGGGAACAGGCAAGGGAAAGACGGCCACTCAGATAACTGGCAGGATGGTTGGGTGCCAAGTACTTTTGCAAATTGAACTGTTTATCTAGGTGATTACATACATCATTAACTTCAAGCAGTATTTTTTTGATGCCATGGTCTAGCAGGGCAGACAGCATCTTAGGGGCTGAGATGGACAGACAGACCTGCTGGCACATATCCCTCTCTTCCCAGCAGGAAAATGAGGCATAGACATGAGGGTGAACTAAGAAGGCTGGATGTGGAAAACCCCAAACTTGAAAGCTATTAAGTGAAGAAGAAAGAATAAATCAGCTGGCCCTTCTCCCTGCCAATGCAAGCTTTTCTCCATTATATATTTACTTGTATTTTCATCAAGTCACAGGTTTAAAACAATATAGGTACTTCCACAGGAGCAACAATTCCACCACTTTTGCAGCAGGATCCTCATCTTGAATTCAGGGGAAAGTGGAGGTGCATTGACAGAGCTGTTTGGGGAGCTGGGAACCAAAGGCTAGAGGTTCCTCTGGCCAAGACTGTGATCCATTTATCAGATCTCTGTTGAAGAGCCTATGGCATCCCTCATGCCTAATCCTCACTGTAAGGAGTGCTAGAAGCTTGTACTAACATCCTATTAGCACAGGAAACCCTGGAGCTGAGCTTAAAGTGTTTGATGGAAGGTAGTAAATGAAAACCAGCTGGAGTCAGTGGATGATAGTGTCACTAATGGCTCAAGCAGGTCTTTTCTTTCCACTTCTACACTGCTGGTTTAAACTGGACTAATGACCAAGAGAGGTGACCAGCTGCTGTCATTGTGTGGCCTGTCTTAAATACATCACATGGCCTAAGTCCACACCTCTGAAAGCCTCTGAACAGTAGAGTTGCCATGGAGGACACAAGGGCTCCATCAGCCAGGCAGGGTTACTTCCCAGCAGACAGTTATTTCATCAGTAAGGAGACCACTGCCATGCAAATCATGTCTGGGAAGCAATCCTTTGGGCAGCTTCAGAGCATTGATCTTCATGGTGATTGGAGCCAGAATCTTGCAGAAGCACATGAAGAACCTTAACAGAGGCCCAGGTTTCCTGGATTTAGTATTAGATGCACGAACAAAGCAGTATGCTGAGAGAAAGGGAGAACCAGGGAGTCTAAGGAGACAGTAGCATCCCACATCTCTACTCATACTGCTCAGTGCACCCAGTGCACTGCAGCAACAGTAAAGGTAACAGCCACGCTGCCCTGCAGCCCCCCTGCCCCCATTCACAGCACAGCACTCAGGCTGTGTCAGACCCTGGGGAGGACTGCTTCTGTGCTGGGTACCAGGCTGAGGGGTGTGTGCTGCTGGTGCCTTGGAAGAATGAAGCTGGTGTCTGCAAAAGGCAAAGTGTAAAACCATTTCCCAGCCCCTGTGGAAATGCAGTAGAAAGAGCAGCCTGCCATTTCTGGCCTGTCACCCCTTGGCTAGCCAGGCACCTGACTCCAGCTCAGTAGACACAGCTACTGGAGAAGCTGGGGCAAGCAGGGGTGAATGCAGCTCCTCAGCCATGCTGTCAGCATCTCAGGTCTGTTCTAAGCACATTTGGCACTAAAGGAAATAGCCCCTAAGGTCAAGACTGTGCTCCTGTGGAGAGCCAGGCTTTCCCTTAACTGGTTGACAGGAAAAGCTGAGTATCTTAAAACTCCCTAGTTACAAGAAAGACTGTTCTGGGAAAGGTCTGGAGATGACTAACTGGATTAGTCAGCAGCTCTTTGCCTTTGAGGCTGGGCACTTAAAATCCCTTCACTCCATGTATCTGCCAGCCATCTCCCACTTCAAGCTGCCTACAATCACTTTTCTCTGAGCAGCTTGACATCCAAATGGGTTTTGAAAGTCTTTCATGGACCTTGTTCTGATTGAGACCTACCTGGATTATTTATGCCAGAGGAAGTGATCTAGCTGTTTTCCTTGCACTGGAACCAAAGATGTGTCTAAACTAGTCTAAATTGTGTTTATGCTAGGTGAGCTTAATTATACATACTGAATTAAGTAAGCCAATAAAAGTTCAGCTTAAAGTGGTTCAAGAACAGTTACATTTGGGACCTGGAAATAAATAAATTTTGTTATATGTCAAGGAAACTTTTCTCCAAGTAGGCCAGACTTCATACTGAAGCCATTACTAAGAATGTCAACTCCCTGCCTTCGGTATTTACAGAGAAACTAGATTAAATTTTTTCATCTCACCCAAAATAATAAAGTTTAGCATGTAACATTAGCAGTTTACAATTTCAAAGCAATAATCACTGAGATACCATGGTAATGAGAGCTGACAAGGCACTAGCATTAACTAATTAAGCTTCACAAGTTCCCAGAGATATCTAAATATGACCATTACCATTTTATAGGTGAGGAAAATATATATGAATTGATTTACCCAAAGACACAGAGCAATTCAGTGAAAAAACTGGAACCACAACTCAGTCCTAGTAATGTTTGGATGGCTGCTCAGCCCTCTGTGAAGCTCTGCCTTATTTCTAGACCTGCGTGTCAGTGTAACCTAGTATCCCATTCTTTGCATGATTTAGAAATAGACTACTTTTAATTTCTTTTGACTGCTATGGAAGGAATGGGATTTGAGTATCTCCCTAGCCAAATGCAGTAGCAACAAACAGAGGTATCACAGAATCACAAAATCACAGAATCATCTAGGTTGGAAAAGACCTTGAAGATCATCCAGTCCAACCATCAACCCAACATTAACAGTTCCCAACTACACCATATCTCTCAGCACTATGTCAACTCGACTTTTAAACACCTCCCGGCATGGGGACTCCAACACCTCCTGGACAGCCCGTTCCAACGCCTAACAACCCCTTCTGGAAAGAAATGCTTCCTAATCAGTGAGGTTGAAAATGGATGCTGGTGAAGTCACAACAAGTTAGCATTCGGGAGTTGCACTCACCGCAGAAGTAGCGTAGCAGGAAAAGCAACTAACAGGTGGGTGTCAAATATAGTGTTGGAAAGGACTGCGTTAGCTTAAACCATCCTGGGTCTTGCCTTTCCAACCCCTGCCCCAGCTGCAGTAATTGGTTTGCATACAACTAACCCATTTTTTAATTTATATGGACTTAGTGGTTTACATTAACACTGAATCTGGCCCAGAAACCTCCATGGAGAGCACAGCTTTGGCACTAGTTCTGAACAGGAGCCCTCTTGCTCTGCACGGGTAGGTACCCAGCAAAACCTCTCATATCTCTATGAGATCAGCAGCTTTAGTAAGAAATCAAGCTCCTCATATTGCATCTTTAGGTCCAGACTACGGAAGACTGATTACAACAAAGGCAATTTCATCTGCACTGCCAGAGCTGCTTTGATACATCTAATCCTCATCTAAGAAGGTGTTGAACAGAGAACTGAATCATTATGGGTTGTAAGCAAAATGGTCTTTTAATTCCCCTCAAGGAATATAGTTTTTCTCTCCTGGAGTGACTGATGGGGAGCTCCTCTGCGCATGGAGCACAGCCCTGCTGTGAAACATCCTCTGCATTTCATCTGGGGCTGTTCTCTGCCTGTGAGTGCCTTGCCTCCACAGCACGCTGCACCTGAGTCGAACAAGCTCAAGCTGTGGTGGTGAATCCCAATGAGCCTCTCACTGGGTGTCCGGAGGCAATCTATAGGAACCAGTACTGGAGCGCACAGTACGCATATCAGCACCATTGCTAACCGCTGGTCTGGAAACAATTAAAATATCTCTTTGTTTACACCATAGCACTGCTGCCTGTGGAATAGCTGAGGACGACAGCAGAGACAACAGACCTGGAGAGACATGAAAGCATTTGGGTTTGCGTGTCTCTCCGCTCTGCTTCCCACTGATGTTTCCAGGGCACATTGCTAGCTCCCCATCTTGTTTTGAGGCCATTCAAGCCAGCCCATGTCTGACTCATCTCTCTGCCAGATGTACGGACCCGTGCTCAGCAGCAGCTGTGAGCGTGGCTGACCACAAACAAACACATACACAGCAGGGCCCTCTCAGTGCTACTCTTTGGGGAAGATTTGGAAAGATCCAGATTCTCTGCTTTAAATCCGTTGCCACAAATTATCATTCGCCTGTTGATTGCTCTCTAGGGGACAAAACACCGAGTTACAACTTGTGGTTTTCAGTCCCAATGGATTAAGAGCAGAAAATCTGTTGAGACCTAAGTCTTAAATCTGTTGGTTTGATATGTACTTCAGTAAAGCACACAGGAGAGGAGCCATGATGGAGGATGCTTTGCCACATCAGTGCTAGACAAATTCCCAGTAGGTAGATGTTTTTTGACTAACAGAGTCAATGCAAGCTAAAAATGGCATGATGTTGTTCATTTTCTGCCTAGACCAATGTTGATGTGTGTGACTGCTGGTATGCTTCATGGAAAGAGTGGCTACACTTCAGCAACATGAAATTACTCCAACTTTCCAATGGTTTGCTCAGCCTAAAATAGTGTTGTGAAGTAAATATCTGGGAAATTACAGAGAGCATCTATCAGTTTTTCAGATGCTAGGTCAGGTTCACAGGAGCGAACATTAACTTGTACGTTGAGCAAATTGAATGTGTATGTCCAGAATATGAAACAAATAGTGCATCACACTTTTGCAGTTTCACCCTCTGTGGCATAAAGGTTCAGGTCTGCATGTGAGAATTTGGAGGATATGTTCTGACCAAGCAACAGGTTCTTAAGCAGATGAGGCTCTACGTCACCCATGATGCAGGCTGCAGGAAACATGGAAAACCTCCTGGTTACTCAAAGCTAAAGAGACATGTTTGTGTCCCAGCTAAATCTGCAGTCCTGTTTATGTTAGCTGAAGTTTAAATGTACCAATACCATAGACCCAACTTTAGCAACAGACCATGTGAGCTAAGCTGGTTCACTGCAGTGCAGTGCTAAGTGAGAATGGCCATTTTTTTGTTGTGCTTCTCCTGTTTCCGACTCCTGTCCCTCACACTTTGGGGCACTGTCCAGGCAGACCCTGTTCCCTCTCATGCCTCCGCTCGCAGCTGTTGTCTGTGCCTATCCATCTCTTCACCATGTACTCTCTGCCCTAACATCTGGCTCTCCTTTCTATTGACTCCCTCATCTTTTCTCTTGATAATTTAAATTTTCACATTGTTAAGCTGCTCAGACCTCACATTTTGTACCTTCTGCATCACACCGTCTTTCATTCACCCTCACTCACTAGGTCAGCCTCCTGCTTGACCTTGCCTTCACTTTGCATTTCTTCCTTTTTTTCTATTTAGCTTCTCCTTCCCTGTCTTTACCACCTCTTTCAGCCACTCCCTGCTCTGCCCCTTTTTTCCTCACAGCATTTATGCTCCTTCCACTCCCCAAGTGTTTGTTACTGCAGGCTTTTCCATACTCCTTCCTAATTAGGAAGCAGATGTATAGACTCCTCCACTTCCCACCTCTCACAGTATTTACCAGTTTCTCTCATCCCCTGCTTCCCTTGTGTCTCTCTCATCCTACACAGTCTCTTGAATACACCAGTGTCCTCTATTCCAAATCTGTTTTCCTCTCCTTCAGCACTTTCTGGTCAAAGAAACAGGACTTTTCCTGTTGTTCCACTCTGTTGGCTTTCATGAATCTTATTTCAGGCACTTGTGTGCTGTTTCTACTTACAAAATTACAACTAGTGGCTCAAAATAATTACCAAAACCCATCATGGCTTTCTTCTCTCGACTCCCCTGGTTTAGGTACAGGAGGCAAAGTTTCTCACCTGCTTTCACACCTCTTCTGTAATCTCTTCAGCTGCCTTCATGACCTCAGCCCCACCACCACCCAGAAAAACCTTCACCCTCATTTTCACCTCATTTACCAATATCCTAGAAAAAAATTATCAAGAGGAAGAATATAGCATACTGGGAAAGGACACTGGTCAGAGCAGGTTTTGGTTTTGTTAGTTATGAACAGGAAACTCACAATCAAAAGTGGCTTGGATGGGAAGAAGCACATGGATTTGTGAACAGAGATATTTATCAAAGAAGGGGAAATGCTGTTTTGTATTCACCAAGTCTTTGTCTACTGTTGAACAGCAGTGGGGAGAGCAGATATTTTTGTGCTTGAATAATTAATCTAAAGAAGTGATTTAAGAACAGCGTAAGAATCTAGCAACCTTAAGTAAGCATGGGCAACCCCCAGCATCCTAGCATAGAAAGAACAATATAAGAGAAAACACAGCCCAACAGGAATAATGGGGACTATAGAGGGAGCCAAATTAATTAAAAAAAAAAAAAAGTTAGGCAAAACTGGGACTGTTAGGAGTCTTCATTAAGGTTCACAAAATTCTTAGTAGGATAGAGAGTGGGGATACTACAAAGCTATTTGACCTAGTGTCAAGAACAAGCAAAGATGCAGCAGTAAGATAAGCCATGGCTGGACATTACAGGAATTCAGGGAGGAATGTCAGGATAGAGCAAGACAGAAACGTAACATAAACTCCCCTTACATGGCCAGAGAACAAAAAGTTTGCTGCATGGAAGAATCAGGCATTAAGTAATACTGTAGAATTCTATAACTGGCCCAAAGGAAACTGTGTCTTAAGATCTCTCACTCCAAGATTTCTCACACAGAACTACTGGTATTTTAAAATGATCCTGTATGCTAACAAAGTACTGTAAATTAGCCTGCACTCTCCTCTTCAGCAGTTACTGTGTTGTAGTTGGAGCTTGTTTAATCCAGGGCATGTAGGTACAATACATGGGAGATCAGATACTGCTTTGCTCAAGATCAAGTCTTGGAGTCATTGTGCCTTGAAAGACAGTCAGGGTTTCAGTATAACATATCGCTCTCCTGCAAACAATCAATCAATTAATTAAGTCATAAGGTTTTTGGGGAAAACAGATGCGAACACTTTACTTAGGTAACTAATAAACCAGTTAAATGGTGTACATTTTGCAAAAAACCTTGGTAGTGAAGGCCTAGAAAATCTGTGCTATGTGTATAAAGTTTACAGCAAAGGAGAGCAAGGTCTGCATCTGAGGAATGATGCAAGAAATCTGATGCTACCTTTTACAACTTATCCTCTTTGCCACTCCATTTCTCAAGCGAATTTCATAGCTCTCCGAAGAGCAAGCAGTTGCTGTACTGGATCAGCCCAGTAGCCCTCCTGATCCAGTCTTCTCATTTCAACCGTTGCCACTCTCTGATATTTCAAAGGAAGGTGCAACAAACTCTGTAGTGGACAACTACAGAATGACCTGCCCACAAGGGAAGTTTCTCCCTAATCCCTCACCATCAATTAGTGGTTACGTTGTGCCTTGAAGTCTGATGGTGCATGTACCTTCTAAAATTTATTTATATCCTGTCTAATATGACTATGAACATTCTCAGTGTCCATATAAATGCCTAATCATTTTCTGAACCCTGCCAATCTCCTGGCCTCAATGAAACCTCATGGTAACAAGCGCCATGTGTTAATTACACTTAGTACAAACATTTCCTTGCACCATTTCAAATTTGCTTCCTTCCAATTTCACTGGAAATATCCCAATATCCCTTGATCCTGCAATATGAAAAAAGGGCAATGAAATTAGAGCTTGTCATTCTTGCTGGGCTGCACTGCTATCTCTTGATTTCTTTCTTCTCTAAACTAGCTGTTCGCACCCTGAGCCAATGTTTTCCTGGGTCAGGATGTTAGTGGCCTAGGGCACAGCACTGAGTTTATGCCTTCCCCCTATTCTCTGTTGCCAAGTTAATTTTGAAGAGAAACAGGGAGAAAAGACCCTGAAAGTCTCAAAAGTACATGCTTGAGGTTGCAGACTCTGAAATCAGAATGCTCTGTGTCAGCTGGTATTAACTCAGCAGCAATATGATGATGCTGACTAACGCCACTGGCCTTTCCCTCTCTGATGCCTCTAAGTCAGAGATGGAGCAGGACATCTGCGATGAAGCTTCCCCTCAGCCTAATCCAGCTGCTCTTCAGGCTGCTCCTGAAAGGGGAGGTGCCACTCCCCCTCCCACCCCATCTCAGGCATTTCCATGCATCCCCGCTGGTGATAACCAGGCCATGGGATTAGTCTAGTCAGTTCTGGACTAACTGTCCTCAGCCCCAGCCTGAGCTCAGTGCATCATTGCTCTGCCCTTCTCCACTGAGCCCGTGCATTCACAAGCAGCAGCCTGTCACCCTCAGCCAGGAGGAGATGGCACTGGAAACAGCAAGGGAATGTAGGATGTGGAGAGGCTAAAAATGAAAAAGGTATCCAAATAAAGGAAAGGCTAGGAAAAGTGGGACTAGTACAAAAATGTCCCTGGGCACTAAGGTAGGAAGGAGTGGAAGGAAGGAAGTTCTGAACTGTGGTTAAACACCAGCTTTACAATGGTTTCACTGGAGGTTAAGACCCTAAGCTGGTGCAGCTGTACACAGTCATACTTTGCAACTGTTTTGAAGCTGGGCTACGGAGGCAAATGGAGAGGTTGTAAGGTGATGCAGTGACAACATGCAAAGTTATAGCAGCCTGTTGTTTCACTGAAGCTCTATGCCTCATTAAGGCAGTCCCATGAGAAGGTAATACCTATCTGTTGCTGAATGTGTTTTTCCATAACAGATTTCAAAATAGGGCAGCATTACCCTTTTTGTTTCAGGGCCAGGAGAAATGTAAGTACTGAGCATACAGTGAGACACTAAAGCGCCTTGGGACAGAGGAGGGTGTCTGGCTCCTCACCGCAGCAGCATGTGAAGAATTGCTGCCCATTGGGCTCCCTCTCTCAAAAATACAAAGTGAGAAGAAAAATCCTCCTTCACTGCACCCAGCAGCTCCCCACCACCCCAGGCAGCCGCAGTCACCCCTGGTGACCAGCCGGAGAGCCCGGGCTGGGGGATGCAGGTCTGGCACCAGGCCTGAGGCACTGTTCTGTGCAGCCTGGCGGCCAGCCCCAGTGCCCTGGGGACAAGAGCAGGAGATCCAGCTGGCCTGAGGGAAGAGGCTGAGGCCTGGCACTGGCGAGGCCCGAGGCAAGAACTGAGGCGGGGTGGAGGGCTGCGGCGAGGGACAAAGGCGGGTGGCCCCTGAAGCGAGGGGCAGGCCGCAGGCGAGGAGCAGCGACTCCCAGGTCGTCGGGGATGCTCTCCGAGACCTCCTCGATGAGCTCAGTCCCGGGCACTTCGTCTCGCCTCGCTCCGGCGGAGGAGCGAGCGGGCAG
>NW_020799092.1:11661781-11664659 GCF_003259725.1 Athene cunicularia | reverse complement strand
GTATAAGAGACAATTGTGAGGCTCCGCGGCGGTTCCGGGGGAGCCACGGTGCCACCCCCACCGCCGCTGACCCCCGCGTAGGCAAAACTCCCGGCTTTCGTACCTTTTTACCCGTTTTCCTCTGTAACTTTCGTGTGTCTTTTTTTAATTCTTATTTTCGTGTGCGTGGCTAATGTCCCGTAAATATTTTGCGCTCCGTCTACAAATGTTACAAACAAAGTGTGTCCTGGTAGGATATCTTTTGTGCTTGCTGTGAAAAGCTATTCTTGCCAGCGCGTTGGCAATAAACCGGGTGAATAACGCGGTGGCGTGTGTTTTTTAAAGACAGTAATTGCCCCGTGAATGCGAATTCCAAAGATGCTTAAAAGTTCAGTGGGATGCGCGAAGCCCTAAAGAGCAAAACTCCTCGAGCAGGATGTGAATTTCTGAAGAGGGGGAATCCCTTATGCGGTGCGAAATCTTGAAAGGGGATAAGGTCTCTCAATGATGCAACTTCTTGCGAAAGGGAACTCCCCTCCCCCTCCTATTGATGCCAGACCATTAAAGGGGGAGGCTCTCCGGGCCCAGCATCAGCAAAGTCTTGAAGGAACCTGAATTTACAATGATAAAAGGGCCAAGGCACTAGCCTTTCACCTTTAGAGGCAATTAGCATCTGGCTTGCTTCACAAATGAAGTACATGTGGGCTCCCCTTTGGTTCCCGGAGCACGCTTAGGGTGGGGGAGTTAACATCACTTGGAACAAATTAACTTACTTTTTTGGGGGGCTGCCTGGGATGAGGAGCATGTGCAGGTTGGTTCTGGGGGTGTTGCAGAGCAGAAGCGGGCCACTGAAAATGTCGCCAAAAACCTCTGTGCGTGTGGATGGCCTGCAGTGTTTGGCAGAAATGGGTTTTAAAGGATGGCATTTGTCTGAGGGACAGTGGGAGTCGTGGTTAAAATCGGGATGCTGTGAGAGGACGGATGCAGCTGTCAGAACTCGGCCTCCTCAGGCACGTGGAGTAAAACATCCTTCTTGGGCATGATGTGAGCAGCCCAGCACAGGCAGATTCAAAACTTGCTGTTTGAAGCTCACCATCTTGTTACCCCTTGCCTGGTGTAGTTGTTCCAGTATCATCACTGGTTTTGAGGATCACTGAGAACTGTGCTTTGCACAAAGACCTTGCCCAAACAGTTCGTGGTGTGAAAACGATGACCAGCGATGGGACTTGATCTTTTTTCTAGGAGTACTGCTCTGTGTGATTTTTGGTTTGTACTTTTATTTGGCTGCTTAAAGAAGGCTTCCTCTCTTGGTTTTGGACCTGGGAGTGCCCGTGCCCCATTCTGGCCATCTCACTGTTGCCTCTGAGATGGGATTTGCGTTTCGGGGGTGTCTGATTGAAACAGAAGTGACCGTTCTTCTAGGAGTTTGGGCAAACGCTAAGACTTGAGACAAATATTAGGGGGAAATAAAAGCCAAGCGAGCTATCAAAAAGTGAATGAAATGGTGCTCATCTATAGATGATACTTTCTTGCTTTAGCTTTGGTTACTGTGTGGAGGTGTGCTTTGTGGCCGAATGCAAGTGGTTTGAGACGTTACTGCCCCTTCCCTCAGAAGTTACTGCCCGTCTTGGGTAACCCAGGGGTGAGTGCCCTGGTCCATTTGGATGCAAAGTAAAACAGGTGGTTTCAGTGAACCTGTTTTCTTGTGTGTGGGAGCAGAAATTGAGATCTCGGGCTCAGAGGTTTGAAGCTGGAGGATGGTTGTGCTCAGACTCCCCGAGCTTCACAGCAAATGTTTGTCTGACTCTCCCCAGTATCTCTAAGGGATGGCCTAACTCTGGATGCAGTGGGCTCTTCTTGGAGGATATTCTCTTCTTCATAGGAGGGCTGAGCTCCTCTCAAGTTAAATCCTGGTTGGTAGCTTTTTTTTCTTCTTGATACTGGTGTATCTCCAGAAGGGAGTTTGGTGCTAAACTCTTACAACAATGTAGCAGAAAGGAAAAGTTTTAAACAAATCTTAATTCTGCTTGGAACAAATATCCCCTGCTCTCTGATTTTAGCAGGTAGTGAGGTTAAGGTTTCACTGCTACAGTCTTTGAGTCCCCAAACCAGACAAAACCTGATCTAGGTGTGTTTTGTGTTGGTTTTTGTTGTTTTTGTTTGGTTTTTTTAGATGTAGTTATCTTTTGTTTTTCTCCCCCCCTTCCTCACAGAATTTTTTTTTTTTTTCTCTCCTTCTGGTGGGTCTGTCCATAGCTAGCTGGAAGGCTCTGTAATGATAGGCCATCTGGACCCGTCCCTCCTGTGCCGAACAGATTTGCTGATGGTATTTGAGAAGTTTGGGGGCTTTAGTACAGGGAGGCAACACGGAGCTTTTTAAATTTCTTTTTTCTTCCCTTTAAATGCAAACCTTTTGCCCTCTCCTTATTGGTCCAAAAGAAAGTGAAGCTTCCAGATGTGGGGCTCCTGTCAGCAGCTGGATGTCAGAAACCTGGGAAGCAGATGTTTTTCTTTTTGCTGGACCAGTGCATAGCCAGAGACTTACGGGGAAGGGGTGTCCAAAACTGAAAGAAAGAAGCGCATCCATCAGGCCAGGCCCTGGGCATTGTTCGGGGAGGGGGTGGGCGCAGCCGGCCCCCATGCTGGCTCTGGCAGATGCAGGCGCCTGATGAGGCGCGGGGCTCCTCTTTTCAAATCTCTGCCGCAGCATCGCCTGGCGATGGACTCGGGAGGGGTTCAGCTACTGCCAGCGGGTCAAAAGTTCAGTGGGCCAGAAGCGGGTGCTCCAGGATGCAGTTGGCTTCATGCCATTTTTCCGTGGATCTCTGAGGATGGCACAGAGTGCTTCTGCTTTCTGGGGTGGATTTTTTTCCTTCCTTCCCCCCCCCCCCCCCCCCCC
>NW_020799092.1:11647475-11661731 GCF_003259725.1 Athene cunicularia | reverse complement strand
CCCCCCCCCCCTCCCCCTTAAATGGCTGCCTTGTCAGCCATCTGCTGTAGAAAACTTTCATGTCATTTCAGAAGTGGACTTTTAGTTGTGTTGGTTTGGTTATTGTGGTTTCTTTCTTGGTGGTTTGTAAAAATCTGGCTTGAGAGGGTTTGTCCCAACCTATTCTAACAGTAGTCCAGTGGGAGAAGGTCTGGCTGTATGGGACATGTCATTTTTCGGTAAGCCTTTGCCTTGAATGACAAGAAGGATGCTTTCCACAGTCAAGTTAGTGCAGGCAATGGTAGGAAGCAAACGGTTTCTCTCTTCAGGACTGACTTTACTGTGGGACACCTTGTAGCAGAGTGTCTCCTGGTCTTGTGCCCTCCCTGCTGCAACTGAAATATCCTCCTGCCAGCTGTAGGGATTGTTTGTATCAAAAATATTAGGAGAATATTTAATGTTTTCAACCGTATTTCAGCACAAAGTGAAAACTGGACAGAAGCTAGTGTGGCGTGGCCACCCAGCTCTTTGGCATGTGCTCCCAGGAGCTGTGGACTAAAACATTTAGGAACTTCTGCCTGGGTAGGCGGAGGGGAGGTGACTTTCCAGAACGTGCTTGAAAATAGTCAAAACATTGTTGTTAACTTAGTTTATTTGGAAAAGGGGGAAAAGCCACATTACACAGGGAAAACATAAATCTTTTCCTGTGGTTTTTAAAAGCGCCTTTGGGCAAATTGCCTCTGCTGTTAACTTCACTACTGCTTTAAGATGCTTTTCCTTGCCTCTTGCTCCTTCCTAGCATTTTGGGCTCTGGTTCTACCTTTAAGTACGATCCTCCCACCCACAGACAGGGCACCGCTGCTCTTGCCCACCTTTTTCCTCCTGTAGTGTGGTATCTGCTGTGTCGGTTCTTGAACAGGCTCTTTCTGTCAGAAATATTATGTGGCTGTTACAAACCAGCAGCTGCTACTGTTCCTGTGGATTCCCCAGGAGGAGGAAGAGTGTGGAAAGAGGGAGAACTGTGCTGTGGTCATGTGAAGGAGAGAGCAAAGAATAAAGGGTTGTTCTATCTGTGTGAACCTGGTGGAGCTTTAAAAGCAAAAATATTGTTTAATGTGTTAAACTCCAGGACTGTTAGAGTTTTAATACTTTGCAAAATGTGTTTTTCCTAGTGAGGACAGGATGGCCAAATATGCTTTGAACTTCCACTCTCCTGCCACGTTAGGTCCTGCTACAGTTTTTCTGTGAAGCCCACTGCTCTGTGCCCCCTGGGTGAGTCCTTTGTGATCTGTGACACCAAAATGGCACAACTTTCCTGTTCTGTCAGTGGTTTGTATGGAGTTAATTGCACAGGTAGTGTGGTACAGTACCTGAGTGCTAAGCCTTCACCCATCTATAGCTATTCTGTTCTGGTACTGCATTATTAGTTGTATTACAGTAGCATGTACAACATCTACTGGTGCTTTGTTATGTTGTATGATAGCTGAGATGGCCAGGTAATTGCTGATCAGAATAATTTAGAATCTAATTAAGATCAATGTGACAAGCAGGTGCAGCAGGCTGACCAAAATATCAGTGAATTCATGTAGGTCAGTTCTACTCATAGAGGGTAAGTCTGAGCTAGTTTAAATGCCTTTTCAGTAGAATAGTTCAGGCATTAGGATGTCCATTTTTGCCATTGGCAGTAGGCAATGTTAAAGTGGAAGGGAGTGGGCACTGACTATCTGAAATGCGAGTGAACAATAGATCTGCTCACTAAAACTTCCCTCTTGTGCAAAGTGCCTGGCTTTAGAAAAAGCAAATTGTCTGAGGAAAGGTAAAGTAATTGGCAGTGCAGGGAGAGGTGCTGTACGGTGAGTAGACACGGTTGGAAAAAATTATGGATTTCAAACATACTGAAGAGAAAGTGTCAACCCCATTGTACAGAGACACATTTATGGACAGGTGTATGAATTCGGGTTATATACCACAGTGACTCTGCTTCCCCCAGGCAGCATTGACCTAATCGGAGCAGACCATGCAGGCTTGTTGCTTGAAAATCAAGTTTAAAAAAAAAGAATGCAGTGGAGGTTTAGTATTGTTTTGACTGTTCTTTTTACCTGTCCCATCCACTGTTTGGTTTTGTTGCTTTGGCAGTGCCCCATCCCTTTCCCTATGTCTGTTTCAGCAGCAGTTCCTACTTTGCTAGTCTTCACTTTTGGTGCCTTAGTTATTCTGCTCATAATAGAATCATTAACACTCTACGTGTCAGTATTGGGCTCTAGAGTTCATTGAGATTAATGGAGGGGGAGGCAGAGAGATACTTCTCAGAGCTGTTGTTTCAAGTGGTCTGCAAATTGGAAAGCATTATATCAGCTCCCATTTCAAATGCAAGTCACATCTTTCCCAACTGTAGATCTTAAACTTTTTAACAAGTGTTTACATTTTATATAATGAGACTCTAGTGTAATTGGATACAAAAAGAAGGAATAGGTAGTTCAGGAGGCTGATATGTGAGTTAAAACATTACCTTAAGCCTATGAAAAGAAACAAGAAGTGACTGCACACAGCCAAAGGGTGTCTGAACAATGGACGAGGAAGGTTATTTTGACAGCAACATTTTGAATGGATCTGAGTTAGGTGACAGGGGAGTTGGGGAGTGACTGTAGCAGTGGAAGGCGGAAGAGAAAAAAGAACGCGATCAGAATTCTTGAGATTTGGATGGAGTAGGTGAAGGTTGATATTACAGATTTTCTAGCGGTGTTAGTTGTCGGCAATTGCCTCTTCCTCTAACACAACTGACCCTGAAAATCATGCCTGGTGTTAGCTGACATGTTTGTGCACTCACAAGTTTAATGGTATAAGATGAATTTGTTTAAAAAACAATTTAAAATAATCTAGTGCAAGTCGGGGGGGGGGGGGGGAAGGTACTCTGTGTAGTAGCTTAAATATGTCTTCACAGTTTCCTTTGTTTAGAAAGACTTCACTACCACAAACCTGTACCAGTTCAGTGCAGCTGATGTAAACCTCTGCATAGCGCATCTAAATTAGGCCTCAAAAGTTTGTTCCTTTTGGAAATTGCTCTATCCAAACCAGCTAAAAGTAACACCGTTAAAAGTGTTGCAGCTTTATATGTAGACCTGCTTAACTGCGGTCTTTCTCTCCCCTCGAATAATGCCGGCGTAGCTGTGCCATTCTGCCCCTGGCATCTGTTAAGTGCCTGCATGAAGGGTGAAGAATTAACTTTTGTAATGGCAATGGATGCTTTCATAGCCTTCTTTCAGGCAAAAATCTCCTCAAGAAAAGGGCTATAGGCAGAAATGACAACAGCCAGGGAGTTAAAAGTTCCCAAATTAAAAGTTTGTCATGTAAACCTTATTGTAGGTAGGTATGAAAATTTTTTTATTTTTTTCACTTTTCCTCGTTACTAGAAGCAACAGCATCTGCTGTGGTGGTGGGAACAATGCAGCCTAGTGATTCCTCCTTCCTTACAGTAGAGAATCCTGTTAAACACACAAGGCTGTGCCTCAGAGTGTATCCTTTCAGCAGGCTTGTTCCTTTTAATGGGTGCCCATTCCTGGGGTCTCCATTGTTTCACCAACAATAGCACTAGGGGCAGCTGATTTGGTTGACAGAAAATGTGTTAATTTAACAGATCTATTCCCTTTAGCTGCTCTCCTTCCTATTGTGCCCCAGTTCTCCCCCAGTTCCTGGGGAGGAGGGCCCTGAGAGCAGGGTCTGTTAGGTGGAGGGCTCCTGCAATTAGGAGGGGTTTGTTGTGGCCTTTTGTGCAAGGCACAGAAAACAGCTGATGGGGAAAAGTGGTCCTAGTGTAGTTTACTTACTGCCAGAGCACGTTTTTCTGCTTTTTGGGGGAATTTTAAGTCTGCCTTTACCGGGGATGGGGGGATAACTTGATGCTAGGGGCTGGTGGTGGTCAAGGTCTTTGCTTTGCTCTGAGGTGGCCTTGCAGCCCAAAGGGGCAACACCTTTCAGAGCTGTCTCAGCTTCTTGACAAACTCTTTATATACTGTACATGTCTAGCTAAAACACCAGCTTTCCACTGTAAAAAACAAAGCTGCTGGTATCATCCAGGGTAGGGCTACTGAGGTCTGGCCGGAGAGGGCGGTGCATAAAGTTAATGCCAAACGATTTGAAACATAAGGGGTGTAACAGTCCTCAGGCCACCTCTGCCTTGGGCCAGGCCACCAGTTTAATGTAGTTTTGGAACTGATTTAAGCAGTGCAAGCTCTTCACCATAGATCTACTGATTCAGCTCCTCCCGATATTGATGTAGCTTAGTTAAGCAACAGAAGGTGGTGGTTGGGGAGTCCTCGGGTTTTACATTAGTGTGGTTGACCAGGTTTGCTCAGCCCAGTGGGAAGGAGGGCACATGTGCTGCTGAGGGAGCAGTGAAACCCAAAACTTTGGTTTTGGGGTCTGCCAGAAGGAAGATCTCACTCTCTTTCAAGCCCTCACCCCAACCGTGCTTCTGACTTTGTGGTCTTCCCCAATGCCAGCCCAGCTGCTTGCTGGGTCCTGGCTGGGCTTTTGGTTGGGGAGGGGTGTGCTGTGGTCCTGTGGTGGGAGGAGGACCTCGTGCTTTTGGTGGCTGCAAGCTGCTGGGTCAATCTGCTGTGGCTCTTGAAACTCTAGCATAAGTTTAGTTCTGGTTGCTGAGGCAGAGGATGTAAAAGGAGCTCTGGAGGGTCTTTTTCCTCCTCGTTGGTAAAGCCATTGACTTTTTCCCTGCAGCTAAGCCTGCCCTAAGGGGGCTGGAGCTTTGCATGGCCAAAGGGTTGGAAGGCAGAGCCAGCTTTCTCATTTCTGTTGAGCCCAGTATACAGTGAGTTGTGTGGCAGCAAAAATATTTATCCATAATACAAGACAAACAGGGTTGGAGGGGGCGTTTTCTTGCTTGGGATTTTTGTTTTAGGAGGCAAAGGGTGAGACTTCACTTAAAGAGTTTGACTCTTAATAGAGTTTGTCATTGTTGCTAATAAAAAACCAAATGAACATAGAAGAGGAGTCAAAGGCTCCCTCTTCTGGTGTGCTGGGAAGGTTCAAATGCTGAAAAATAAGCAAGGGAAAAAAAAAAAACCCAGCAAGCAAGACCCCTTCTGTGCTTTCCTGTGGTATTTTCAGACCTCACTTAGGTCTAACCCTTAATGGCCCAGCACATAAGTTGCCTCATGGCCCCTGAATAAGTAACATTAAGGGCACTCTGTAAAAGTGAAATGCATTTTCAAATGCAAACTATATTGTACTTGCAAGTAAATGTGAGTCTTGGTTTCAGAAGGGTTTCCAGTCTGACTGTGAAGGATGGCAGCCCTTCATGTCCTTGCATCTGATATTTCTCACCGCTTCTCTTTACTTCTTTTTTGTGAAGTTCATGTCTTGTCCTATGCAGCTCCCAGGCCACATGTGTGCTTTGGCATGTAAACATGTTTGGGATGATTGCAGGGGCCAAGTATGGTGAGCACTCTGTAGAAACTGCATGTCCAAGACTCCAGCACTCCTGTTGCTTTTGGTTGAGGCAGCCAAGGATTCAAAACTTACTAATGGGTGATTGATGGAGAAATGTGCATAAGGGAGTAATAGTTTGCTGGGATTTCTAGATGAATTTTCTAAAGATCCGTATATAAAGTGCAGTTGTGAATACCTCTAAAATTAATAGGATTTCAGGGCATTAGAGATATTACTTTTTTATTTCCTATTTTTGTATTCTCCACTGGAGAGTTTGACATCATGTGGCCATTCTCCCTGTGTTGTTCGTGTGGACTCACGAGTGGTGTCTGATGGAAACTGAGGACATCAATTCTCAAGCTGCCTTCCCACGGCAGCTCCTGACACTCATCATGGATGGCAGTAAAACTGCTCACCTGGATTAAAAACCACAACACTTTTTTCTTTAAGTGATCCACATCTAACCAGAAGCAGTTCCCTCAGCTGTCTCCCTCCACAGCTCCACAAAAGGGTTGTACCAGCATGACTGAAGCAGTGGCATGGGAATGGAAACAGGCAGCAGGGAGGGGAAGGGCTTTTTATAGCTGACCCTTCTGCCAAAAGAAATGCTTATCACACTGCAGCTCTGGGTAGCAGGTGGAGTGAGACTTGCACAGGTAACAAGAGGTCATGTAGCAAGGGAAAGAACCCTAATCAGACTTTGTAAAAGAATTTTGGGGGTTGGTTTTTTGGTACTATATTGCTATATTTATTTTTTCTTGTTAACATTCTGTTTAGAAAAAGCTTAAATAGAAGTTGATGGTGATCCTTTAAACTGTTCCTTCCAAAGTCAGACCCAAACATGCCGTTGAAACTGGTTAAAATTCACTGTAGCTGACACAAAACCAAAACAGTGCAAAATTTAATTTTCCTCAGAAACTCAGGCTTTTATTAAAAAAACAAAAAAAAATCCCAACCATTTTCCTCTAAAAAGTTTCCCTTAGGCCCTGGTCACCCAGCAATGCAGGTATCTATCCATCAGGATTTTCTTGAAGAGGCGGGAGCAGCTTGCCTTGTCAGACAGGGCAGCCATGTAGAATAAACAGGGAATAGCAGTCTTGATTTCCTTTCTTTCAGCCTGATACAAGGTGCAGAGGCACAGAAGACTATTTTGCCCTTAAGATAATTGTGTGTTGGAGAGGATCAAAGGGCTTGAGGGGTTTTTTTTTTTTTGGTTGAAAGGGGATTTTCTCCATGGACAGCTGCAGTAGTGCATTAGTAGTGCAATGGATTATCTTTCCATGATCTGTAGGATCTCAACCAGCTATCGAGGGGCCCTGCTGAAGGCTGCTGCTTTGGGGAAGCACAGTGAAAGTCTCCTGTAGCAGGGAGACCTGTAATGTCTGGGAGCTCGGACCACTTGACTCCCACTGACCCAACAGAACGGGTGGTGCTGGATATTCTTAGACCACAGATAGTGCTGCGGAGGATGGGAAGGGGAGCCCAGCTCTTGGTTATGTTTAACTACAGCTGATGCCTTGCATCCACCCTACTCTCTGATGGAAGTGCTTATTAAGGAATGTGAGAAGGGAGATGATTCCAGCTGCTGCAGCATCCCGTAAAGGGCAATGTGTAATTTGGGAGGGTGTTACGAGTCCCTTGGCAGAACAGACTACTCACTGTAGTAAGCATCTGACCTGCCAAATGTCCGGACTTTCTCATTTGGGGAAGTTTTGGATGATGGCTGATCCACAAATAGCTGTGGCATTGAGAGGGAGTCCCTTCAGATGCATGGATGGGTATCTGTATCCTTGCTCTGTGTGGAGAGGGGGGAGGCGGTGCATGTGGCTTGGCTGTGGCAAGAGGGGATGGGACAGGGCTTGGTGCTATCAGAGGTGGAGATCAGGTCATGCTGTGCCTCCCTGATCTGCTTTCAGGGCCAGGGGGATGAGAGGGCAGGAATGTGCAGGGTGGCGGAGCTGTCAAGGAATGTGGGTCCCCAGGTGGCCACTTCAGTCCTTGTGCTTAAGTCAGGCTCGAATTGCATCTGCGTGTTGGTTAATAAGTGTTGGGGCAGCTCTGATGTGGCAGGTTCTCCTGTGTGTGTTTCCTGAGGTAGTGGGATGCCAGAAATATGAGGGTGACAACAGTATCTTGGTAGGCTATATCACCCCCACAGCGTTTTTAGAATTTTCTGCTAAATTTAATGATACAAGTTTTATAATTCTTGGGTGGGTGTTTGGGGTTTGTTTGGGTTTTTTTTTTGTGACTAGTGAAGCACAAGTTGGGATGAACCCAGCTTTGGGTTTCAGGGCTGAGGTTTTTTTCAGGACAGGCAGTTAGAAAGACTTGTCTTCTTTTTGTAACTGGGACTAGTTTCAGAATTAAAGGATGAACATGGATCGCCATAGGATGTTGTGTTGTTTATTGGAGGAGTAACTGCGATTTATAATCATTGCCTAGTCCGTAGCCAGTTGGCAGGAAGGCTGCTATGAAGGGATTGATTATTAGTGGATGCTTCATCGTGCTGTCCAAGCCTGAATTTCTTGATCTAACCGGTTCCCTTCATTTGGAATGGCTGTAGTCAGCAGACAGAAGAGAGGGAGATAAGTCTTCCCTCTCAGCAGTGCTGTTTCTTGTTCATAGGATATGCTCAGGAAAAAAAGGGTCGACAAAAAGTGTCAACACTTAAGCGTTCTCCTAGAAAGCCAGCTGGCTGCCTGGCCGGCTGGGGACTGCTCACAATTTTTCTGCTTCCTCTTGGGATTGTCTCTGTATTTGTTTTCAGCATGGTGACTTAAAACTAGTGCTGTTTGGTGTGAGCATCCTGGAGGCTCCACTCTTTTCCTGGTGAATGTTGTGGGAGAGGGGAAATGTCACCAGGAAGGTGATCCAGCACTCAGAAATGTGAAGACACGCTGGCAGCTGCAGCAGTTGGAGCTGAGTTAGCATTTAAACTGGCAGTAAAGGACACACAGAAGTACAGAGCAGCAGCACAGGCTTGAGCTTGGACAGCAACATCTGCCAGGCTCCTCAGATAAACGCTGAGATGGTTCTGTCATGCTGAACCACATCCTGCTGCAGCTCCTTTGATAAACCTGGGCTAGCTAATTAAAAGTTAGCACGTGCGCGGCTGTGCAAAAAGCAGCCGTGCTGCTGTTGCGTAGTGGAGTAGCCAGCACTGCTCTTTGGGAAAGGAGCTTCTGAGCTGGATCTGAGCAGGAGTGGTCATGCGAGTAAGGGGCCAATGGAGGAGGTGGTGTGGTGGGCTCGGGCTGGGCTGTACGCCCCAGCTTGGCTGCCTCGCTGGGCTTAGGCTGAGCAGTAACAGTTGGAAGGGGACAGCTGAGCTAATACTTAAAAAGTCGAAGGGTGGGGAGACTCCACGCCAGGTCTTGGAAGTATGATCCTAACCCTCTGCTTGTCTCCTTTCCTCCCCCACTCCCAAAGCCCTTCTCAGGCTGTGTGGAAATGTCCCAGTTCTTGCAGCTGTGTTAATTGTAATGGGTCATTTAGTCCTGAAATCCCTGTTTAAAAGGGGCAAGTCCTTGCCTCGTGTGACAGCTGCCGCCTTGCACTTTTCCCCAGGCTGGAAATAACTGCATATGACACAGGAGCAGAGCGTGGCATGGGGGAGGGAGGAGGGTTTCTGGCTGCTTCTTAGTGCTATAATGGCTTTGCTGTGTGACACTTCTCCCATGTGGACCATAGCAGAGTCATGCCCCACATATTTAGCAGATCTCTCAGTTGGCAGCGTCTAGGCAATACCCTAACTGCCTGGTACTCTCCAGGCTCTGGTCGACTGGAGTCTTCCTGGGCATCTGGGAGTGCAAGAGAAGGGACATGAGGTGGTGGTGACGCAGGATGCTTGCCTCTGGAGCATCAGGGAGCCTCTCTGGAACCAATGTGCCCACCCATCTGGAAGGGGGAGCCAACCTGTTCTGTGCAGAGGTGCTGATGACAGAAATGTTTCCACTCCCTGCTCCCATCCTCTCTCCAAAATCCAAAGCCTTGAGCCCATGGAAACCTGGCCAGCTTTTCCTTCTAGCTGAAGGGCTGTCTCCTGATTTGGAATGACAGCTTTGAACTGGAAGATATTATTTCATTAGTGTGCTAATCAGATACAGAGATTACCTGATTGGCTACTTAATAATTAAATGAAGTTGCCTGTAATTCTTTGAGCACACAGAGAACTAATTAAATTAACCCTTCACTGCCCTGCATGCCTGGGGTGCACTTGTGTGAAATAGAGAGGGCAACTTCCCCAATGTGGGGACTGAGCAGAAGGGGGGTTGATGGTCATGAAGTAGCCAGTGCTGGACCGCCAAGGTGGTCTTTTCTTATCAAGAGCCTAGAGAGGAGATGCCGACATACTATTATACCACCCAGTTTAGTTGGCGTTTGGCCTACTTGGTAGGTGATATGACTGGCAATGCTCTCTATCTTGTCCCCAAATAGCCTAGAGGATGTACTGGGCTTATGGAAGTTGATGCCCAGGCATATGTTGTAAACCAGCTGATGTCTTTGTATCACCTAATGAAGAGCAAAGTATTTGCAGAGAAAGGTGCAAGTCACGTTACTTCAGGAGAAAGTCAAGCGGAGACCAGAAGGTCTCCTGTACCTCTGAAGCACTCTTCTTTCCCATCCCCACTGGCAGACAACCCCAAACAAGCCAGGTTGTTTCCATGCATTTGACAGGATTCTACCAATTAAATTAATTGTTGACCACCTATTTCTGTTGCTTCAGTGGCTGCTTGAGGAACTGCATTTTGTATTCCTGTGAGCATGTACAAGTGTATTTCCTATAGTTTGAAGAGGACACAGAAGTAATATTGATGCCATAACTTTTCACATTAAAAAAAAATTATAATAAAGAGTAATAACAGAAAGTTTCCCTGTGTTTTCCAGCCCCAATGCTGTGCCCAAGCTTTCAGCTTCCATAATGCTAGAGGTGTTGCAGAGAGGATGAAATTTATAGCGAGAGGCTAATTTTTATAACCTGTGAGAAGCAGCACTGGATTGAGGCAACAGGAAAAGCTACTTTATAATAATCCAACTCTGTTCCCTTGTTGCTGCCACTGTCTCCTTGTAGACTTTGCCCATACATGTTAAAATGAAACTGTCAAATTAAGCACATTTCACTGTCATCCAAGACTAAACTTGGCAGAGAAGAGCCCTTGGACCTTCTGGCCTAAGTTAACCATGGCTGGCTTCAGCTACCCTAGTAAGGAATTGCCATTCTTCCATTTGTGGCATGCAGTACAGCTTTCCCCTTACCTGTGGTCCGTGTTGCTGGATCTGTCCTCTTCCCCCCTGACGTCAGTGGTAGCAGCAGTGCCCTTGGAATCAGCTGATCCTCCGTGGAGACATAAATATCTGAGACACTGCTTTGTCTTTAAAAATCTGGCTTCCACATGACAGGCAGCCCAAAATGCCTGCAAAAACAGGTCAGGAGACAGAAGAAAACAAGGAGGATGGGAAACAAAAGGGCAGCTTTCAGGGTAATTTAGATGGTTGTGGTGCTCCTTCCAGTAGGGAGCGTTTGCTGGTGAGAAATGATCCCGTGTTTGACTCTCTGCAGATGTGGGTATGCTGACAGGGTTTGAAAGAAGAGCAGAGTAAGCAGAGAGAGGGGCCAGTGAGCCTTGGGGTTGCATGTCCCTATAGATCCCTGAGATGTAGCATCTTCACTTCCAAGGGAAGCCACGAGACCTGTTCTCTCCACCAGCTGACCTTTGCTGTCCTTCCTGCCCCATGCTATCCTGTGGGAGACTCAGAGCTATGGTACCCACCTCTAACTCCTAGCCAGGGTCTCTGGAAGGTGCTGCTCCCATTTTGTGCGCAACTGAGCAGGCATAGGTCTTAAAATTGTGGGTTTGGAGGCGGGGAAAATATGTTCAGTGCATGCAGGGTCAAGCTTGAACCCAGCTGGAGAAGCCAGTTAGGTTTTAGTATTATTAATATTTGATGGTGTCTTGTTGTAAAAGGGCAATAAGTAAGGCTAGCCGTTCTGTGCCTGGCCTGTTGTTGCAGTGAAAAGCTATTTTCTGAGGAGATTTCTGAAACAAAGGATATTCTAGTGTGTGATGAAAGTGGCCATTTAAATGCATCTGGCCATAAAGATGCTGCCTGCCAGCAATTTTGATATCGGAGCTTGTGGGACCCACTCCTGTGGGTAAAATCATGCTTCATAGGACAGAGCCTGAATGCTGGAGATTTGGTTTGGGGATGGAGTTCAGGGGAGGCTTTTTACCTCTTGTGTCCTCTTTGTTTTTGTTTATGGGTTTACAAAGTCAGATTAGCATTTCAATGTTGGAGGCGAAGGCCCTTGGGCTGTGGTGGAAGGCGGCCTGGTTTAGCCAGTTTGGGATTACTGCTTCTTTCCCAGCAGCCATCCTTCCCCCGGGTCTGCTGAGGAGCAAAGCCTGAGGCTTCTCCCTGTTGGGAATGGGCCCAAGCTGCAGCTACCCCTCCAGCTGAATTTTAAGGTGGATAGGCAGTGTCACCGTGAAGGGTAATTGGCCTTCTTTTCAGGCAAGAATAATTTTTTTAGTGTTTTAAATGGTAGCACAAGTTCTGGAAAAAAAACACAAAACAGCTCTGTATCCAGAAGCTGTTTACTTTTTCCAGTTCTAATGTGATGTTGCCTGTCCACAGACTTGCCTTTGCTTTAATCCTGGGAATCTCACATCCACGGTCATATTACATTAATAAAACAGTGTGTTAAACAAAACTGAAGCTTTTTCAACTTTTCTTCTCCCTGTCAGGCATAATGCCGTATTCAGTCACAGTTGTGTAAATTTGAAGCAAGTCCAGTGGGTTGAAGTCGATGTACTCCAGATTTATGCTCTAATCACAGAAAGCAGAGTCTCGTCTGAAATCAAAGTTTTCTCTTTGGGATATCCCCTGTCTGTTAACTAGAGCTGACTGCTGCTCCACGTGGTGCCCAATCTGTACTCTGAATATGAACAGAACATACAATACAGAACAGTCTTGCGTGCTTCTGTAATGCAAGACTGCTGCATGTGGTTGAGCATGCAAACTTACATTTACAATAGAAGCTTAAAGTAGTAACATAAGCATAAGAACTTATTTGTCCTTATTGCATCTTTATTCTGAATTTTATTTTTTTAATATTCCCCCAGTTTAAATTGCTCGTGTGGCTTTTTTTCCCCCCTGTGCGAAGAGGGCACTATTCTTTAGTGAAAGGTCAGTCTAAAGAAAATCATCTCAGCTTGTAGCTATTAACAAAAAGTGTTTTGAATTTGAGTAAAAATATTTCTCTAGCCTAGTTTCACGTTCTTGGCTGTCTCAAGTCCAGTTCTAATTTTTTATTCTATTATAACATTTTATAACTGCTAGTACTTTGTACTGCCTCTCTTCTCATGCTAAATTACTGTATACACCTTCAGTCCTCACTCCCCCTCCACATTGCTGTTTGTCTACTGTCTGGGAGAGAAGTCGTTCCGGGTGCCAATATGTTAAACTGTTGAGAGAATGGGGAGAGTTGAGATGAAGGTATTGTTATGCTGGAAGGTGTTAATTGGTGCTATCAACCACTTGTTTGATTTCTAGACAATTGCAGCGGTGCTTGTGTCTGAGCTAAACAAATGGCAGGGGATCTGCAAGTTCTCCATCTTCTCGTTTTGCGTGCTTATTTCCCCACTGCTACCCGAAAAAATCAGCTGGGTTACACACACTTGAGCCAAGACAATGTGCTTGGATGTTGAGGAGTTATCCGGGTGTCCTGCACAAAAGTTACCACATTGCTTGTGAGCCCTGGCGTAGCCTCGTGGCTTGGCAGGGCCAGGATGAGGAGCCAGGGATGAGTAGGAAATGCTGAACTGCGTGGGGATGTTTCTGGGTTCCTTAGGACTTGAGGAACTGATGTACTTGGGTGATGATGTTTTCTGGTTAACAGGCAGATGGCTGACGTTATCTAGGGCAGAGCCCTCTTGTAGGACAAATACCCAGCTGCCAAATAGAGCCTCCTAATTGCAGTCTGGGACTCCTGTCCAGAAAGAGTGCAAGTGAGAGTCACCATTCCTTCCCCTGTAGGAGGGGTGTATGAGGTCTGACCTGTGGCACCCCAAGAGTAGCTTGCTCCTCTGCAACCAGAAAGAAGGAATCCTCTCCTCTGCTGGCCTTTCCCCTACGGCTGGGAGGGAAGTAAGGAACCATTCTGATTCCTTGATCTATTTTTCTACTTTCTCAGATGTAATAAGAAGCAGGATGGGAGGTGGCACCTGCGGCAGCTTGGAGACAGGTTCATTTTACCCTGGGTATATTAATGCCTTTTCCTTCCATCAGAAGGTCCAAGGTATGTTGAACATTGCTCAACCATACCTTTGTGTGGACCCCTTAGCGTTCATACAGACACATGCATCCAGCACTATCATATTCCTTTCATCATGATGGATGGAGTATTGTTGCACTGGTGTCCTGCCCTGGGTGTAATGGCTTTGCTTGTTGCTTTTCCTGACCATTCGTGGCGTGCACCTGGTTTTGTGCTATGCCATACATGGAGAACTGGGTGAAAGAAGGCATCTGAACAGAGAGGTGATGTTAAATGGAGGCTAAGACCCTGAAGGTGTGTAAATCATCTGTGAAGACTGTTATGAAAGCAAAGCCAGTCAAGACTTGATTTCAGCAGAGACTGGTAAGGAAGCCCCGATATAGAATCACAAAAGTATATAGTCAGAAGGAACTGCTGGAAGTTTCTAGTCCAGCCTCTTGATTGGATTGAGGCTGTTGCCGAGAGTAGGTCGGGTTAACCACTATCTGAATGTATAATGTTTTCCTCAGTTCTTTTCTCTTTTCCCACCCCCCCCCCAAAAAAAAAAAAAAAAAAAA
>NW_020799092.1:11633238-11647425 GCF_003259725.1 Athene cunicularia | reverse complement strand
GAAAAAAAAAAAAAAAAAAAAAAAAAAAGGCAATTAAAGCACTGGCCCCCCCCTCCCAGCTCCTCAGCATCCCCAGAGCTCTCCAGGGCCGGTTCCTTTCCAGCCCACCTGATTTCCCCCCCCCCCCCCCAAAAAAAAAAAAAAAGAGAGCAGGATTGTCACAAGAGTTGTTTTAAGGGAACATTTAGCAATTTGTGGTCTAAAACTGCTGAAATTCACTTTGATCAGACGGGGAGCTGGGAAGCAAAGGTGTTCTGAGGGAGGGGGTATATATTTTTCTAGTGCTTTTTTGAAATTCGACTTGAACTGTGACTGGTAATAAAACAAGGTTGGAAACTACCAGTTCTTTTTCTCATTCTTTCGGAATAGTTTGCTTTGCCTTTGAGGGATGGTTGTTGCCTGTGCTCTGATACTTTACTTCAAGAGTCATGCAAGCACTCCAAATGGGACCTGTGGTAAAACACACAAAATAGCAACTGTTGCCTTGCCAGAAACACTTTAGAACAGACCAGAAGATTTTATTTTTTTTTTAAATTATTGAGAACAGATAGCCCAAGAATTCTAGCCTTTGATTTTTTTAAGACCTAGCTCATTTCATCTGCTTCTGTGTGTCTGAAAGCTAGGTGACTGTCTAGTCCCTGCATCTCTATCAGCACTCTCTCGGGTGTGCCAGCACAACTCTCTGTGGGGCCATACTGAAATAGGTCAGGGATCTGATCTGACTGGTGGATTAAAAAAAACCCAAACACCTCAACTCCCCTTCCCTCCAGTTATTTTTTGCCTGGATTAGTTTAATGAGCTGGCTTATAGAGTGGCCCGGCAAACACTTGTGACAGCCAATACCGTGGTGTAGGAGTTGGAATAAGTGGTGGGGATGAGAAAAGGGGCAAGAATAATACAGTGTTCAAAGTGGACTGTCATGTCAGACTGATCATGCAGGTGTTCATCACTGTCAGTGGAAAGAAACTGATCTTTGAGAGATGAGAGGAGTCTACTTTAGACTGGCATGAATCACTCTGAAGGTGTTTTTCTCTGTGGATGATGGAGAGGAACTGAGTGCACCAGCTCAGACAAGACATCAAAACTTAAACCTCATGTTTTGCTCTTGTATTTTAATAATGAAAATATCGCATGCTTAATTAATGTTAATAATGCTTCACCTTCAGTGCTGTTGTAAATATAGAAAATGTCACCAGCTAAAACAGAATCCCAAATATCTTAATAGGACAGTTGTGACAATAGCGATACCATGAAAATCCAACTGCTAACCATAATGTAACTGGTTGAAGAGCTAACTATTAGCTCTGGGGAAAAAAACCCCAACTTTTAGCTGCTTGCCTTTGGGTAGGCTGCCCAGAAAATTGGGCTGTTCTTGCATGCTTTTCAGGGTTTCTGTCCTGCAGTGAGGGCTTCAATGTAATTTGTACTTAAGCTCAAGTGGCAGCAGTGGTAGAGAATGTGGCTGCTTCCAACCACTGTTGTGACATGCTAGTAATGGTTTTATTGTACATTATTGTTTTCTGTGTTGAAACTGATGCTAAATGATTACAAAATTCAATTATTTGAGAGGAAACTATAGTTTTACTGTTGCCTGTGCAACCTTTAATCCATCACCTTGTACCTGCAGATGATGATTCTTTTTAATTACAGGATCATATGCTTTTTCTATGGGAGAATATCAGTGCTTGCTCTGTAGGGGCAGATGGTGCTGAGAGTATAAACCAAGGCTGTGCACCGAATGAAGCTGTTGCCTATGTGGTTCTCACCTCATTTGCTGAAGAAGTTAGAAGGTGGGCAAGACATGAGAAATGGGAGCTGGTACAGGAAAAGAAAGGATGTCTTTTGGTTAAGTGAGGGTGTAGTGCCATGTCTGTCTAGCCAGTGACAATGCAGATGTGAGGTCCTTGGCTCTCCCCTCTTCTACCCTAAGAGAGTACAGCCCCTTTTCATCCACAGTTCACCTTTGTAGGGCCATGCTTATGAAGGGGGGGCGGGAATGATCCATATTGCAGAAGCTAAATTTTTGAGGTTTTAACTGAAATTGGTTTGGTTGTCTGTCTTAAAATGAAGCCCTCAAATGAGTGGAAGAGGTGTAGGAATAAGGACAAGTTTTGTCAGCAGAAGCATACTGATGCAGAGTTGCCTGTTCAGTCTCAGCACTTACCTTTGTTGCAGAGACCCAGACTGGCTTGTGGCTCTGGGTGAGTTCCTTACACCCTATTTCTCACAAGAAACCTTAATTTATCCATCTTGGTGGCATTGCTCTCCCCCAAAGCAGCTCGGGACATATTCTTCTCCCCAGTTGTGGCAACACAACTGTTCGCAAGCTATTGTGGGAGCTGGGAAAGAGCATAGGTGAAGCTAAGGGAGACTGGCATGAAGTCCCAGATTGCATCACGGACAGGCCCTGTAAATTACTGCATCAGCTGAAGCACAGAGGGCAAATGCTCCCTCACCCCGCATTTGGGCTCCAGAGCTCTGGCTTGGGGCCCTGGTTCTTTCTACACACCTCCATTCCCAGCTGCTGGTCATCCAGATGATCCAGATAAGGATGTGTTTTTCATTTGCTGAATTAGCCAGCTGAGGAACAGCTGTGGGTGCCAGCCACTACAGAGCTAAACTGTGGAGTTGCATTTATGCTTGGTATTGCTCTGACATTTCTGATTCAGCACTGGAGCTATCTTAACTGTATTGCCAGACTTAGCTTTAGCATGTGCTGAGAGCTTGGTGCTGAAGTTGAAATTGATAACAGTGCTGCAGGGAAGAGCCAGCCTCTGCCACAGGTTCTCTGAACAGCTTTGGTCAAGGGACCTTTCTCTGCCTCTGGGGTGTATTGCTACCTACCCACTTTCTCGTAGTCCTAGTAAAACTAAATTGAAAATCTGTTGTGTTTAAAATGCTGCCATAAAAATGCTGAGTGGCATTGTGAGATTCTTTTGGGGCTTGTGGGATTCTTTTGGGGAGTGGGGGGAATAATCTCAAATAGAGGTGAAACTACTGGATGCTTGAGTGGTGAGTTTTGCTAGTGTTGGTCGTTCTCCTCCACCCCCCCAATATCTCATTTGTCAAATTAGATTAAAAATCATTAACTTGTAAATAGGTTGAGAAAAGAATTAATGCTTATTGGATTGAGATGCTACATGGAGGCCATCACAGAAAAAGGTCTGTGAAGCGATTAATAGCTTATTTGGTGGCCAGGCTTGGAAGTGATGTAGCAAATTAGGCATAGGGATATGTAAAGAATAAGAAGGATAAAAATCAATATTGAACAGCTGTCTTTACTTCCTAGTCTCATACTCCCATGTACTGAATGAAGTGTAATGGAGATGTATGTGATTACTCATTTAATAACTATTATAAAGGCTTTGAATAATGGCACAGACCTGGGGTTGTTTTTACAGTCCTAAATGTAGCACTTCCTTCTTCATACACCATCCCCTGAACTGTTACAGAATCTCAACAGTCTGCATGGGTGATATGAAAGAAGTACCAATAAGTGAGGCCATGCAGTGGTGTAAAAACAAAAATATTTTGGGTAACTATGAGTGAAGAATGAAATAAAGCTTTGGGTGTCCTTGTTTGGGTGAGGACTGGAGGGGAAATGGGGGGAAAAAAATGAGCATAAAGGCTACTGGAACTGGTAGGAAATGTTAATAGAGAGTCTGGATTAGTGATATGCAAGAGTGCCTTACTGGTTATAGGTTTGAACTTCCCTGGTATTAGATGGTTTTTGGACTGTGTGATTACAAACAGATTTAAAATTGTAGGATATGCAGCTCTGACTCAGGAGACAGATGATTTTTCTGATAGACTTCTGTAAGACCTAACCTTCTTTTTAACAACCTATCTATTGTAGTCTCAACAAATCCGTTGTTTGCAAAATTGCAAATTTCTGTATGTCTGATGAGGTAGGCTGTATGGAGTGGATGTTGTCAACAAGCTGGCTGGTGCTGCTCTGTCTCTTCGGGGATAATAGAATCTGGGAACAATTAAGAGGCACCGTAATCAGTTCCTGGGGGCAGGAGCATACCCTCCTGCTTTTCTGCATTCCCTTGGCTGACTCATGAACTCTGTTGATTGACTTGGGAAGCAAATGAATCCAGCTTTCCTCCACAAGCAAGAGTTATGGAGGCAAGGTGGTGAGAGGAATACATCAGATCTCAGGCAGCTCCTGCCCTCTCTGGTGTGAAATGTGTGGAATTTACAATGGCTACTTAGCTGCTAATAAGCAAGTAGAATTTTTTTTTTTGGCCTTTAAGTTATGTCCATCCTTTAAATTAAGGACTACAACAAGCTATAGCTGGGAAATGCTCACACATAAGCACAGTCTTGACAGCTTGCTAGAAAACTAACTAACTATAGTTGTCCAAAAATAAATGCTGCCATAAGATTTGCAAGCACTTCATATGCGCTTTGGTAAACAAAGGAAATGGTGTGTTTGGATTCACAGCTCCTTAGGCTACCCTCTTGTTACTCAGCTGTTCCCAAGCAGCTAAGAACTTTTGCTTTGGGGTGCAGGTATACATCCCTGCTTTAATGCACTCTGTATTTCCATGTTTCCTTCCACCCAGGAATCCTAAGGGTGTTAGCAGCTGGTTAATGAGTGCAAGCAGGATCCAAAGGAGCCAGGCAGCATCCTGGTCTCACAGGTGAGGCATGGTGTGGTGCAGAGGGGTTAGGTGACCTGCCAGAAGCTTCCTGTGTGAGCTTGTGCTGTCTGCAGCACAAACCAGATCATCTGTCTTCCATCCTTACATGTGGAAAACACAAGAGCACTTAAAGCATGGGAGCACTCAAAACATTTTTTTTCTTTAGCATTACTTAGTTCTTTTGCCAAACAGTCTCTCCTTTTTTCCTTCATTTTAAAATACTATATTTTGATGGTGGCATGCTGTAGTAGTTACTCATCTCCCAGGCTTACAGAGCAGGGGTATAAAAGTTTGCAATACACCAAAGCACATGCAGGGAAGAGATGGGCTACAGGAGCAGGACTTGCCTTTAAACCAAATTTGGTTTATGATATCTTACATTCAAGGATGAGAAAAAGGCCAATGGTAAAACAAACAAACAAACTCCCAACAACTCCAGAGGCTGAGTGGGCTGGTGACAGGAGAAGCTGCTGAGGGGGGAGAAGAGACAAGCACATGGAGAATAAGCTCTCCTGCTCCCTCAAAGACATGCATGCGGAATGATAGCAGGGTGGGTGTGGGGGCGTGTAAGCAAGTAACATCCCAGAAGCTGGAATAATAAAATGAAAAGGCAGCAGGATCAGCCCGCAGATGAAAGGCAGCCCCTTTAACATTTGCTCCCGGACTCCGGCAACTCTCAGCAGTTGGCTGGAGACTAAGCTGGACGGTCCTGTGGAGCTCCAACAAAGGGACGAAACAAACCCCAGTCCCCCGGGGCCCCCCTCCCCGACAACGCGTGAAACAACTTGATAAATGATTGCTCTGTCAGGGGACGAGGGGATGGAGACGTCTGGGAGCTGAGGGGGAATGTATCTAATTCAGGCATGAGGGAAGCTTGGGGTGGGAGAGGGGAGCAGGCAGAGTGGTAATGGGATGGGGGTACGTGGTCCCTGGCCTTGGCAGCAAAATTAATAAGTATGCAGAAGTGGGAAGGCAGGGGTGGCTCTCCAGAGGGGTTTCTCAGGAGCAGGCTGACATGCTCCCCCCAGCTGGTGGGGCTCGGGTGGGTTCCCCCTGCCTGTACCCTGCGTCCAGCCCCCCAAGCCACCCAGCCTCGCACTCGCATTACCTCATTTAATGGGGATGGCAGGAAATACAAACCTCCCCCCGCCGCTCCCAGCCCAGTCCAATAAGGGCTGCTGATAGCATTGAAAGCTGCAGAAACAGGAGCCCATGCCCTGGCTCTATTCAAGGGAACATTAATTACCCTAAAACAAAAACAAGAGGAGTTCACAGCTGGGGCCCAACACTTCAGATCCCCCTCCCTCCCTCCCCTGCTGCTCCTCCAGAGTATGTGTGTGCCAGCTATTTATACAGTCTCCCCTCCCAAATGACTGATATCGGGCCCGAAGCACCCTTGGTGCCCGACCCTCTGCCACTGGGATTTATAGGGACGGTGTTGTGCAGGCATCGCAGAGGCAGTCCAAGGCCTTGATCTGTGCCAGGAAAGAATCCACATGCCTCTGCCACCAACCAAAAAAAGTCTCTGTGGTTTACAGAAAGCCATGGCAGCTGGAATAGCAAGCAGTCCCCTCTAGTCAGGAGGGCTGCCAACAGAAGCCTGGGCTTGGGTGGCTTATCACAGCAAGGCTAGGATGGAGCAGTGGGGAAACTTCAGTGAGTCCTGCTGGAAGAAAATAGAGATTCAGTGGCTGTGTGTTTTTCTCCCTCCCCCTCTGTGGGAACAGAGCAGAGAACTTAATTTAGAGTCTTCCTGAGCTGCTGGTTAATAAACGTTTGATCCTGGAGGCAGCTGCTGCCACCACTGACAAGGTGACCCAGAGCCCCATTCCAGTGTGTTGCGGGCCACTATGTCATGAGCACCAGTTGCCAGGAATAGAGAGCATGGTGATGTGTATAAATAAATAAAATGGGGTTTGAGTGCACTTCTGTGTTCAGCTGATGAAGAAGGGCCTGGCTTCAGGAGAACTAAATGCTGAGGTTTTTTGGGTTTTGGTTATCTGGTTGCTGTCACCCATCCAAAGAGAAGCCTTGCTCTTGGGGCACATTGGCAATATGCATTAACAAAAATAGATAAAATGTGGGGGCTACCTGTGAGGAGGAGTGCTCTGAAACATGTAGAAAGCACTGCTGAACAGCTGTCAGTGACGAGCATGTCTTCACCAGAGAATTTGATCTCCCCTGGGTATTGCCCTTCCCCTTCTCCTCTGTGCCTCTGCCCCAAGGACTGTGATGAGCTTAGCAAGTGCTTTGGCATGGGGTAAAGTGGCTCATCTGCAGTGAGTGGAAGTGTTGGGTTGTGTCTTCAGAAGATTAACAAATTCCCCTGGAGTTTATAGGAAAATAATTTTGGAACAGCTACACACACGGCATGTGAGCTATGAGAAATGCCCCTGGAAGTGCTGGTGTGATCAGCCCCTGCAAGAATCCAGCAACTGGCGTATAACTCTGCAGGGTAGCCACTTGTACTCATTTTAGGTTAAGTGAAATGAGGTTCTGCTGAGTTAAGTAGACCTATTTATAATGTAGATTGGCCAGGTTCAAACACTGTTGCAGATTAGGAGAACAGGAGATAGGGAATTAGTCAACCCTTTTAATGCTCTATGTAGTAGTAAGGAGGAACTGCTGATGGCCATGCCTCATGGTCCTGCAAAGATAATCAGTGCTTCGGTTTGTTACAGAGCTATCTGTCAGCCCTGATAACTCCCTTGGACTTCACTTTTGGAAAGCTGATACAGTTTACCATAGTTGTCTGTACTAGAAAATCCCAACGTATAGAAAGACTCTGCTATTTGGTTTGGATTGTTGAGAAAGGAGGGGAGTAGGAGTTTTCATGTAATAATATCTCTACATTCTTTCTCTCTGTACTTCAGTTTATTTCTTGTGGATCTGAAACAGTGGGAATAAATCACCCCTAAGCCTACAAAAATTAATAATAGTACAAGCAAGGCAAAGAATTATGTTATATGATCATCTGTACTGTGTTGCAACACCTAAATTTTAAAACTGTAACACAGGAACACTGTTTTTAGAACACAGACCTTTTCTTGCAGTCTAGCAGTGAACAAATCTTGTATCAAGTGTATACAATGGTCAGGAATGTAGGCAACCCGTTTGTTTTTCATTTACTGCAAGTTTGCAACTAATATAGGACCATCATCCACCACCATCATGTAGCATTTCACCTTTTTTCACCAGCAGCCTTGTCTAGTACTCCAGGCAGTAACATTCTGCAGAAGGCCAGAGAGGACAACTAAATGCAATGATTTCTTTTAAAGTCTCTGCAATACTTTATCAGAACCTGTAGTCTTACATAGTGATAGTTGTTGGTTGAGGCTTTTTGTTGTGTTTTGTTTGGGTTTTTTTGTTTGTTTTTGTTTTTGTTTTGTTGGGTTTTTTTTTTAAAAAAAAAGGAAGTAATTTCCTACACAAAAGGGAAGTATTTTTTCATGCAAGACATAATTAAAATGGAATTCATTGCCACAGGATGTTGTGGATGCCAGAAGTCGAGATAGGTTCAAAAAGCAATTAAACAAATTCATGGAAGAGAAGTTCATCGAGGGCAATTAAGCACAAAGATACAATCTCTGGTACAGGAAGTCTTAAGCCACATCTTTCTGGAAGCTGGTATGGGGGAAGTCTTATGGGGATGCCTGCACTATTCTTGCACACCTACCAAATATTTGCTGCTAGTCGCTGCCTTGGGCGGGATATTGGGCTCCACAGACCTTTGGTCTGTGCGGCGTCCCAGTTTCGCTAAGGAAGTGCTGACAGCATGTAGAGATGTGTGTGGCCCTTTGGAGTACTTTTTCAGTGTCCATTTTTTGCAAGCAAAAACCAGAATCAAGACTAGGTCTTCTGGTGGCAGAGGACAGAGCTGGGCTCACAAGGAGGAAATGGGACAGTGGGGAAGGAAAGGTAACTGGATTGCTGAACCACTGTCCTGCTGACACATGAGAGGCTCTGCAGAGTGCACGGTGCAGTGATCATGGATGGGCTCCAGATGCTTCATGTACTTCCAGAAAATTTGTGTCTTTGTGAGTCCCATCTTCCAGTAACCTACCCTCATTTGCCAATTGCTTTGTCTGGTACATTCGAAACACAGTGCCTTTTAAAGTGGACTTAAAATGAGACTTAATGCTGATTGATAGCATGTAGGTACATAAAATAATTATTCAGATGGAAAATAACTTGACTTTTAGCCTTTTCTTAAGTTTTATGTTTCCTGCAATTTCATTTGGTTCAGAAATTTAAGTGAAGCACTGTTAATATGATGTTGTATTAAGTGCTGTCATTCAAGGTAGATAATGCATGGTACTTTGTTACTGGAAAAGAATTGTTACTGGAAAATTATTTATCTCAATAACACTGCTTAATTTATATTGAGAACTGTAAAAGCAAAAACCTAAAAACCCCAGGTCCTCCCTCTCTACCTGGGCAAGCCTGTAACTGTAAACTGCACTGTGAGAGGATATGTATCAGGGTGCCACAGCGACCAGAAGTATTTCCTGTTTCAAATTCACTGATGATTCAGTGAAGGAAATAGGCGGTGTAGTAATTAAATTCATGGATGTTAAAAATGCTAAAGAAATACTACTCAAAAGTGCAAAAGTCTAGGGGAGAGATTAGAAGTATAGGTAAAGAAATTCAAATTGGAAAGCATATGTTGTCTGGACATAAATCATCTAGATGAGAGCTAGTTGGGAACATTAGAGATGTGAGAACAAGTGTGCTGTGTCTTGTGACTTGGCCAAAAGCAGTATTTCAACTTTTAATTGAACCTTTAGTTCTTGAAGATACTTTGAAAGTATGATCCAATTATATGCCCAGTGTAGAGAATCAAATTGACCCCAGTGTTTATAACTTTAAAAATGTTGTGAATCCAGTAGGTCGTTTGTTGTGGGCCCAACGCCTTGCTCTGAGTGTTTAGACAGCAAAGCAAACCACTTGTTCAAGAGAGGCTATAAGAGCATAATGTTGCATAATGTTTTCTTCTTAAACATGTGTTAATACAAAAGAAAGCTACTGACTGCATATAAAGGAATGTTAGACCATAAAACATATTAAGACTGGCAGTCACCCCTACTCTTTTGTGTGACCTTGTTTCTGAACACCTTAATAACATAAAGATTTTTAAATTTTGTGGAAGTCCTGGAGTATCAACCAGAGTAACAGTGGGAGAATGATCCTATTGTAAAGAAAGATTGAAAGGTCTGAATATATTGGATATTTACCTGTATCTAAAGGACACAGACACCAAGGGAGCCAATGAAGTTGGGTGATAGAAATAATAGGAGAAAGGAAGGGGAGAAAAAAGATTCTGAGCACAAGGAAGGGCTCCTAAGCAGGAATAGGAAGCTCTGCTCTTAACACTTCTACTAGACAAATACATTGGAGCGTGGCAGAGAATATCCACCAAATAGTCTAGGGTTAGAAATAGGATCTCATATGTCTTTTGTGTCTTTGAGTTTTATCCTCAATAAAGCGAATTGGAAAGCAGAGGATGGTTAGTATCATGAATCAGTAGTAAGCTCATCTCAGTAACCTGTATCAGGATTATTTGACAAAATAGGAGAGTGGGGACACTTCAGACGTGCATTCTTTTGGCAAACTTGGACTAAACAAGTGACTCAGGTTTTACTGGAAGGTATAAGAGGGAATTAGATGGCAGATATACAATGATCTTGCTATGCGAGTAAGTGCTCTGGAGTCTAGCTAGCTATGCTCAGTCATCAGTTTTTGATGGAGATGTTTCTCTGCACTGATAAGGACATAAAATTGGCATCTCCTCAAACACTGTTTTTTCCTCCAGCGGTGGATGGCCATCAGGTTGGTAGTCTCATACCCACCTTTCTCTTGACCTAAAATGACGTGATGAGGGCCACATTATGGGACCTGCAGGGCAGATGCACAGCCCTGCTCCCCTTTAGCATCGCCACAATGTCCACTCCAAGTTTTGACTGTGCATATTACAATTCAGCAACAGCTATTCTACTTTTAAGTCCACATTCTAATCTGAATGGATATGCAAGTGTGGGCAAGACCTAGGCAAAAACCCCTCCAATTTGGTTGGAATGGAAGAGTTGGTGATAGTAACTGTAGCACTGATGTTTCCTCCTACCACTTCTCAGAGAAGGCTGAAGGTTTTAGACATGAAAAGCTCTTTCTCAGCATTTTTTTCAACTATTCTTGCGGTGACTTAAACCATTTTTTCATTGAGTGCAACTCACACAATGAAGTTAAAATCATGTCTTCCCTTCTGCCTTCCTCTTTCATTTTGAGCTACATGCCCAGGGTTTGTCCACCTCCTTGGAATGAACCTTCTGAGCAGGTTCTGAACGAGGCCACTGGCCTGGCTTGTTCTTGTTTCTTGTCTTGAGTCATGACTAATATTAGATACCTTGGAAGGAAGAGTAAAATCATGCAAAGACAAGTGGGAAAACTGCAGAATTCTCTGGACTCCCAATTGCTGACATTGTTGATGTTTTGTGATTTTTTTTAATCTTACTAGGATTATTGCTTCAATAAATAGCTTGCAGAGAAGAGTTCTGTGGGTTAGTTCTGTCTGTATGGGTGCAGCAGTATTTTATTTCATCACTTCTAAATCTATTGTCTTTTATTTAGTTGGACAACTCCTTGCTCCTGTCTTATTGGGAGAGAAAGAGGGTGGGAATGGAGAATAAGTGCATCCAGATGCCTTTCTCTGTCTGTTTTATGTATCATATGGTTGGATCGTTTCACCTCTTACTTACCGTTCCTTGAACTTAGCCCAGAAATTTGAAGATCATTAGAGTTCTTATTCAGGAAACTTTTTAATGGACTGTGGGCCATCCAAAGTCATGCTAACTAGGATTCAACAAGTCTTGAGTTTTGTAATGTGTGTATTTTGTAACTGACTTCTTAGACAAGCATCTTGCTGGAGCTCTAATTTATATCAACTCTTTCTGGACTTCTAAATTTCTGATATTTTGTTTTGCTACAAAGACAAATGGGTTGAACACAATGTTCGAGGCTGAAATTTGTTTTCCATATTATTCTTTATCTCTCTCTAATACAAAGCCCGGCATCTGGTTTGTGGTTTTGACAATGACTGGAAACTAAGCAGATGTTTTCCCTGTGCTGTCCACAAGGGCACTTAGATCTTTCTCCGAATGGTTACAATTAGTGTGGAACCCATCCATGTCTACAATTAGTTCAAACTCTCCTTGCCAATTTGCATAATCTTGCACTCTTGTCTACTAACATTTATTTGCTCTAACTTGAGTGGATCCTTCAGATTTATTTTTTTAATTCTAGCTGATTTTAACTATCCCATAGAGCAGTATCATCAATGATTTTTTTTTTTTCGTATTTCACACTGTATATACCCCTTTCCAGATCATTTAATATATTAAATGTTGATCATAGTATCCACCCCTGGGACTTCCCCCATTAACCTTCTTGAAAACTGGCCATTTATTCATGCTGCTCGTTTTTTCTAAATTAGCTTTAATCTATTGACAGATGTTTACCTCTCACCCCATGACTAGTTTCCCTAATAGGCTGTGGTGATTAATATTACCAAAGGCTGTTTGAAAATTCAAATTAATTATATCTACCAGTTTTTCAAGTGCTGTCTTGACTCTCCTTATAGAAAATATGGAGGTGCCCATTTTTCTTATGGAAATACCATGCTAATCTGTGCCTCCTGTATGGCATTAATCTAAGTTTCATAACTACCTAGTTGAGCCATTTTACCAGGTACTAAAGTAAGGTTTACAAGTGTCTGTAATTCCCAAGCTCACCATTCCTTTTTATACATGAATGTATGGTATTGCTTGCCCTGCAGCTTTGCCACTTCCTATTTAATTTTAATGATCGAGCTGCCAGCAAAATACGTAATATGCCGCTTCACTCTTAACATTGTTCAAAACTTGGGCAAGTGCTACCCAGGCCAGTTTGTTTCCAATTTAAATTAATTTTATGTGACTCCAGGCATCAGTGGCGGGCTGCCCTGGGTTTTTACAGCACCTGCTCTTGAACTGCTCGTTACCGGTGCCCGTCAAGGGCTCCTGCAGGGTTCAGCTCTCTGTGGCAGCAACGCCCTCCTGTACCGATCTGTTGGGTGTAGCCAGCACAGCCTCTCACTCTGGAGATACACTTTGAAAAGCTCTTCTGAGTATCTTGACAACCCCTTACCCTCAAACTTTTGGAAAGCTTGAACAGGTTTGTTAACATTGGAGATTTTAACTTTTTAATTGAAACAAGCAAGCCATAAATCATCATTTAAATATGATATTAATATTTTTGCCTTTTATGTTAGTAAAAGTTGGATTATCTCTGGATCTTGCTATGATCTGGTGATTTACAGCCAAATTCAGTCTTACATTCAATTCGGTATTTTCTTCTGTACATGTTTAAGCAATTTATGGCTTTAATGTACATTTACTTGGATTCATTTTAATGTTTTAAGTTACAAAATCATAACTTTCTTTCCTGTTTACAGAATAAACTATTCGCCTATGATCTGTATTAAAGTGCTTTTGGTTAAAAAAAATGAATTTTAAAATGCAGTAAAACTGTTAAAACTGTTTAGTGATGAAGTTTAGTATTAAATTGTGTTAAATGAGATGCTTTGCACCTAGAACTGATTTACTGCAGTTAAGCAACTGTGGTCTGGTTGGTTTCTAATTCTCAGTTAGTCTGGCCTCTATGAAATCAACATCTCAGCATCTTTCATAAAGGCTTTTATTTAGATATGGGAAGAAGAAAGTAGATCTTTAGCTTGCAGATCAGTGCTCTCCTGTGCACCAAGGACTGTGCTCAGGTCGTAGGTAGGAGCTTGGTGGGATCTGTGTCCTCCTCTGTGCGTTGCCATGAGTGAATGTGAGATGAGCAGAGAAAGGCTTATCCATCTGTAAAATAATACAACAAAGAAAACTCAACCAACTAATTGATTTTAGGATTTTTAACGCTAAAGTGTGCCTGGTCATCAGTGGTGCCCAGGAACTGCTGCAGAGCTGTGAGCAAGCGGAGGTGGGGATGCAGGTAGGGGAGCTGGGCACCAGCCTGGCAGTGTTGCTATAAAGTTACCCATGAAATTTCATCCAGGGTGAAGGGAATAAACAGAAATGAAGCGCATACTCTTCATTGCTTGCAGATGGGCTCCACACATGTCAAAGCTCAATTTATCCTATCAGTAAGGTCTATTCTGGGCTCTAATGTGTTTTCTGCCAGTTCAGTCTGGGAGTCGTTTTACACCTCTTGGCAAATATTTGGTTTGGATGTTTTTAAGTATAATTTAAATGATTGATTAAAAGTCAAAGAAAGCTTCAGCTGTTACTGGTTATAGTAATTTCAAGTTTAGCTTTAGATAAGTTTTAAAGGTATTATTGTAGCTTTAGTATTTGAGTGTAAAGTTTCAGTGTATCTGAACATCCCATGTTGCTGTTCTTGAAGACTTTGCACTGGTGCTGGTATCCCAAGTGGAAGCCTGTTTATATCTCCTTTAGTGATACAGTTTACATTCAAATGATTTAAGGTTTATATTCCTGATCAC
>NW_020799092.1:11626419-11633188 GCF_003259725.1 Athene cunicularia | reverse complement strand
TCATGAATCAGTAGAAAGCATTGAAAATGTTGGGCTCAGCATTGTTTCTTTATTTCTAAGCACTCAAATGCATCTTGGTTGTAGACTCGGATATTGCAGTACTTGGCACGTTATATACCAAATCATCCTATTTATCTCCCACCCTTGTAGTGTCATGCTGATTCCTTCCTATACTTCACAACACTATCCTTCAGAGACGTTGCAAACTTTTTGACTCCTTAAACACACTTTCCACATTTTATATTTTGGCTGGCTTCAAAACATCTTCCCCTCACGCCTTATTGAGTTTAATTTCCCTAAGATGATTTGCTTTGATGGGATTATTTCTCCTGTCCCTGTTGTTACATCCCATGCTGCGTTGGGTCCCAGCAGCCCATGAGATGTTGTCCTTGGTATACAGGTGTTTGGAATTTGCTATCCTAACTGTGCTTCTTCAGGCACCACAGTGCATCTCAGATGTTTAAAGAATTCAGCCTTACAGCTTTCCTATACGTTAAGAAAATATTTTCTCAGTTTTATGGTACAACAAAGCAAAATGCCCAGCATCATGAAGGAAGTCTGTGGCACAGCTGGGAAACGAACTCTGATCTCTCCGTGTCTGCCCAGTACCTTAATTATGTGATCATCTTCACTGCCTCATCTCAAATTCATCTCTTGAAGTGGAACGAGCGTGTCAAACTGCATTTTTCATCTCTTTTCTCTTGCCTCTGCTTATAGCTTGAGGCATTGGAGGAGAGTGGAGTTTTTACATGTTGGGAGTCTTCTTCAGTACTGTTCTTTTATCTCCTCTTTTTTTGCCTCCCTTCTTACATCCCAAGTCATGTGAAACCAAGTATCTATTCCCTTCTACATCTGAAATGCAGTTTTCTGTATTCATACACATACTTGCTGTTGAAAGTTTAATCTCTAGCCTTTGTTTTAATGCTGTAACAAGATTTTACTTTTTTTAGGACTCTCACATTTTTCCCTCTTCTATAACAGTCAACTCTAGGCGACCAGTGTTTTCTACATTTGCCACCTAAATCATATTCTTTCCTGTTTGAATTTTACTATCCCCAGCCTGATTCAGCGTGGAATACAAACGCTTTTCTGCCTTGCACACAAAAATGGATGTACAGGGTTAGATCAAAGGTCTGTCTAGCCCAGCATCCTGTCTCTTGTTGTACAGCGGATACCCAGGGAAGAGTGTCAGAATGGGGCAATCAAGCAATGATACTTCCTTAGGCTGTGCTCCCAGCCCCTGGCTCATATGTGCAACTCAAACTTCCTTTTGTATTTAACAGCCCTTGATAGATTTTATTTTTCACCCCCTTCTGTTAGTTTGCCTGTTTCTCTGTGAACCCATGTACACTTTTAGCATCCATAATATTCCGTGGCAAAGACACCTGCAGATAAATTATTGCTTGTGCAAGGAAGTGTCTCCTTTTGTTTGTTTTTATCCTTATAATTTCATTTGATGTCTATCCATTATTTTTTCAGAAGGGACTGCTGAAGGCACTCATTCTCCATGCCATTTCTAGTTTTAGTCTTTTACTGTTTTGCATAATTGTTTTTCCTGCAGAAGCTGTTTCATGTGTTTGAACACTGTTGTCACCCTGCTCCAGCTTTTCAGTTGTGCTTTTTTTTTTTTTTTTTTTCCACCCAAGTGTGGGGACTAGAACTGCATGTCCAAGGAATAGATACACTCTGCATTTATACAGAGGTATAATGATGGTTAATGTTCCTTTCCTTACCATGTCTACTATTGTTAATTCATTTTTGACTGCTTCCACTATATTGCTTCTACTTTCAGGGTTCTACACACTGATGCACAAGCTGCATCTCTGCTGCATTTCCCTTGCACTTTTGCTTATGACCTGGACAGTGGCAGTTAGTCTTACTTCACCAGAATTTCCTTTTTCCTCTTGCTCTCCCTTTTTATGCCTCCACCATATCTGAAAGAACTTGCTTCCTCCAGTGCTCCTACACACCTTGATCTCTAAATTCCTGCTGAAGATTCGTACTACAAAGGCCTTCAAAAGCATCTGCTCTTTTTTCCCCTTATCTAGTGTACCAGCACTGTCAGGCAACTTTCTATTATGCTAGAAATAAAAAATGCCTCCAAGAAGTGTGCCAAGCTCACAGAATGTAAATCCACATATGTATATCCAATTCACTCTTCTTTTTTGTTCCTTTCCTCTTCACCATCTGTCTTCTAATCTTGTTTCTGTGTGCATAAAGGTATAATTTTACACCAGTCCAGTTAATTCCAAGTTTAGTTCTAGTTTACACTTTTTAAAAGTGTCTTACGTTAATAGAACTTAATCTGCTCACACCATGCTCAGCATCTCGAGCAAAGCAGCCCTGCAAGTTTTTAAAAAGCAGTCCAGGGACATCTGGGGCCTCCTCTATTCCTGTCTGGGAGCTTTTGGATAGAAATCACTTTGATGATCTGTCTAAGTTCTGAATAATAAGTCTGAAGTTCCTTCTCTGTGTTGGACCCGCCGCACTGCTGATGTGCAGATGTGCAGCCTGTTTGCCTTCCAGACGTGTTGGACTGTACACAGACAGACTGAGAGAGCGGTGAATACATACGTGTGAGGTTGGAGACGTACCAAGCACGTTGTATTTGCTGCTTACACTTATACACTGTGTCAGCACATAAGCATTTGTCCAGAGTTGTCCTGGATGCATGGTCCTGGCTGGATTGGTAAGAAAGGAATCTACTGTTGGATGCCTTTCTGTGCAAGTGCTAGTATTGCTGTGTGTTTTAACTACAACCAAGGCAATATGGGGGATCTCTGTGTTTTTATAGCAGTATAACCTATAGTGCTACATTACCATTACAGGTTATTAAATTACCTTGATTCCTTCTCTCCCCTAAAAGTCTAGAGTCCCTTACAGTTTCAACAAAAAGGGGCTGTTATGAGCTCTGAGAATTTGAAAGATTGAGTGTTGTATTCAGTTGCTCCCATAATAAACTTTGAACCTTAGTCTGAGCTGGGGGTATACATTGTTCTGCAGATGCAGTGAGGCAGGATCAGTGTCCTTGTTCCCCCGTTCTCCACAGCCACAGAGTTTAGCTGCAGTGTGGTTTTTAAGGTCAGCAGCATTTTTAGGTCCCCCAGTTGTGGAGGAGCTGAGGATGGCTCTGTCCTTAAGGTTGCATCGTTACATTTCATGTGGAGATGTGACACAGAGAGGGCTGAATCTCTTCCTCTAATGTATAGCTCCACACCATGTAACAGTGGGTTGGAATAAATCTGTTAGCTGAGTGTTAAGTTCGGTTAAACTAAACTAGGAATGGATTAATGCTGCAATGGTCAGAGGTCTAGTCTGAAAGTTGTTATGCTCAGTTTTAGTGCTCTGCATTTGGCTTCCTGTGTGATCTTGGGCAAGTCACTTAGCTTATCTATGAGAAGCCCACATGGTGGTTGAGAGGTTAAATGCCATAAAGATGCATGAAGTCCTCTTGTGTATATGTTACTGGGCTTATACAAAGATGGAAGATAAAGTTATCAAAACCAGTCTCTCTTTGTCAGCCCCTTCTGTGTCCCAGATGATGTCCATGGTTGGAAAAAGCCTCACACATAAAAGTTCCAATATATCCAAATCTTACAAATATACTTGCGTAGGCTGTACCTGAGTAAATGATGTTGCACTTAAATGATTAGTTGTTGAATCCAATGTTTGTGATTATATTGGCAATGTGATCTGCTTCTGTAGTGAGTGTGGCTTTGGAGCCATTCTGATGTTAAAAAAGGGACAGAAACAATCAGTAACTCCTGCTGCCAGGCAAAGGAAGGATGAGGGCTGGGGTGGACAAAAGCTTAATCTTTCTCTGTTTTTCTAAGAGTTTGAGCTAATCACTGATAACCAGCACTAAAACATCTGAATCATAAGTCTATTCAGCTACTGTGTGGCTCCCAGCAGACAGAGTACAAACAGTTTGTGCCTTAGCTATTCCCTTCCCTACTGAGCCATGCTTTGCATTTATTTCACATATAACCTTCCCATAACACCTTTTACATTTAAGTCATTGGGGTACCCTTTCAGTGGTAGCTCCCTTTTAAGATAGCTTTAAGCAGAAGATAAAATCATGGCAAGGTAGTCCAATGACCAGGGATGCAGCCTACCCACTCATCCTTCTCCCCCACTCACCCTCCCCAGGAGCCGGGACTCCTGCTTCCCGCTGCTGTGAGAATTAATCCTTTAGTGTTCCTCGCTGCTTTACCTTCCATATAGCCAATGAGCACAGAGTGACTGCAGGACTAGATGTGTGTTCAAAAGCATGAATAGCAATGGATCAAACTGCTCTAGCTCTTTTGCAAGTGCTGTTAGGATATAATCATTTGCTTTTTATTTGAAAAATAATTATGAAACCTCAGTTTATAGGAAAGTGAGTCTGGGCATTTTTGGATTTTTTTTTTCTTTCTTCTCAGATCAAAGGACAGATTGGGAGGAAAAAAAGCAAATTCCTAACTTTGCACCCCAGCTAGAAATCAATAGAGAGTTAGTCCTGACTGTTGTTCCTTGATTGTTGGCTCTGGATGTGCTCCTGGTTGACTGAGGCTGCCCACAGTAAATGCATAGGTAGAATTTTTTTAACACCAAAATTTATTTTGGAGGAAAAGAAAGTGACATTACATTGTTGTGGTTGGATAACTTTCGTCTGTGCAAGAAGCCCTGGAATGAGCAAATTTTGTAGTCTGTGGAATAGGACATGATTCTTTTGTTTGCCTTTTCTTCTTTTTTGTTGGAAGTGGCATGGAGGCTATTTTAAAACTATTTCCTGAGCTTTCTTCATGCTAGAAGGGAATGAGTTGGCAAACAGTCTTTGGAGCTCTGCTTGTTAAAGCTTTATTAGTGAGGTGGAGTCACGGGAAATTATACCACCCATCAACACAGTGGGATTGAGTCCTTGGGGAGTGACCAGGTCAGAGTCACCTGTGCTTATGGGCCAAGTAGGTGTCTCAAACAGTAGCAGCATATTAATGCATCAATCAAAATGTGGGGGTGTGCAGAAAAGAGCTGTGCTCAGTCTTGGAAGAAGTGAGTCTTTAAAGCGTTGTAGTTCATAGTACGTCTCTGAGTGCAGTCTTTTAAGGAGGTTTGGAAATCATGGGATTGTTTTATACCCAAATATTTTATACACATTTTATTTAAAAGTTTGGAGGAGACTAATATGTGGAAACTAAAATATGGAGAGTATATAACTGTGACAGTTTGGGAGGAATGACAGGCACCTTCTGAGAGAAGACTCTAAGCCAGTATTGGTTTTCACAGTGGAGATGTCTAGGATGAATTTGTTCTTGGAAGGAAAACAGTGATCCTTGTTCCCAGTGCTGAATGTTCTGTGTCATCTGGCACTTGGGGGAGTTTTCTCTATTTTACCTTTGAAATGCTTGATTACTTTTAAAAATGAATTTATTTTGTTGTCTTTAAGTTGTTTTTAACATTCTTGCAGTGAAATTGGATTCTGCAGAGGAAAGCTGTTCTTTGACAGTTGCCTAGCCAGCATGGCTCTCCCTAAACTTGTATTTTTCTTAGTTCCTCAGTTTTGTTCCTTTTGAGCACCTCCTTTGGACAGAAATGCCAGACAGGATGAGACATTTCCATTGCTGCTGAAAAAAAATGTAATTGGTAATATTGTAATTTGGGATTCTGGCCTGTATGAAGTGCCCAGTGCAGGTGTCCTTGCTGCTACCTGTGGGACTTACTGTTTGGAGAGATTTGAACAAACCTGCATATAAAAGGGCCTGACGTCCTCTTCTGCTTTGAGGGAATCTGTGAATAGTTAAGCTGGTTCTCGTTGTCTTACAAATAAAAGCCTCATGGGAGGTTTAGGTATTTGTCTCTAGTTCGTGCGTATTGAAAAAGAGCAGAGAATAGTCAAGTGGGTTGCCTGAAGTCACCCAGCCTGGCAAAGCTGGGAATAGGTTTCCTGGCTCCCAGTACTGTACTTTAAACCACAAGATTAGTCCTTTTTCAAAAAGGATAATCTGTATGTTCAAAGAAGGCTTTATAAAGCTCCCATTAACCCCTGTGCCATACCTAGTGAGGAATCTAATTTATGTTCTGGCAAATGAAAGCAGTTTCAAAGACCTTAGTGCTGCAGGTCGCTTCAAGGTCCATTGCCACCAGTTTAATTTTTCTCCTGCTTGGATTTGCCTCTGTTGTTCCTGAAAAAGCAGGAGCAAAACTGTACTCCTGAGGAAAGATTTCCAGAGACATCCAGTTGTGGATAACTGAAAACAAGGTCCACGTGTGGCTTTTTGCTATACTTAGATAATGTACAGAATGGCTAATGTTCCCATTCCTTCCTTGAAAGAAAGAGATACCTTCTGGCAAAGGTCTTTTTTATTGTATTTTATCACACAGTCAAGATCTGAAGATCTGAATTCCAGTAGCCAATGACTGGAAATATCCTTTCAAACTAAAATGTTGAACTTTAGAGTTTACCCTTGAGTCCTCGATCTACCTTATCTGAATGGCAGAGGAAATTTTTTTCCAGTTTTCTTCTGTTATCGAGGTAGAACACAGCATCTGAATGTTAGAGAAGTAGCAGTACATTAACTAAACCTTTCTTTTTCTCAAAGATTGCAAGTGTTTTACAGGCTTGGCTAAAGATTATCTAACTTTTGGGTGGGGGAGGAGAGAGACGGACAGAGATTTAGCTTTCATCACTGAATGCATGAAGTGAGAATAAAAGCCAAGGCTTTCCTGATCCCATGCTCCACTAATAACACTTTTACAAGCTGGTTATATAATTATCTGTTACCATTTCCCC
>NW_020799092.1:11554546-11626369 GCF_003259725.1 Athene cunicularia | reverse complement strand
CAAGGAGAGTTTGAACTAATTGTAGACATGGATGGGTTCCACACTAATTGTAACCATTCGGAGAAAGATCTAAGTGCCCTTGTGGACAGCACAGGGAAAACATCTGCTTAGTTTCCAGTCATTGTCAAAACCACAAACCAGATGCCGGGCTTTGTATTAGAGAGAGATAAAGAATAATATGGAAAACAAATTTCAGCCTCGAACATTGTGTTCAACCCATTTGTCTTTGTAGCAAAACAAAATATCAGAAATTTAGAAGTCCAGAAAGAGTTGATATAAATTAGAGCTCCAGCAAGATGCTTGTCTAAGAAGTCAGTTACAAAATACACACATTACAAAACTCAAGACTTGTTGAATCCTAGTTAGCATGACTTTGGATGGCCCACAGTCCATTAAAAAGTTTCCTGAATAAGAACTCTAATGATCTTCAAATTTCTGGGCTAAGTTCAAGGAACGGTAAGTAAGAGGTGAAACGATCCAACCATATGATACATAAAACAGACAGAGAAAGGCATCTGGATGCACTTATTCTCCATTCCCACCCTCTTTCTCTCCCAATAAGACAGGAGCAAGGAGTTGTCCAACTAAATAAAAGACAATAGATTTAGAAGTGATGAAATAAAATACTGCTGCACCCATACAGACAGAACTAACCCACAGAACTCTTCTCTGCAAGCTATTTATTGAAGCAATAATCCTAGTAAGATTAAAAAAAATCACAAAACATCAACAATGTCAGCAATTGGGAGTCCAGAGAATTCTGCAGTTTTCCCACTTGTCTTTGCATGATTTTACTCTTCCTTCCAAGGTATCTAATATTAGTCATGACTCAAGACAAGAAACAAGAACAAGCCAGGCCAGTGGCCTCGTTCAGAACCTGCTCAGAAGGTTCATTCCAAGGAGGTGGACAAACCCTGGGCATGTAGCTCAAAATGAAAGAGGAAGGCAGAAGGGAAGACATGATTTTAACTTCATTGTGTGAGTTGCACTCAAGGAAAAAATGGTTTAAGTCACCGCAAGAATAGTTGAAAAAAATGCTGAGAAAGAGCTTTTCATGTCTAAAACCTTCAGCCTTCTCTGAGAAGTGGTAGGAGGAAACATCAGTGCTACAGTTACTATCACCAACTCTTCCATTCCAACCAAAGCATTTTGTGCGAATCTTTGGCTAATCCAGTGTCATCACTTCTGCACTGAATTGCAAAACAAAGCTGGCTATTATAGTTTACAAGATGTAACAGAACTTTGTTTTGTTTTTTTTAAATGTAATGAAACAAGTTGGGTTTTTTTCTTATTTCTTACTCTGGATGGCAGGAAAGAATTTAGTTGGAGTACCTTTTTCTCCTAATGTCTGTAGCAATAGACCTGGTTTCCTCTGTGTCTGGGCAATAGTTTACTGCCCATCTCTCAAATTACAATGCTGTTTATAATATGTATTTTAAGAGTGTAGTTGGCATTAACATTAATTAACATAATATTAGTAATTAACATTAATAATAATTAGTTGTTTCTGGCAGATGATATTGCAAAAATAGCCAAGTGTTTGTAGCAATCTGCAAATTTATTGACTATAAAGATGACATTAAATTAAACTAGAGAAAAATTCCTGTATAGCATATGTGTTGAAGAAGATACTGATCCTGTGCTCTCTAAGGAGAGCTACAAGCACTCCATCACCTTTTTTATGGAGCAGCATTGCCAGATGTGGAGTAAAACATGGAGTGTCCATCTCCTAAGCACACAAAAGGCTCTGTATCTTTTCCCTTGGCAAACACACATGTGAGCTGAGCTCCTTCCGCACGCGGATGGAACTGGTGGTTCACGGCTGCCTTTGGCTGAGGGGCTTCAGTCAGGATGGTTGCACTGCTCGTGCTTGTGTGAATGTCCAGTTACTTGCAGTATGTCACAAGAAGCAGCTCCTAAGATTTTACACTTTACTCAGCCTAAAAACCCTGGGACTGCCAGCTTTTTGCTTTGTTTTTCTGAGCAGACCCTTCTCCCCTCTGCCTTTCCCCAGCTGCAGGGAAGGAGATGGGAGTTCCCTGGGGCTCCCGGCTGCTCATCTTCAGGCAGCTCCTAGCCATGAGAGTAGTCACCTCAGTCACCAGGCAACCCTGTTAGGTCCTGTTTGGGTTTTACTAGCATCCTGCGGAAGATGACGGCTCAGCAGTGCAGGGCAGGTCTGCGTGTTCAGCAGGACAGCCAAGGAAGTGTGGATGCTGGCTGGGGAAGGCGTGCTAGATAGCAGTTGATGTGGGTGGAGGCTCTGAGCCCCACCAGGCTTTAAAAGCTCTGGAGGACTTTTCCACATATCTGATGAAATACAGATTTTATTTGGACAGGGCTGACGGTAGAACATGAATACTGGAAGAGGTAACTTCTTGTATGTGTTTTGACACTGGATCCTGCAGTGACATGCGTTATGAAGCCAGGGCTGTGCAAGGAACTGTGACTCACATTACAATATTTGACAGACTTGAAACACCATTTCCTATGACAAGGCTATCCCTTAGTGCATATATTTTGCATTAGGGTGGTAGCATCTGTGTTTCTTATAATGATTTTAAAAATTTTATAAAAGCCATTAATTTTTGTATTGAAGTATGTTTGGACTGTATAAGCTTGGAAGAAGCTCAGATAGTTTGATAGGTAAGAAAGGTGATGCTTCTGGTTATCTAGAGTAGTGCAGACAGTTATCTAAGGGTACAGAAGAGACCTATTAGTTATGGTTCCACAAGCTGTTATGCCATGGAGTAGATGTGTGGTTTTAAAACTTATTCTTGGACTTGAGACTAAGCCTGTTGCAAACAGGCAGCTCACGCATCTGAGCAGCTGGCTGGCTCCATCATCAGGGTTGATACCAATGGGCAGCTATTTCATACTTTTGCAAATTCTTCTTTGCTAAATTAATAGAAAAAAAATGCTGGAACTTGGATTTCACTGTAGTCCTGTGGTAGAATTCACCCACCATTCATTTTGGGCACGCGCAGTGGTAGAAACCCATGGTGTACCTGTGTGTGGCTGCAGGCTCTCTCAGCGGCTTTTCTTTTGTCTGACCCAGAGCAAAGAGGAAGAGTTTTTAGTGCAGACAGGACTTTAAGGCCAATCTCCCTGCTGAGCTGCCAGCCGGGTTTTATTTGTGGTGGGTATGCGCTCCACACGGCATCCAAAGAGGAGGCAGAAGAATGGCTGGCTGTGGAGATCAGATTAAAGGGAAAAAGCAAGGCTTTACAGCCTTTTTTTATCTTAATGTATTTTACTGTTTTTTCCCTCTTTTTCAGGCAAGGGTGAGCACGGACCTTTCTTCCCCCATTCAAAAAACAGGTCATCATTTTTGTTTGGGGGACAGAAGGGATGTAAGGGAATTACCTGAATCCTTAAGGGGCAGTCTAGGCTTTCTGTTTACTTCGATGCCTATGAAGATAGTTTTTTCATGGCTTACTTATCATCTGGCAGCTAATAACATCCTGGAGGGCAGGAGCAATGTAAATGCCAGAGCACCACTCGTTTCTGTTACTGGAGAAGTTTCATGGCACGAATACAAACCAGCTGCACAGCTTGCATGCCATGTTGCATCAGCAGTGCATGATGGCAGGGAGTAAATCCCCCAGGAGTTCTGGCCAGGGCGTGAACTAGAAAAATGGAGGCTGGCTTAGATGGACCAGTCTGACTATATTGAGAGTGGAGAAAATCCCTTTAAAAAAATTATTTTCCCAGTAAGTCTTGAAATCTTTGTAGAAACTTTAGCCAGGCAATCCATTCCAGATTTTGGCGCTCATCCTTTCCCTTCTCTGTGCTCATGCTGAGCAGATGAGTGCAATGGCCAGACCTAAAATGAAGAGCATCTACAGTCTGATCTCATCCTCCCTTGCTGCCTTTGGCTGGAGAGGAGGAGGAGCTTTGAAATCGGATTATTACTTCGAGCCTCTTGGCTTTGGAGCTACAGACTGTTCCCCACGTTGCCAATGGGCTTAAAAGCTTAGCAGAACTCCCACTAGGTACCCAGGAAGCCTCTTACCGCAGGAGATGGTGGCACGGCAGGATCAGCTGGTTTTTATTTATTGTGCAGCTGAATTGTCTGGGGAGGGACCATAGCTAACCCGGTGATGTTGTTTCCAGAAACAACATCAAGAATGGGTAGAGCTGTGCTGGCGCTGTTCCCCACCGACGTGATTGTGCTCACCCAAGATGCTACATAAACCAGTTGCTAAAATTTTTAGTCTTTAGTTGCTGATCATACTTAGCCCATAAATGGGAATGCTAAATCCAGCATGTTTGGGGTTGTTTTGGGGCTGGTTTGGTTTTCCCAGCAAGGTACTACTGGCATGGGACTGTGAGAGTTTAACAATATATAATCTATATGGTATTATGGGTTAGCTTCAGAATGGCCACAATCTCTAGCTCTCTGCTTACCGCTTTCCTCAGCCTGTCTTCCCAGCAAAAAACCCAAAAAGCCTAAACCAGCACAATCTTTAAGTAGTTCAAAGATCTGAATACATCTGATACTCCATACAAGCACAGCTACTGGAAGAGATCCTTTCTAGGTGATAATAAATCTTTCTGAGGGTGAGGTAAACAGGATGCAATTCAAGCAGACTGTGTTTCCTCTCATACTGTTGGGTTGGAGGTTATTTTCAGCTGGAGTTGAACTTGCGGCGGTCAGTCACTTTGTGGTTTGGGTTTTTTTAAGGGCGCAACCCCAGTACTTTTCCTTTAAAGTCATGGACCCCTGATTAGAAATTTAAGACGACTGGTTGGTGTTAAGCTTGCTTTTCTTAATTGCCCTTCACAGGCCTCTTGGAAGTCTTCCATGGGGTCTGCAAGAGGCTTGCAAACCACAGGTTCTGCTGAGCCTGAAATTTCTGTTTCTCTCCTATGTAAAGCCAGGTCAGTGCCCAGTGCGATGTTTGCCCCTCAGCCAGCATGACTGGTTTATGGTAAATAGTGTAGATTATCTGATTTGAAGGAAGAGGGGATTATTTTGAGAGGGAGAAAACATCCTTTGGAGAGAAATAGCAAGATCTCTAAATGCTTTTGATAAAACTGAAGAAGAAAGATGATTGCAGTGGCATTGAGTGTCAAGCCTTATGGCTTTTCTCATTCACCACTGAGCGAAGCATGTCCCTGGTAAGGATGCTGGGGCTTCTCCATCTGTAAAATTGCTCTGCATGTGGGTGTGTGCCTCCCCTTCCTTCACAGGTGCTGCAAGGCTTTAGTGAATGTTCTTTAAATGCTTTGATGCTCTAGGATGAAAGCTGCTCTAGAGGCATAAAGTACTAATGTCTAACTATTAAACAGAAACTAATCGCTTGTTACTTCAGAGCTTCAGATGTACCACGTCCATCTGAAAAGGTACTTTGCAGGGGGAAGAAACAGAATGAGCAACAGTTTTACATCTTTTAAGTGCTGACAGTGCATAAAATTCTTAACGTATGTAGTTCTTGTCCCAAATCTCTTGCACTGCAGGCAAGATGAGGTAGGAGAGGAAAGCTTTTTTAGCACTGGTACACTGCTATGGGGCATGGGGGAGACTGGATTGATCAGACTGAAATCTCTTTTCAGTACAGTTTAGCCACCCAGTGTGAGCTACTAGTATTTGTTTGTATTACACAGCAGTGAAAAATTCCAGTTGGAGAGCAAACAGTAGCATGCTGTGAAAAACAGGAGAGGGTCCCTGTCCCAGAGGTTAACATGGATGGAGAACAAGAAGCCACAACTGTTCAGATGAGTGGGATAGGTGGTAGATAGATAGCATGGTGGTCTCTGATTTTTAAGCATCCTGATAGGCTAAAGGAGGACAGAACTGGAGTATGCTTATAAAACAACCCTGGAAAATTCTAGCCTGACTAAAAATGTCCATTGATGTTGGAAAGAGTCTGCATTCTCAAACCTACTTGGGCTGAACTTGAGCAGAATTCACTGTTTGTGCATCCCCTTTCATAGCTGAAGGGAGCTGCTGGAGGGGAGGGTGGCTGACATTACTCATCATGCTGCTGGAACTGGGAGGGGAGCATGTGGGATTTGTTCTTTGCAAACAGTCATAATGTGGAGGCAATACGACACATTCTCTCTGGCTTTCTGTTTATAACCATCTCCCTTATACAGAGCTGTCATCTCACACCTCTGCTTAGCCCGGGAGTAACATTATGCCCCTATTTACAATGTACTTGAAATAGCCTTCAGAGTCTACTCACAGAAACCCAAGGGAGGTAGAGATCTCAGAAGGCACTGACAGACATTAAGGGATAACCTGAAGAAACAAGAAAAGGGAATACCTTTTGTTCTCTTGCGTTTTTGCTCCTCCACAAATGATAGTCCCCTTCTGACAGGGTAGCTTTTCTCCTCCCTCAGGTGTTTGCTCTTCATCCCTTGACCTCACACACCAGTCTGGCAGCTCAGAGAAGAGCTGGGACCACTGTGGTGCCAAGTGTCTGTCACTAAACCTCTTCGCCTTGTGCCCCCGAAGCTACTGTAGAAGGCCAGCTTGGCTCCCCCTCAGCTCATGGTCCCCAGAGGGTGAGGTGAAGATGATGGTGTTCCCATGAGGAGAGCTGCTGACTTGGTCCCTCCTGTTCAGCACCCGCTCTCCCTGTGGTGGAAAAGCAGAGTGAAGAAGTCAGGGCCCAGTTGGCTCAGGAAGCCACAGAGCCCTGGAGAGAGGGGGCAGCATACAGGCTTCTGCAGGACTGTGGGGAAGCTGGGAGAGACGCATCCAACTGCAAACTTGGATAACGAGTGGTGTCTCCAAATAGCTGCTTAAAATTAAGATAACATGATTGGGAAAATCCATCAGGATCAGGAGCCATAACTTCTTTCTGACTTTATGGCAGCCATCTAAACCCACTGCTATTTGCGCTCCTTGGGTATCATGGCCCTAGGAATACACCTAACTCCCTGCAGTGCCCTTCTGACTTGTCATGCAGAGTGAGGCACTCTCAGTAGGTTTCATATTTTGAAAACCATTTCTATATGATGGCAACAGTCACAAGCAGGAAGATCGTGGTACTGGACTGTAGAAAGCTCTCTGGCTGCTGGGTGGGGGTATGGTTTCTTCAGGCGTGCTGCATATGTCCTAGGGGCTGAGCGCAAGTACAGACTGACACTGAGTTGTGGGGGTTGGCAGAGAAACTGGCTCATGGTGTAGCTGGATCCTGTCACCTCAGCTCCAGGACTATCTCCTGCTATTCACTTCATTGACCTTATGCTGCTGCTTTGGGTAAATTGGCTGGCTGTGCTCTGCAGCCAAAAGGAGGGTGCCACACTTTACTCTCTGGGATGTGTTGGGGGGAGCAGTGGTCCCTCAACAAGTCCCTGCATCCTCCTGGGACGGCTGGCTCTTTGGTGGGGAGGACAGCAGGAGCTCCTAGCCAGAGATGTGAATCACACACGCTGGCTTCATGCAACACAGGGATAAATGGTGCTTGTTGGAAGGATATCAGATTTGCAGTTGACTTCCTATCTTCCTGCCCAATCCCAGTAACTGTACATTTTTGCATTAATTTGCCCAGGTACCTGTTGTCATTAATTATGGGGAAAAGGATGTCCTGACTTAAATGACAAATTCATTTGAAATTTCAGTGCATGGGTTGGGGCTGCCTCAGCACAGCTCACTTGGTAGCTTTTGGTGATCTAAAGCCTCCGCAAAAGCCTGTTGAGTCACTTGGAAGCATTGCAATGGAAAGCTAATAATGGCAGCAGTATGGAAATAGAGCTGAAGAGATCAGGGTTTTTTAACTGATGGCTAACTTGGACAAAGCTTAGCTGTGCTTAAACTAGTTATGTCCATCAGATTCGGTTATAGATGATTCAGCTCCAGCACAGAGGAAGCCTTTGAACTGTAGCCCTGTACCTCAGCACCCAGACTGCTCACACTGGGCTCTTGGACATGCTGGGCTTCCCTGCAGTTATAGAGGATCCTGTCTTCAGAAACAAGGGTCCCAAACTTTGTGACACCACCCTCCAAGCAGACAGCTTTCTAGGATCTGAAGTCTGACTGGCAGCTTTCCATAGTTCAAAAAGCCAGTGCATGCAGCAGCCCTGCTGTCACCTCTGTGTTGGTGTTGGTAACAGTGGTGTCACTACTGTCATAGTTGTGGACTCATTCATTTACTTTTACCGGGGAAGTTGACTGTCTTTCCTCTCAAAAATCTGCACAGATATTGAGAAGGGGGGTATACTTTGGGCAGCATGGGGTTTGGGTCACCATGCATCCAGATGCGACAGCACTTAGGTGCTGTCAAGAGCAGACCAAAGTAGCAGTGGCAACAAAATGCAGGTGCTCCAAGCAGCTCTGGGGGTGCAGTGCTTGTTTCAGACGCAACCCTTGGCCAGCAGCACACCGGTGGAGTTAACCATACCTGCCAAAGTGCCTGGCTTGGGGTAGGCAGGCAGGAGTGGGGCAGTGGAACTTCTCTCCCAGCCCACCCGTATCAGCAATTTTCCCAGGGAACGGGGAGGGACAGGATGGTGCCCTCTCACCCTCCTTGGCTAACCCTGCTTCAGGCCAGTGCTCCTCCTGGGCGAGCGGTCACCCTTGCTCCAGTGGCCACCTCTTCCCTGCAGCCCTTGTCTGACTCAGGGGGGATTTAGTCCCGGGCTGGGGGGAGGGAAAGACGTTAAACAGGCTTTTCCCTAATGAGGTGTGACGCCAGCTGGAGAGGGGGAGAATCCTGCTTTTCTCCTGTTTGTTGCTCTCTCCAGCTAGAGGAGGAGAAGGAGATGTGTGTGTGTGTCCCCCTTCCTCCACTGATTTGCTGCCTCTTCTGTTTCCTTTCTGTGCCGTCCCCAAAGCATTTTGGCAAGGTTCAGATTTCTGTGCTCACAGCTCAGTGCTCAAAGAGAAAAGGGGAAAAACAAAAGGGTTGGAGGCGTGGGGAGGATGGTGGCAGGGAGGAAGCCCAGACATTTGCCACTCACCCTGGCCAGGCCAGAGGAGTGTGGGGACAGTTGCCCAAGGCAGGGTTGGCTCTGAGGACCAGGGGCATTTTAGCCTCTTTCTCCTGGGAAACCCTGGCGTCACTTCGGCCACCTCTGTTCAGATGCACCGCTTGACCACCGTGACGCTTTACTAGCTGTCCCTTTGTTGGAAAAACAAGGTTTATTCTTTATTTGTGGTCCTGAGATGTTAAGATTTGTATTGTGTCCTCCTGGTTCCTGGCATTCCCACAGCACCCTGGGCATGTGGGAAAAGTTCAGGATTTAGGTGTCTGGGGGGAGAAAACTGGAGAATCCAGTGGGATAGAAAATTGTGACATTCAGTTAAACAGGGCCAAGGGACTCAGCCCTGAGAAATTAAAGCACCTCTCAGTGTCTTGTCCTATCACAAGCAATGACAGAAAAAAAAGTAGACAAAAACTTTACAGGACAATGTCATATCTTTTTTCCAAGACAAATAATCATGGTAATACTTGGACGGTGCCTTCACCCTCTGGCACTGGGTGCAACTGTCAGTAGGGACCAGAGGACCAGAGTGGGCAGCACCCAGGGCACTGAGGAGTGCAATGCAAGCACCTTTCTACAGAGGTGCTGACAGCCTCATGCCTGCTAATGATGGATCTTCATTAACCCCGTGCTATGTGTGTGCTGATTAATCCTGATTTATACCAGAGCCCCTTAACCCAGTGTGGCACCTGGACTTTGCACCCAGCCCCACGTCAGTCTGAATGCCCAGTGCTCCTGTTAGCTAGTGGCTGCAAGATCTATCTGCAGCCAGGTTGGGTCCCCAGATCGGTGCTGTACCTGCCATGAAGGCAAGGATGAGGATCACCTGTCTGGGACAGAGGAAACAGCAAGGGGGGCGGGCAGGTGTTTTGGCAAAGACTGGTGGGTCCCTGCCGAGGAGACAGCACCTTGCTCAGTGCCCAAGGAATGTTCCCCATATCCTTAGGGTGACTTGCTTGCTCCTAAAATGTAAAGGTCACTCCCAGGCCTGGCAAACAATGTCTGCAGATAGGGGCTATCAGAGTCACTGCTTAATCTAAGGCTCTGAAAAGGCTCTCGGGAAGCAATTTAAATACCCCTTCATGCAAAAGGCTGTTGAATCCTAGCAGAGGCAGGCTGCTGACTGACAGCTTCAGTACATGAGTATATGTGGATGAGGGAAAGGCTGAATGTGGGGGAACATCCTGGAGACTTACTTTCCCCCATCCTTTATTCTGGGTTGTAATACCATTTTTCACAATCTGCAAGTTTACTGTGGTAACACACCTGGAATGTTTTACCACATCACACACTTTGTTGGGTTTCTTCCCCCCCCGGTATATTTTCTCAGAAGGCAGATGTCCACTAAAGTAATTTACAAAGAAAATAAGTCAACACCTCCAAAATACTAACTGCTTACCATGTGTATTCACTTGGTAATTGCTATTTATATAGTGTGATTACTATTTGTACAATAATATCACTCTCTCCAAGGGATGGCAAGCAGCAACTGCAGTTTTTGTATTAACTTGTCATTAAACAGAGTAGTCATGTAGAGGCCAGCACAGAGATTCTTGGGACTTTTCCTAGCTCTGCAGCAGGGTTGCTGTGTCAGGCTTTGGCTGCCCACCACCCTTTCCTTGCCCCAGGTATAATAGATGCATTTATTACATTCTTCACAAGGCAAGTGTCAAGCTTCCACTAGTGAAGCACTTTGGATGTTGCACAAGAGGTAAAGAGTAGTGGTGTTGGTAATGAAAATATGCCATTAATACATTTCCAATAAAAAACTACAAGTGGCGTTTAATCTGCAATCTGTTATCAATAATTTTATTACCGCAGTTACTGTGGCCTAATAAAAAAGCACTTTCTCTTCTTTATTGGGTAAGTGCCAAAACGTTTATCCTTTATTCTCCGGCCATTAACCTTTATTCTATAGCCATTAGTTTAGCCATTTGTGTAACAGTCTGCTGAGTAACATTCAAGTAGGAATTTGTATTCAATCCATTATTTACTCTGAAACCCAAAAAGAATATGTTCTTATGCCGATGTTGTTTATCCATATTAAATTTTGTTAAGTGCTGTATACTACTGATGATAACTCTTATAGGAAGTGGAGTTTTCTTACTGTGAATGTTCTTCTGGCATATAAATAAAACTGGAGTTAACCTAGTAATATTTTGAAAACAGAGATTGAAATTGCTAGCTGAAAAACAGATATTTCTCACAACATATGCAAAATTTGTAATAACTACATTTAGAAGTTTATTCCTTTTGTGGATCAGTTCCTGCATCACTCATTTACGTGAACTCCATCATAGTGGAATAAGCCATGATACTCTCTACCCTTCCATCAAGGGTTGAGATTTTGGGTCATGAGGTCTCTGACATCCCACCATCCTTTCTTTCTTACTGAAGGCTATAAAAAACCCAAAGAGAAATAAGTTAAATAATCAAATGACTACTTTTCTTTGTGGCATTTACTTGCTAGCTTTCAGCCATTTCTGGCTATCCATCTGAAACTGCTATTTCTCTGTGTAAGTGGCTTTTAGGGCCATGCTTTCTTGAGCGCATCTTTTAAATGGACTTATGAGCCTTAGCGAATGGAAAGCAAAGCAGGAGAATGAAACTGTTGATTCCTGCTCATTAGCTGAACATGGGAGAAATCATGGCTTTCTTATTAGGCTGCAGTATCTCAACCTCACTGAACCCTATTTTTCTGTTTCCAGACAAAAGCATTAGTCATCTGGCTGGAGAGTGACATTCAGTAAAAACCTTTCAAGGTCTTCCCATAAACTCTTGCAATGAAGAGGTAGTGGTAGTAGTAGCAGTATTTTTAATGATGGGGAAGGTCGGCTTACCCAGTGTATGCTCTGCTGCTGTACACGTACTTGAGGCTGCTTGGGTCTTTTCAGTCCTGATTAACTAACAGTAAATTTTAAGGAATTAGTTTGATGGTTGGAATTTTTTTCCTCTCCTTTCTGCTCATTAGGAACTGGAAGCTGCTCTTCACAGGGATGATGTGGAGTTTATCAGTGACCTGATCGCCTGCCTTCTTCAAGGTTGCTATCAGCGCAGAGACATCACGTGAGTAACCTCGCTCTATGGCTTAAGCGCTTTGCAAGGGGAGCTAATTAACGTGGTTGCGGGGATGTTTCACGGCTTTAGAGTGATGACATGGTAGTGATCGGCAGCCACCAGCAATCAGGCCAGATGCTTCACTGAGTGGAAGGGAACTCCAGCTCTTCTTGGGTTGGTTGCAGGTTTTTAATTTTACAGACCTGTTGTTAAGCAAACTTCTTTTTTCAGATCCCATGAAAATGTGTTTGATGCTCTGCTGTAGCACTAGCACATAGAGTGAACATTCACATCTGCTGTTATGCTCTTCACTCTGGTCAAATTAGTGATATCACATTAAGTCGTTAAATCATCACATATGTTTTCAACATGTTATATGCACTGCATAGAATAAAACTTGCTGCTCTGCAGCCACCTCACTTGTATGGAAGATCCCATTGCTTTACAGAGGGACAGTTATAATTATTTTTTGTAGAAATAAGAGGAGTATTGAAATTGGTTCACCTCCAGGATGTTGGAAAATGATCTGGCACATTCTGTTGATGTTTCAACATCCAGAAACACCTTGTTAGTGTCCACCAAAGTAGCCTCCCAAATTCAGACATCTGTAGAATGTCATTCTTTAGAGGATTGCTGCTCTTGCAGTGGAATGTGCTCCCAGTGATAACAAAGGCTTGTTTCGGTGTGTTTTATTTGTTCTTCTGTGAATCATGTTAATAGCAAAGCATAATTGTGAAGATTAAGACAGCTTGGCAACACTTGCAGTTGCTTAGAAGAGGTGTTAAACAGTCCTGCTCTGTAAGATTTCCCTGTTGTGCAGAAGCTTACACTTGTGCAAAGGGATAACCAAGGTGTTTGCGTTGAAAGCTCTTATTTCTAATTATCTGATTATGTTCAACAAAATTTGTATAGAGTTTATATATATTTATATATATATATATATATATATATATATATATATATATAATCTGCCACTTAAGTAAGTTCTCTTGCATTGCTGCATTGACATTCAGCATAACTGGGTGTCAAGACCTGAACCAGGCAGCTGCACTTTATTTACTGTCTCTGAATTAAACTGATGTGATGAGAAGCTTGATTGTAAAGGGACTGCAATCGTATATACCTCCTTCATCAACATAGCCACAGAGGAATACAATCTTGCTTATAAATTTTCAACAAGTTTATTTCTTCATACCAGAAAGTAGTGGCTTGAATGTTTTGCCCACCTTAACCAGCCCACCCTTGTAGAAGCAGTGGGAATTTTTTGTCTTTGGTAGATTTCATAAATTCAACATTGTGAGGTTTTTCTAAACTCTTCAGATCTAAGAGTGTTCACTTAGCAATTGCAGTGTTTAACTACCTCCCCTCTCTCAGCTGTTTTATCTAAGAAAATTCAGGGGTGAATCATGGGTGAGTCAGGCATTGGCAAGTTGTCTGTCTGAGGAAAGTTACACATGCGTGTACATTCATGCATAGTTATATATATACCTGGCAGCTCAACAGTGTGTAGTTATTCAGTGTTGCATGTAGCTCTCACTTTGTGCCTGTGTAAATGGAGCTTTGGTTAACTCTGAGATGCAAAAACTGCAGGGAGGTAACATCATAGCAGAAGGAAGAGCTGGTAACCCAACTGAGGCTTTGTACAGCCTAGTCAGGGTGTGTGTGAGGCATAGGTAGGTACCTGCATAGCTGTTGCTGTGTGTCTGTCCGTGTACAAGAGGTGCCATAGGAAATGGAGGATTGCGAAGTCACGTAGTAAAGTTGTGAGAACTTATACCTCACCTAAACTGTCGTGCTAGGGAAGGCATGAGGTGCCTGAAGGAGAAACCAGTTGCACCCTTTCTACAGCACCTCCTGTAGAAGGGGACTACCTCGTGGGCAGGGGAATAACGAGAAAAGTCATTTCTGCAGAGGTGATGGGGAAAAGGGCACAACATGAGCAGCATGGTGGAAATGGCTGAAGGGCTATATCTGGAAAACTGCCTGGAGCCACTGGTGTGTTAGAGAGGTGGGCTCTTAACCATTGCAGAGGAAGCAGTGGGGGAGGCTACCTGGAAACGGAGGGAACGGTGCTATATGCAGAGGGATGTCACAAAGAAAGAATCATTAAGATGTAGTCTAAATATGGAAATCTGTAGGTAAGTGAGAATAAAAATGATACACTTCTCAGAAACAAATTGCCCCATTGTTGTTTCACGCTTACAAACCAGTCATGGAATACTTATCCAAAATAAATGTGTGGTTTTAGAGCACCAAATTTTCCTTGTTCCTTACACATTTATTTCCAACACCTTTGTTCCCTCTAACCTGAGTTCAGGGAGCATAGGCCTTGACTGATGCATGGCTTCCCAACTGTACCTAGCTTGTTCACAGTTAATGGTAAGGAGTTGAGGCTCTAACTGATTTTCTGAGTGAGTGCTCAGTGGACAAAGGTGTGCAAATGTAAGAGGCAGAATTTGTGTGGAGTTTAGATTTGGTTTTTCATGATGAGCCAAGACTCCATAATTTTCTGTTGCAGACAGATCATAGGTATCTGTCTTGCATGGGAAAAACCAGCAGTTTCACAGATCACTACAGCAGTGATTTCGCCAGTCATTTGTGCTCCACATCCTGGTGCTGAGGCTGTGATCTGTTAATCTTTAGGCTGTAAACTTTGCTCCCAGTTGCACCTCAGAGGGGAAGGTAGGAGCTTGTTCTCATTCTTGTTCTTCAGCTGGAGCACTGTGGCACAAGCATAAGATTCATCATATAACCTCCTATAAAACAGTTTATCTACCTCTCCAAGGGGTTTTGAGCTTTAATTTGTTTTGTATCATGTCTTACCTCTTTGATGGCCAAAATGTTATCTGCCTATGCTTTCTCACAGTGTCTGGGAGCAGCTTGTAGTTCTTGTCACATCTGTTTTGACGGCGTGCAGAACTTGTGGCAGAGCTGGGCTGCCTGGCTTTAATCATGCATCATAGAGGGGTATAAAACTGTCACGTACCTTTACTAATTATAATGTGCTCTCAAGTAATTTTGGAAGTGGAACCTAGCTGAGAGCCCTTCTAATGCACAATTTAACATGCTCTACTTTGATTTGCTTTTTATTCTTTGAAAAAATACGAGATTAATACTTTTGTAGGGTTCTGTGTTTCTTGATTTTGAAGTAGAGCCACTTTGCCTTGGTTTTGATACTCTTTGTGACAGACCTTTTTAAAAAAATAATCACGTACAAGAGAGTGACTGGTTTTTACCCTGCTTGGTGGTTAAGGAGTGTTGAATGTCTAGTAACTTTCTTTGAGTTTCTTTGAGTTACGGATATCTGTGTTTAACTCAGAGACTACTTAACGGAATGCCACATGATCTTCTCCAAACTCTTATTTATCATAACCTATCATAGCTGTTAGGAAGATTCTTCACTGATTTGGTTCTTGCTGTGTTAAGCACTGTAGAAGTACAGAACAAAAAAGATGGTAATCTGCATTTTTGGCTTCTAGCATCTTTACTGATGACCCTGTAGCTATCCTTACCTGGCAGCAGATGGTTTGAGCACTCAGCTGGGACAGTTTCCCTCTTGCTCTCCTCTTTTTGCTCTGATGCAAAATACTTTTGTGCCATGATCTGCAGCTTTTGTTGTTTTATAGTATTCATATACCATCCCTACTATCTAACTACTAGGAATGTAATAACTAATATCCTTGAAGCTTTCTGATCTGTTGGCTCAGTTTTATGCTATAGCCATGGTTTGGTTTGATGCCAGTGAGTTTAGCTATACTTTTTCCTGCCTTTAACTTTTGTGCACAGTCCTTGAAATGTCCCATGTTTTAATTGTTTCAAAACGTAAACGCATGGAAAGTGGAGGGGGAGAAACTTCTTAATAGAATTTGGGATTAATAAAAAATAAATAAATAAAAATTAAGCAGTTTGAAAAAATACTACTGCTTGCTTTAGACTCTCTGATATAAATTGGGCAGCTGCATAGTCCCTAGGGGCTGCCACTCTAATTCCAGCAGGAAATGCGACTTGATGAGTTGTATCAAGACAGGAAGATCAGAGCTTCAGCTAACGGCAGCGGCCACAGCAGGAGCCTTCTGCAGCTGTTTTTAAGTAAGAAATGATGGTGTGACATGGATGTGTACACTCAACTAAAATAATCCAGAAAAGCTCCTGCTGTTCAGCATTTCTTTGGGAGAAGTTCATTTCTTCACTGCTCTGTTATTGCAATTTCACTATTTTTCTAAAGTGATGGCATAAAAAGTTTCAATGACTTTATCATATTTCTCATTGGAAAGCATTTTTCATGCTGCTATTGTCTCTTAAAAACCATTTTATTTGCTTTTTCTTATAACGTGTTTTATTTTTTCAACATGAACAAAGGTGCCAGAAAGTGAGGAGAAACAAAACCAGTATCTCTGCCCTTGCCTGTGCCCCATGAGATTCTTTTTTTTTTTTTTTTTAATCCTGAGAGATTGGTCCATCACTGTAGCTGAAAACTATCTAATTGACTTCAGTGGCACCACAGACAGCATTTGCTTCCTTAGAAACCTCAATTGTTTCTTTGTTTTGTTATTTCTTGCCTTAGTGCATTGGAATTTTTTCTTCCCAAGTGGATCATCTGTTTTGCACCCACCTTAAGCTCTTTCTGGATCTGTAAACTAACCTTGCAGACTTTGGCTTATAGTTTGCATGTGGTTTGTTCTAATATGGATAATAAGAGGATATTCCTGAACTCCTCTTCCCTCTCCTGCAACTGTTTCAATTATTTATTTCATATCCTTGGTGGTGGCATTGAGAAATACTCCCAGTAGGGCATCTGAAGAGCTGTTTCCTACTTCTTGAATTACCAATCAAGAATACTGCCCCTGTTCTGCTTATTTTCTAATACTTGTTCTGTAATCACTTATTTGAGTTTCCCTGCGAAAGACATAAGGGGTAGTCTGAAATCTTCTAACCCATTGGGGCAGAATGCCTGTTTCTGAGGACTGTGTTTAATAGCTCTGAGTATTTTGCATCTTCCTTCTGCTTTGTCCCTTTTGTCTATCCTTGTCTTTTGTTCTCTGTAGACTGTCTCTTTACAGGCTACTTTGGGGGTTATCCCTGATCTCATGTTTTGGTAAAAGTGACCTCAATAAGCACTTAACATTTTGCAGTTGTCCCTCTGCATGTGACTCTGTGCTGTGTCCTTTAAGAGCCTCTATGTTGGGATAAAGTGGCAAATCAACTGGGATAGCTGGCAAACCAGTGCCAGGTTTTCAGTCTCATGGATACTGTCATGAGCTGGGCTGTGGAACAGCTAAACCAAGCTACTAAAATAGTCTGAATGAATTCAACACTTCAATCTGTGCCATAACATCTGGGGCAGCCAGTCCCGGCTTCAGTCCCAGCAGACCTAGGGACCACCATCTTTCAGAAATAGTTTAACAGCTGGCTCTTGCAGTTGTGCCAGTAACCTTGATTATAACAACTGTTTCAATGGCCCAGCCACAAAGCACCTCACTAACTCAGAATCATATTCATGAATGCCAAGTGAATATCAACAAGATGAGCATTGTTTACAACCTGACTTTTAACAAGTTCTGCCATGCATACATCGTGGAGATCGGTGAATGGCCTCTGGAATTGACTCAGTATCATCAGTGCAGGAGATACCATGAAGGGGGCAAGGGAGATGAAGTGGCTACATTGCTCATCTTGAATCTAATATTAGTATTTATTACAATAATAGCCAAGCTATGCGAGGTGAGCCTTTTAAAGGGTAAAACTTGAAAATGAGGCAGCTGGCAGGTGTTGAGAAAGGAAGGATGAGATTACAGCAGTAAAATAACACAGTCATTCAGAGATTAATGAGAAGCACAGTGGAATAAAATTACAGAGTTCAAGTATAAATAAAGCTAAGTAAATGTCTTTGATTCTCAGATGGATAAAATGAATCTTTAAAGAAGAATTTGAAGAAAAGTCGGTAGCATGTTCTGGAAGTGCTATTCCATAGATGTGGTAGGGAACAAGGACTGAAAATGGTGGCAGAAAAAAAGAGCATGAAAGCTGTGCTGTTATTGTCAGAGCAGATAGATGAGAGACAAATAGGATAGCTGGGCAGAGGGAGTTACGCAAAACATTGACAGGGAGGAATTAGGTGGCTAAACCTAAAAGGATGAATAGAGAACAGTCAGTAAAGGGTCTTGGACACTGCAGTGATGTCATCATGCCAATGTCAGAGTTTGAGATATGAAATGGACAGCTGTGGTTTTAAGTTCTTGATGTTGCAAATCAAGTACTCTGGAGAGGAGGAAGAAAGCAATCATGAAGAAAGAAATTGAAAAGGCAACTGAAAACATCTTCTCCTTTGAAGGAAGAAGACAAAGAATGAGGGAGAGAGGGGAACAAGATGTAGATGTTCTCTCCACGTGAAACCTTTGCCCTCACTTTTGAGACTTGCATTTCAAGGTAGTGATGCTCCAAACCACTGGTGCAGGATTTTTGCTCCAGCACAGGTGGTTTTGCAGGCCACCTCCCAGCACCTCAGCCAGGTTCAGAAACCAATTTTTAGTCCAAGGGTGAATATTGGAGAAGTTCTGAAATTATTTTCTTGGACCTTTTAGCCCCAGTGAGCTTGATGAACAGCTGGGGCAGCTGCTAGCCAGCTGCTAAGCCACTGTGATAATTTGGTGTGTCATATCAGTCTCTGTTCTAAGTCACCTATACTTTTAATTTTTTTCTCATTTTACTCTCCATTCTTCCTCACTCATTTTCTTTCTCAACTAGTGTAGTGGTTTAAGCTTTAGAGAAAAGAAGTATAAACACCTAATGAAACAAATCCCCAAAGGAACTTCTTTAGGAGCCAGTTTTTTATTTGTAAAAACTTGTGTTTGTCCATTCTCCCCAGAAACTTGTAATGAGTGGGGCTGGTTCATAGTAATGAATCTGCTAAGCTTGTTTGCTTCAAGTCAACCCCATGCTAGGTTTTTTTTTGCCTCAAAAGGTGCTCTCTTCTCCCACATTAAGCATATTTTTCTCTGAGTAGCAAGGCACATAAAGGCTTGTTTCATATGGATTTGTGCCGTAATGCATGCATATGTCCTATTTCCCCATCATCATCATCAAGACAATAACTAGCTTCTTCCCCACAGTGCTCATCATCACTGTAATACCCTAAGGTACTCTCTACAGCCCCTAAACAATCGGAAGAGCCTATGGCACAGCAAAACTGTTGTGTTTCCTTATGGCTATGAATTGGGAGCATGCTTTCTGTTGATGGGCACTAGGAATGAACAATGTAGCATTAAGCTGGCTTCACTTGTTCTTCAAGGATCCAGGAATGAATAGTAAGTAATGATCCTCTCCCAGTCTGAATGTGGAGCATAGTAAGCCTCATTCCTATTTGCCCTTTCAGAATATAGGAGTTGTATTTGGGTCTTTTGTAAGTTAATCACGTCCAACTCCCAAGGGTTGATCTGCTGATCTGCTTCTTCTCACCATCGAATAACAGTAGTAGAAAGAAAAAACCACGTGGATGAAAATTCGCAAGCATGTATTAAAGCCTGTTTAGATGCAGGTAAAGGTAATTGATGGGAGAGGTGAAATAGACCAACCAAAGCCCTTGCTTTCTTACCACACCAGTTCAGAAGGTGAAAGCTGGGCTCTAGGTACATTCCTTAATTTTGGACCATCCAGAAGGCTGTGCTCATACCTCCAGAAATAGAGGCTACTATGGCTTCATCTTCATTTCATTACATTCAGAGTGGCTTTTGGGGCATACACTGTGTGTTTGGTTGTCAAGGTCACACAGAGCAAGACACAAAACAAGAGGAGAAAAACTCCCATGCCTTAAGAGTCAAAGTGTGCACATGGAGCAAGAGCTGAGAGTGCAGCAGTGGTTCTCACACTTCATTTTGTCTGTGTGGCCGTCAACATCTCCCTGCATGGGTTTCCCAGGTCAGATCAGTGTGTGCTGGTTATGCACCCAGCATGCATGAATCAGTCTCCCCTAGCAGAACCCTTCAAATCAGTAGTCAGCAGCCTGCTTCTTACCAGGCCTCACACCTCACACCAGTATTACGCAAATCTCCCCCCACTTACTGACAGTTGACTTCCCACAAGGTACTTGTTTCCCTCTTGAGCACCTAGATCCTTCTCTCTCCCTTTTTATTGTGTCTAACAACCTGTTACTAGTTCTTGGGTTAGTTAATAAATAGTTCTAACACTGTTTCTTTTTGTTTTCCTTTTTGATCCTTCAAGAGATTGCCTTTTATTATTCAAAGCCAAGGTACTTGACAGAAGCAATGCAGAAGCCCCCGGGCTTCAAACGCTGTCCTGGCTGTGGGATTGTTATGCTCTGTCTGATAAGCCTTGGGAAAGAACTGGGCAGAGAAAAATGCAGTGCTTGAAATTCCAGAGGGGTGCTTGGAGGCATCCATCCATGCAGGGACTGAAGGAGTTTCACCTGCTGATCAGGGTTTTTTCAGAATCATCAATTCACCCCACCTAGGGACCCTCCTATCTTTACAAGGCTGACAAAAATCTGGCTTCCTATCTGTTGTGGGGAAAAAGGTACCTCCCTTTGTTAAATTGTGCTCAGAAATGTCCGGATCAGGCAGGTTTTATTTTGAGGCCCAAGAATTGCTCCTTCGTCTCTAAAACTGACCCCAGGAACTGCTGTGTCTCGAATTTATTGCTTCGTGAGCACGTGCTCTGAGGAGAACCTGGGTTCTTTGCTTTTCTGTTGCATTCTAAAAGTGACATAATTTACTGATACCATTAAGTCTGTCAGTGTCATCAAGCCTGCTGCCTGCTGATGTGCCTGTAAAATCTTGTTTGGCATCCGTATTGCTTAATCTTCTCTTAGTGATCTTATGCTTCATCAGGGGACCAGCTGTGCCCTGCAGGTCAGTTGCATTCTTCTTTCAGCTGGCTCTCCAACTCCGCACCTCTGTCTTGAGCACCAGGATCACCAACTTCAGTACTGATCATCATGACATCTCATCACTGTTATCTTCCTGTCCTGTACCAGCATACACTCCAGAGCCTTCAGTACACACCCCGTTGTTGGCTCTTCAAACTCGGGACCTCCCTTCTGCCTCCTGCCATTCTGCCTTTCCCAGTGGTATCTGTCAGTCATTTTCTGATTTTGAGCCTAACAGAAAACTCTGCACTTCAGGGTCTCTGGACATTCTTACCATTTGATCTGAGCATACTGTCAGGGAAAAATTCATGTTCCTAGTCTAGCTGTAGCGATAGATCCCGTTGGATAGGGAAGTCTTGGGCTCCGACTCTTCTCAGCTCTCTGACCCTATTCACTATGGTGCCATTGCTTAATGAAAGCCATTTTCCCTGGCCCCTCCCCAGGCAAGATCAATATCATCACACATCAAGAGGTGATATACAGTTAGACATCCCCCTTGCATCCTCCCACAGTATCACATGCCAGCTTGACACCACAATTTCTTCAGGTGTGATAGAGAGACATTTTCAGTTCAATCATTAATTTATCATAGGCACTTGGGGTGAGATGGCTTCTTTCCTTGGTCCTTTCCACCTCACACATAATGAGTGATGGCATCCACACTGGTACCACCCTGTTCTCTGACCAGGTCTGCCTCCCTTTCTGTGTAAAGCTTCAGTAACTGATATTGCTTCTTTCATGGGCTCCCTCAGCTCAACAGATTGATTCCTCAAGGCAGGAAAAGAGCAGCTGACACTGCTGGGGGCATGGATCTTGTCTCCTTTATGACTGATGGACTGTCTAGTGCAACCCCCAACAAAGAAGCAGAAACCACTTACTGCTTGACAGACACTCAAGTCTTCCTGACCAGACAGGCAGAATGTCTGACAGGCAGTCTTACCAGGACTTTTCTGTATAAATTCCTATATATTTCCAGATTGCCAGTATTTTACAATTACAGCCACATCGCAAGGAACTGAGGTCCCTGGTTTTAGGCAAGAAGAAAAGAAGTAGTTGCAATATCATCTGCCTTCCTCCATACTGGAGCTGTGGTGCATGTTTTAACCTATGATGGTAGGTGGTAAGAGCACGTTAGTAGCTGATTACAGAGATGGTTTCCTCTTGGAATTTAAACCTACCCTTGCTATTCTCATGGGTTGTACTTCACAATGAAGGCAACTGATTTGTTATTGAGCTCTTTGATTAATGGTTTCAGGGTAGTGTCTTAAATGTAAAATTGAATAAAAGGTGAAGTACAGATTATTTGTGGGGTTAGTATGCTGGCAAAGCTGGACGGGTGTGTTTAAACACACTTTTGGTGTGAACACGGTCATCCTGAGTCAAACCCAGCGATGCCTGTAGAAAAATAGCATAATCACAATTATTTGCATTTATGCAGTTACAATTAGGGAAAAATACAATTTTTTAAAACTGTCTCAAATTGTCTCCTCTTTGTATTCATCCTTGCTGTTCATCTATTGCTACCTTAGTTGATGTTTTCACAAATATGTATAGCAACATTGTTTACTCACCACAGTGATGTCTCAGGATCTTTTAGCAGACTTATTTTTCTCCCATTTAAATCCAGTTATCCAACTCGTTGATTTCTCATTATCAGTTTTCACACAAATTGCCGCATCAGTAGTGGGGGAGGGGGATCCTGCTTCTCTGTCCACACCACTACCCCAAAATCTTGCATGCATAGAGAGCACAAATCTTCCCTTCGTGGAGACTGTGCAGAGACTTACTGAGTTTGAAGGAAGGGTTGAACTAGCATTGAAAAACAAACAGGTAGTCATCACGTTTTAAGTTTTATGTTAATCCCATTAATATTTTCTGAATCTGTCTGGGCAGCGTATGCTTCTTCCTGCTCATCCTCTTTGCTCCCAGGACTTTCTCTTGCTTTGGTACATTACATACCTTGGCTTTTGGCCATTGTTTGAGATGTTTCTGGCTGCTTTGGTTTTATTGCTGCTCATGTTCTTATTTCTTCCTTTCCCTAATCAAACAACAAAGACACACAGCAGCCTTTGCTCCTACCTGAAAGTCAAATGCAGGCCCCCACACCCAGTGTGCATCTAGTTAACCATATGCATCTTCCTCATCCTTCAAGTACTGCATAAATCCACTAGGCTTGGCAAATCCAACCACAGTGTTTCACATCTTCATACCAATTGCTTTCTTCCTCTGGCTTACTTGGCCAAATAGGCTCTGGTGTCCTGAGACGGGGAGATGGATGCTGGGCATCTGCTCGCTTCTTCCTGGTATTGGGGTGGAGTGGGGTGGCAGAGTAACAGAGAGACAAGATGAGGTCAGTGAGGAGCAGCTGGACATAGGTGGAAGAAGAACCATCAGTGCTTTCAGACTGTGTTTCCTTCACCAGAAATCACTTTCACCTTCTCACATGGAAGGAGAATCAGAAACATGCCTTTGTTGCCCTCCTGTACCTTGAGGTGTTAGAGGCAGGACAACCACACAAAACACTTGTGGCCCCTCCTGCTGATCCTGGGGATGGCGACGAAAATAGAGCAGCCCTGGCTCACAGAAGGGTGCTTGGAACTCCTACAAGCAGGGAGACAGAAAATGACAGGACAGTTCAAAGTAGCAGGTATGTGTGATTTCTCCTGCCAGTGCTGTCTTTCTCTCACACAGCCCAATTAACAGGGGTCACAGAGCACTGATTAGCTGCATTGGCATTTTGTGAGCATAAAGCAGTGAAAAAATCCAGGGTGAATGGGGGAGAGAAGATCAAATAGACACTTATCTCAGCACTCCTGCCTGTCCCTGGCATTTGCCAGCCTAAGGGAAGAGCCTTTCCAGAAGAGGCCAATGCAGGACAGTGCTGTATCTGCACTACTATCTCTGCTGCTTTTCTGCCTTCCTTTAGCCACATAACAAACAAGCCACTCCCAGTAGCTGTGTCGTGTGTAGGGTGGCTGCTAGATAAAAGCTAAATCACAGGAGAAGCATGGACCATAGGCAGCTGGGAGAGATCAGAGCATGCATGCCCTTTTGCCACATTGGCGTGTGAGATGAGTTCAGCTCCTACAGCCGGCATCCTCTTTTGGAAGGGGTGGACTTACTGCCTCCTGTCCCTTGTGTGAAAGAAAAGGGGTGGAAGGCAGCACATATCATCTCACAGTAGGTAAAAGGGCATCTCCATCTAATTCAGGAGTTGGTGAGTGTGGTCTAGTAATGCTAAGAAGCCCAAGCTGGAAACTTCCTTCTTGCTCAGATTTTTCGCTGTGGCTGGAGGAAGAAGTCTGCATGAGCAGACCTGGAACCTCCCTGAAGGGTGGGCACCTGTGGTGACCTCATGGTTTCCTTTTCTTCCATCATGATCCCCTTTTTTTGGGGGTAGCAAAGAAAAGCTACCACTTCAGCTGTCATACCCAGGTTAAGTGGCTGCACTTGCTTCTGTCAAGCCAGCACATGCTCCTGTGGTGTGATCCCTTATTAGACTAGACAGCCCACATCAGCTCTTCATTCTCTCTACATCCCTGGAGACGCTGCCTCGCTCCATAGCTGTTCCTATTCTGCTTCTCTGTGGGACACAGCATATCTGCAAGCTCCCCTTCCAGCTTCCCCAGTTCTTCTTGTATGGAAGATCACTCGAGGTAAGATGGAGGAAGACAAGTAGCAGGAGTGGAGTACTCTTAGCTGCTGACAGCCTTGGTTATTCTTAGCTGTTTTTTCTTTCTCCTAAACATGAACACTTTAGGAGTTCAGCTGGAAAGGCGATGTATTCCCCAGCATCCAACTGTGTAAATTAGATTTCCTTAGCAAGATCAAGCAGCCCTTCTGCTGGAGAACCTTCTGTCCTAACTTTATGTTATATTGGACGAAAGGTTCAGAACCCTGATGTCTTCTCTAATCATCTCTTCAGCATATTCTTGGGGATCATCTCAGTGCCACATGTGAGCTCTGGAAACAAGTTATGGGATGGACAAGTGAGAGACAGGAACCAGGAACTACTAGGGTGCTGAAATCACTCTGTTGTCATTTACTTTTGTGGAAGACTTGGGTGTGTCTTTCATGGATGTGGAAACCTCTGATCACTCATGTTTCAGACTGTGAAATCCAGGACTTAGACTACTACTTTAGTGAAGACCTGCTACTGCTTAACATTATCTAACTGGCTATTTCTTCCTTATGCTTTGAAACAAAACCATGGATGCAATGTAGAAATAATGTCTTCCTGTGTTCAGCAATGATGAAGGCAAAGGTCATTGTGTGTAGAGCTCAGTGCAATCCACCCACTCAATTCTTCAGGTGTCTTTTTCCTCCCCTTCACCGCCAGTGCAGTGATGGCCACCCAAGTTAGCCACAGGATTACTTGAGGTTTGAGTAATATCTGCATTCAGAAAACTAGTTCTCGCTAGCAGTGGAGGACAAGGGTCAGGGCTGTATATGCCTTGTGGTGGTCTTGTACTCCAGTAATCTCATCTGTCTGGGAGGAGAAACTTTGCTCTGGAGCTTTGGTCCGTCCAGTTTGATTACTTTTTTTTTTTCTTCCCATTTTGTGATCTCATTCAGGGTCTGTTAGTGTCAGCTGTCTTCCTTTTGTTTACAGCCAGTTGTAGGCCAGCTGGTTTTCTGCAGGCATGAATCAGAAGAGGGCACTAAAAAGAAGGATGAGCCTGGGTGTTTGTTTACTCCATCACAAGGGCTCTGCCAGGGTTGGACCTTGCGGAGGTCTGTCACCAGTTTCGTGTGGCCAGGAGTTACTACTTTCCTCAAGACTGTCCCTGGCTGGAATTTGTGAAGTCAGTCCCCACCAATGGAGCAGGAGAGTGGTGCAGCTAGTGGCACTGATAGTTGAATTGGAAACAGATTGTGGATGGTAAAATTTAAGGTCACAATCCCTGGATCTCCAGCTTCTTGGTCACTTTGCTGCAGTGAAGTGTTTTGAGGAGAGACCCTTCAAGGTGCTTGTTGTCCTTGAGCCTCTGCCAGTCTGATTGCCCTGATGACAAGTTGGCCCATGGTCTGAGGAATACATGCTTTCTGTTGGCTTACACACCTTCTGAGTGAGCTGCACACAGAGGGCTTGGAAGGAAATGGGGAATATACTTACCCAACCCTTTTCTCTCCCAGAAGGATGAGGTAGTATCTTTTTTCCCCCCTCATCATGCCTGACTTAGCTTCTCAGTAGGGTAAATTGTTTGAAGGTAAAGTACAAGCTGGTTCATAAGGCTTCCTCCCCCACCTCAGATAAGAAAGCTCATTAATACAGTAAAAAAAACCCCTCTCCATTGTTACATGAGAGCTCAAGGTCAGGCTGGTAGTAGTAACTCATATTGCTTCTAAGGTCAGCCTAAGCTTTCTCTTTGTGACAAGCCACGATAGATTGATCATGGGGGCCCTTACATTATTTTTTTTCTTCTGAAATAGGCTTTGCTTCTCCTGACCCTGTTAATGATGTTTGACTGAGGTCATTCCAGCAAACCCTGAATCCTTCCTATTACCTTCTAGAGGGCTTGCCTTTGTGCCAAAGCATTGTATGCTTGTTAAGAAATAAGCTTTTCTGATCTCTGCTGTAGCAAAGAAGCTGTCTTCATTGGAGAGGGGAGAAATATCTTGAATGCCATCTGTCAGTTAATGCTCTCATTAACACCTGAGTGACTCCCAACATCAAGCTGGTGTCTTTTTGCCAATTCAGATCTTGAAAGGTGCCAGCCCATAAGGTGAAATATCTTCAGTCCATAAAATTAATTACATGATAAAACGTCTGTTCTGATAAGACCTTGATTGTTGTTTTTGGTTTTTTTAACTAGAGAGATCACAGAGACAAAAACAGTTCTCTTGTGTGCTGTGAATTAGATGCCCAAGAAGTCTTTTTTCACTTATTATTGAGAACCTTGTAAAAGCAATGCTTGTGCTTGGTGGCTGGAGGGAATCCAAGTCTTTTTCAGCTTTTAAAGCTTCTACTAGACAGAAGTATCACCTCTATTCTTACTGGCCAACTCTAAAAAGTACTACAGTAATTATATTCCTGTTTAAATAATCTCTGACGGAAAGACTGAGCTCTCCCAGGTCTAGTTTTCCATGTTCCTCCCACGTACTGCTCTTGGGTAGGAGGTGGAGGAGGTCTATTATTGTTCCTGTTCTCTGTCATCCTCTGGTTTTCTCAGGGTTCTTGGTTTTAATCTCAAGTACAGAACAATATAATGTCTGGGATTAGACATAGGTCAGGCTTGCCATTTTCCTAGCAGTTATAGTTCAAGAGCATTCCAGTATTTACTCTTCTGTTGAATTTTGTAAATTAAATGAAACGAGAGACTTAAAACACTGTCAGTGTGATAGATATTCTAGCTACTGGGTCCAGGCAATTATTTGGCATCTGAACTTTCAGAAGGCTTATCTATGTGTGCCAGCAGTATCTGAGCATCCTTGAGAGATTTTCATCTCCAGTATTTGCAATTGCTTGCCCTAACGTTTCTTTGAATCCAGTTTTCACTCTCATAGAGTTGGGAGTTTTGTGGGGTTTTTTTTAGGGAGTTTTCTAGGGGATGGGAGGCGGGGGCTTGTAACAAAATTGGCAGCAACAGACCAGTTAGAGAAGTGTGCTGTGACAGCAATTCCACACTCAGGCTATGGCACCCTGCCTGTGGGAAGTGCAGATTGACACAGGGACTCTCTTACTGAGTCAGTGTTTGTTTTTGCTTTTGTTTTTTTGGCTTGATTTTGTTTACAGTTTCCCAGCCAAGATTTGATTTACTTTGGAGACTTTAAAACCAAAAGCACAAGTGGCTCTGCTTCTTCCAGGCATGGGATTAAAAAAAAAAAAAAAAAAAGTGTGTGTGTCTACATGTAATTCCAGCCCCAGTGATGCTGCGTTCGCTCAGAAGGCATTTCACATTGAGTTTTCCCAACAGAGTCCCTGTGGGGCTGAGGTCTCTGGGTGCAGCTGTCCCCTTCCAAGCATGCTCACCAGAAGCTCTGGCCAAATTTTTCCATCTATCCCGTCAACCCTGTGGAATTTTCACCATCTCTTCCAGAGGTCTTGAAAGGAGCCCCTCCAGGAAACTGGGCACAGTGCTGAGCAGTGGGATGGGGGCTCGCTGGCCGAGCTTCTATTTCTGACAGCAGTGTGGCTCTGTGCATTAAAACCCTGGGCGATGGGAAGGATGCCTCTTCTGCGAGCAGGGGAAGCCACTGCGGAGGCAGACTGCTGATTGGGATCGCCAGGCAGGGGGAGGAGTCCTCAGCTCCCCTCTCCTGGAGCACCGAGAAACCTTCCTCTTTGGGAGGCAGCCGGGCAGCAGATGGCCGGGCTGCGGCACTGAGCTCTCAGGGGGTGTATCATTTCTCTGACTGTTGATACCCGTGTTGGAGTGGAGCCCCTCCTTTGAATTGCTCCCATCTTCTTTATGCCATGATTTTCTTGCAGCTGCTACTTAAGATCACAGGCAACTTGAGCTGCAACCTCACTGGTTGGTACTCTTGTGGATTGTCTGCTGTTATTCCTTCCCTTTAACACTGATGTGCTAGGTCATGTCCTTCCCTGTGCCTCAGATTTCATTTTATGTAGAGGTCCACAACTTATGATTAAAACTTTAAACCACAGGTACAATTCAGCTTTGACCTCCTTTCTAATCATTGCAAAAAAAGTTAGGGACCTCTGACAACAACCCTGTGGTTTCAGAGCACAGCCAGAGACAAGGCTATGAATTGCACTGGGCTCACTAGAAATGTATCCATAGATACACGGGTACTATTCCACCGTTTCCCTGCTACAGCTATCCAAGTTGCTTTGCACATGGAGTGGCAACTGCAAAATAAGGGATATTGTGACACGTGAGGGCAACCTTGTCTCAGTTTTCTGAAATATTAATGGTGCTAGTGAAGTTGGGATGGGGAGAAAGACAGTGGGAATGATGAAGTTTTACAGCTACAGAGCACTCTAAGGTAACTTTTCTGACCTCTTGTAGGTGATTTCTGTAATATTTTGGTTAATGAGCTGTATGTAAGATGCTTGTGCTGTATGGCAGGGGAAGGTAGAAGTGATTGAGAAAGGTTGACAGTTGTGGCCCATGGTCTGACACTTTTTTTATGAATTGTTTCTAGTACCCACAATTTACTTTCAGGAGAGAGTTGATTTTTGTTTGGATATGTGCCCTGAGACAGAATGTGTCCATGTACCAATTGATCCTCCTTGGAAATACTCCGATCTGTAGAGAAAGGACATTGCTGACTTAACATTGCCTCCATTGGTTGAGTGTTTTCACAAGACCCAGTGATGCTGAGAGCCTCAGGAGAAGAGATACATCTGTGTCCTCAGCTTGGTGATCTCCTTTCTTCCTTCCCACCTACAAAAGGGTTTTCAGAGGTTCTCGGTTGTAGCAGAGACTCTGTAGGACTTGCCATACCTGCAGGTGTTTCACTGTGCTATTAGTGAGCTTGAAAAAAAGGGTATTTGCCAGACTGCATCCAGGTCATTGCACTCCTGGACCCTGTCTGTCTGATTCTTGGTTTTGAATTTTATGGATAATGCTAAACAGTTAGTCCTGTGCATTTATGCTTTGCACAAGGAAAAAATCCTAAGGGCAGGGTTTTCGCAGACTACTGTGCCCCCTGCAGATTTTCTTCTCCAAACCAAGGGTGCTGTTTCAGAAACCTTTTTCAAAGGGAAATTTAATAAGTGACAGACTAAGTGAGACTAACCATAGGTGTGGCAGACAGGTTGAAGACGAGCACCCCACATTTGTCTGGAAAAAAGAGGCTAGCCCCCATGAAAAGGGAAAATATAAATTGGGTAAGATTGAGAGTGATTGGGAATGCCTTGAGACATCTGGTTCCCATCTCTAGTTCTCATTTCTATCCTTATTCAAAGCGACAAATGCACAGTAGCTGTCTTTGAAAATTGATGGGGGTAGGAACTCAAAGTACTCTTGAGAACAGAGCTTGTAATGTATCGAACATTGGGTGGATGGCGGAAATTTCTGGTGTTAGCCACTTATGTGAAAGTCAAACTCAAACCAAATTGGTTAAGTCAACAGACCCAGTCCACAGGGGAAATGAGGGTTACATAGGCAAAGATTTCAGATGATGTTCTGGAATTGAGGGACTTCCTGGATCAGTTTTCTTTGAGAGCAGACAAAATGGTAGAGCAAGATAAGTGAACTCATGCAAGCAGTAAAAGTATCTGTCTGATCCATGCTTTTCTTTTTTTTTTTTTTTCCTGGTAGAAAAACATTTAGCCAGAAAAACGGATCAGGTAAAATCCTGTTACTTTTGTTGCTTCTTCCTAGAATCCCATGTTACCCACTAGTTTTTCAGGATCCTATGGAAACTTTTTTTTCAGTCAATCTTACTGGAAATATCCAGAGCCTTTCTGTCAGATCTGATTAAATAATCTCCTGCATTGAGCTCTGACAGAGTTGAACAACTGAACTTGAGGGGCTGAAACTTGGATGCTCTCTTAGAGTTTACACCTTCTGCAATGGACTAAGTATCCGAATATAGGTGTTGCTTTCCTGCTTTCAGGAAAAGATGTTTTAATCACTGTTTCTGTTCTGAAAGCTAGTTATATCTGTCTGTCTTTTTGTTTTTATCCAATGGCTTCAGTAAGCATCTAACATTTAAATTGTGTGATCAAATAACACTCTTAAAGATAAAAAATCTGTAAAGAGAATTTAGTATCTCACTTCTTGCCAAGTTGAAGTCCTTGCTGGAAGTTGGCTTGGGTCTTGAGGTATATGAGGTGACACGTGGGAATGCACAGCTACTTCAGGGAGGTGTACTGTGTGCTGCATATTTCATTTTAAGAAAAGGTAGTTGCTGTGTCTAAAAGATAGTTGCTGTATCTACTAAAATTAGTACTTGAGGCAGCACCGAAATTATTTCATAAAACAATCTTTTGTTGAGTAAACTTTGTCAGTGTAGAGGACTGTTTCGAGTTGCATTTGTTTGATAGCTGATATAGTGTGGCAAAACTTGGAAATATGGATGCTTTTCTTGTGTCATGCACAAGAGAGCAAACTCCAGGCTGCAGGAGGCACTAGTTCCAGGTACCCGCAAGTATCTGTTGTTACATACAGCCAGAGAGATGGTAACACTCATCCGGTGAGAGGCGATCTCTCTGAGAGGTCAGCTTGCATTTGACGTCAGAAGGAAGCAGGCTGGTGGGGATTGATCTGCAGGGTGGTAGCATCAACTTCTCTCCACTCGAAGAGGAAGGGGAACACTGCCAGGTGGACATGGCTTAAGGAATCATGTGGCATCTGTTCCTTCATTCTTGCAGTCACTGTCCAGTTATGGTCCTTGCAAAGACATCCAGTCTTTACCAAACACATGAAGCCGCCTAATATCTAACTTCTTGTTGACTTTTAATGATCTTTCTTCAGCTGGATCGTGCTCTTCTATCTCTTTGTTAAAAAATAATAGCTTTTGTAGTAGTTAGCAATTTCTCAGGCAAATGCAATTCTGTAGTGCTGGCATGGTTCCATTAATCATATAGAGTAATCTGTTTGTGCCAAAAACCTATCAAGTTGAGCTGCCTTTTTGAGAGCTGGTGGGAATGTGTACCCAGTGGTGTTCTTGCTGGCATATGGACTTCCTGTGAGTGCAAGAATGACTGGGGCATGGGGGGGGTCCCCCTTTGCTGTGCTCAGGGTACACAAGCAGGCTGAGAGAGCCTGGCAAGTCTCAGGACTCCCAAGTGAAATGGACAGATCTTAAGAAGGTTTTATATTTAAGGACACACAGCCTCACTAACCCTTTTTCATTCTCTGCTCTGAAATTTTCATCAGTCTGAATAAGGACTTAAGTCTCATTAAAATATAGACGGAGTTCTTTTAGCCTTAAGCTCCATCAACAGTCTAATGGGTGTCAGATGGGGACATTTACCCTCAATTCCAGATGAGGGTAAGAAATGCATGTTTCCTTGGGTTATGCAGTGAACTGCTGGGGATGAAAGGGAGACTTAATGTGGCCCAGCTAGAAAATGAGAAAGATTGTTCTAGTAGCAGCGTTTATGAAGAGCTTGAGTGTTCAGCTTGATCATCTGGGAGACTAGAGAGGAGAGAGTCCTCTGGGCTGAACCCTATTTGGGAGGTACACGCATGTTGGGAATGAGGTTCGCTGTGTGGCAGGGTCCAAGCTTCATGCATTAACTGGGCTGTGCAGATGTCCTGCCAGAGCCACTGGTTGGAGGAACAGGCAGAAAGGAACAGCACCTTTGGGGATGGAGGAGAGGAGAACAGGGGCCACAACAGGAGTGTGGGAAGCATACAGCAGCAAAGTGGGGAGGAGACAGTCGACTATGGGAAGTTTCAAGGCACTGAAACAGGACATGGAAAATACTTAAGAAGCAGGGAGAAGAGCAGGGCTTGACAATGGCAGATGTGAGGAGCAAATGGAAAGCTGAAGAGGGTCTCCACATGAAGTAGGGAGAAGTGGAAGGGGATCAGGCTCGTTGGCTTCCTTGCATCCTATTTTAGTAAAGGGTTGATGTTGGTGCTAGCACAAGGCACTGCCTGTTGGGAGAGAAAGGGGATGAGGCTGAGTTGGCATCATATTTAGCTTGTTCTTTCAACTTGGGTAGAAAGTAATGCAGAGTCCTGTAAGCTGTATGTGTATAATGTGAAATCCCATGGTGTTGCAATGAGCTTGCTGTGTTTTGGGAACCTGAGTAAACAGAGCTGCACCTATCCATAGCTGTCATGGGGCATGGTTTTCCTTCAAGTGTTAGCTGTCTCTGTCTTGTGTTTGTTCTAGTTTCTTGATTGCACCAGGTGGTTTTGGCATGGTGAACTACAGTGAGCATGTGGGACTTTGTTTCCTTGGTTAGATCCCAGACATTTCACAGCTACCTGGAGGACATCATCAACTACCGCTGGGAGCTGGAGGAAGGGAAACCCAACCCCTTGCGGGAGTCCACCTTCCAGGAGCTACCCCTGCGCACCCGGGTGGAGATCCTGCACCGCCTCTGTGACTACCGCCTCGATGCAGATGATGTCTTCGACCTCCTTAAGGTGCTTTGGGCAGCAGGGAAGGGGGAAATGGTGTGGCTGCAGGAGCTGGGCCAGATCTGTGAATCTTCCTGGGAAGAGAAGGGTTGATGCTATTAAGTGTGTTTTAAGGCCAGGTAATCAGTGGTGGTGCAGTGGGTTGGCAGATCCCCATCTCCTCCCCTGCCTTGCAGAGGACCCAAGGCAAGTGCTCAGAACGTCTCATGGGGCTCTTGTCCTGCGCAGATGTATTCATAGCACGAGAGTTGCTAAGTAAATTTGCTTCATTGGCTACTCTTCCTGCAAAGAATTAATTTGGAGATGCTCCAACAGTAATGGCAGGGCTGTGAGAGCTGAGACTGCCTTGCTGAAGGATGGTGTGAGATGAAAGGATGGGGCTGAAGTGTATTGGGGAAGCTGGGGGGGAAGGGTGTTGGTGGGAAGGGGGAAGGGAGCTTCTCAGGGCTGTGCGTGACTGTCGCCAGCACTAATTAGACCTTCCCTGTCAGGAGCACCAGAGATGAAATGTTAAAACGAGAGAGGCCATTCAAATTAGAGATGCCAATCTAAATCCCTCCCTGGACAGAGAGCGAATGTCGCCTTCCCCCTGGAGTAACATTTTCCCAGCTTGATCGGAGGAGCAGCTGTACTGCTGCTGTGGCATGGTGGGAGGGGAGGAGAGAGGGAGGGAGGTGTTTGCAGAGGGGTGTCATCATGTTTTGTGTGACAATGTGGCCGCTTTTCAACTTGTCACCGTCTGGCGGGGGGCTCCCGGTGGGCGCAGGGCTTGGATGCAGACAGCCTCCGCGTGGAGCCGCTGGGTGAGGACAGCAGCGGTGCCCTGTACTGGTACTTCTATGGCACACGGATGTACAAGGAGGACCCAGTGCAGGGGAAAACCAACGGAGAGCTGGCTTCAGACAGGTAACAGCCCCATACATCCCCCCTCCTCGTGTCTGGGTGCAGGGGGCGAGGCGGGGGACAGCACAGCCAGCCTGGCTGGAGGGGACTCCGCCTGACTGCTGTTGTGTCGGGGGGCAGCAGGGGGGAGCATGCGGCAGCGCGGGGGGAGCCTGGGAGAGGGCTGGGGCGGTGCAGGGTGAGACTGGAGTTGCCAAGCAGACTGCGAGCTGCCCCGTGTTGCACATTGTGTCGGAGCCAGCCTGCAGCCTTTGTGGCACCAGGAGAGCCTGCTGTGGGAGCGATGCTGCCTGCCCCACCACATTCCTCCCCGTCTGCCCTGCATCGTGCCGGCGGCTCCCAGATCAGGCTCCCAGCCAGTGGGAATCCCTCCTCTCCTCCCCTCTCCATCCCATTGCTGCTGTTTTAATCCCTCCTTTGGTTGGGTTCCTAGCAGCTGTTCCGATTTCCCTGCTCTTCTCCCATCCTGCCAGCCGCAGTTCCCTTGCTCAGCGGATACTTCATGGTGGTTTTGCTTTTTCACAGGGGATGCGGGGGGCAGACAAACACCCCAAACGCTCCTGGGAAAACAGGCAAGAGACGAGGGCGACCCCCAAAGCGGAAAAAACTATTGGAGGAAAATCTGCTGAGGTATGGAAAGGGTGTTCCTGCAATAGATGTAAAATGCCTATGTTTCCAGGGGGAAGTATGATGTACTTCTGGGGTTCCCCCAATAAGTATGTATATACCATGCAGCCATAATTTCAATGCATCTCTGAAGTGAAGCAAGCTCAGACTTGGTAGATGCTTTGATCACTCTCCAAAGAACATTCTGACTGAGCTGGAAGCCAAACTTGGTGAAACAGTAGATACCACTCTTCCAACCACCTCACTTTGAATGCCTGTCCTCCATGCAGTGCTAGGGGATAGATACACTCCTGATAAAGGGCACGTTCACTCTGTAGCAGTTGAAGTCAAAAAATCCTGGCCACTTGAGTCAGTAGATTTTGGGATGCTTCCTATAAGAATTGAAATACTGTCCTTGTGAAACTCCAGACTGCACCCTTCACTTATCAAAATTTTATGAAGCTAATGATAAATATCTATGTGAAAATATCTATCAAATGTGTTTTCTGCACAGTGTTTTTTTCATGGTTCTGCTGTGCATTGAACAATTGCTGCTTCCCCCATTCTTCTCAGAAGCGGCTGCATTTCAGTGATGTGAGGTAATGTATTTATTGTATCACTCCTTCTCTTTCTTTTTTGGTAGGGAGAAGGCAGAAGAAAACTTGCTAATCCGCGAGACTCAGATAAGAAATGGTAAAGAGATTTTGTGGGGTCAGGTTTGATATAATCAGCTAACATGGCTCTTAAATTATCAAAGCCCAGCGAGATGCCTTTCTCAGGAGAGACTCTTTCTGCTGGTGGTTGGGGCCAGAGTTGGGAAGGAGGGGTCGGCGTTACAGGCTGCCTTTCAGCTGGGAGCCTGAACACCTGCAGGCTTCCTATCTTATCATGGATTAGTTTGAGAGAAGAAATCTAAGATACTGGGTTACTCTAGGTCTTGGGGGCCCACCTACTTACTAAAGTTGATGGAAGTGGGCTGTGAATGGCCCTTACTCCTCAGGGAATGACATGACCACAGTCCCCTGTCTGTAGTGGGTGCATTTTTTCGGACTAGGAAGAGAGTGGGGTCAGTGATGCCAAGATAGGGAAGGAAGAACCATTTTGATTCTGCTCGCCTCTCTTTCCTGGTGTCCATTAGGTGGCTGAGCTCGGTAAATGATATCTTGGGGATGCTCACCTAAGGGTTAACGAGGCAAGCAGAAAAAGCAAGTTGGCAACATAACGTGAAAGTGAGTTCAAGGGGGCTGGGACTCATTTGTCATACATGTGGATCCATTGGCTTCCACATAACCCATGGGCTCAGCCTGCCTGTTGCCCCATAGTAAACGGCAAGGGTGGCATTATCTTTCCCATGCCTCCTTCCCTTTGCCCTTTGTCTTCAGATTTCCTGGTGGCTGCTCCAGAGCTGGGCAGCAGAGCTGAAGCAATGCACATGAGGCACTGAGGGTCATATCAGATCATTGTCTTCCAGCAAATTGTGTCACTTCAGCTGCAGAGTAATCTTTTGGTGGCACAAAGCCGTGCCTTAGTCCTGGTTGCTATTGAAATGAGTCACCCATAGGCAGCTGGCAAGGGAAGGGGAAACAGGGGTGCAGGCTCTGGGGGCAGCATGCAGGTAAGCTCCCCACTGCAGGTGGGCAGGGGACAACTTCACATAACCAGGGCAACAGAAACCAGCACGTGGTTGGTCTTTCACCATCTCAGTTGCCAGTCCCCAGTGCGTTCACTGGAGCTGAAGCCAAGGGTGGGTTAAGCTGTAGGCTGGCCTGTGACCTGGAGCTAGCACACTCTTGCTCTGTGCCACTGCTGCAGCATGGAGGTTTCTGACAAGAGAGCAGGTGGCTGAAAGGAGGCTGCAACTTTTCAGTCTTCCTGGGGCAACCTGATAGCTTGTGTGCCAGAGCCGCTGGCAGCTTAAATCCACAAAAGGACCCAGGGTCAGCTCTTTTTTTTTTTTTTTTCTTCTTTAAATTTTCCATAGTTAATTTGCTTGAAAATGCTCTGAGAAGCTGTGTGACATCTGCCAGTGGGGGTGGTGACCATTGCTTTCTTTACAGTAGCCTGTGGTTTAGCTCTAGAAAAGTCTAGAGGGACCTGAGAACCCCTCAGCCTGAAGGGGTTTGAACTAATGTCTTCCCCCTCCCCAAAAATAAGCCACAACATTTTTTGCTTAGAGAGCATCCTGGGGCAAAAGCATGCAAGATGCAACCCATGAGGCTTCTCTGCTCTGTGTAAACATTTGTGAAGCAGGAACCACATTTTCCCTCTCCAAGTGGGTGTTCCAACCACCACGTGAGAGAGTCCTTCCTTTGCAATTAATATTCAAATGTTTCACGCAAGGCAGAACAGCTCGGAGTGTCTTGGTAGTTGGGAAATGCCTCAGAGCGGTGGGAGATCTGCTTCAGATCCCACTCTGGATTGAGCAGGGATGGGATATGAACTTTTGGAACTTCCCCCTCATCTGGCAGCCCGATGAAGCCCATCCTTCACTTCCTCTTCTGTTCTTTCAAGTGCCTGCAAACAAAATGTTTCATTTGGGGAGAATGGGAGGTTTTATTCACTGCAGCAAAGGTTTGCAGTGCAAAAAAAAAAAAAAAAAAGCGCGCCTTGTTTCAAATACATTAAATTTCAGTGGTTTTATTCTGCTGCCAGACTAAGTCATACTTCTGCATTACTCTGGCCGACAGCCTCCATTACAAGAAACAATTTAGATCATTTTCTCTGGTTCATCATAACTGGCTGGCTATAGGGATGTCACATTACCCATGTGTTGCAAAGGGCTACCATTACTTCTTCACCTGTATACTTCCTCTGTGTCTTGGCATCACTTTCAGTGTCGCTAGAGAAGGTAGCAGCACTTCTGGTGGATCAAGAGAGCTTTGGGTCTATAGCGAAGAGTATGTTTCTCTTAACAGTGGCCATTGGCCATACCTTCGCTCTTCCTGAGCCCTGAGGAGAGGAGAAGGGATGAAGAAAAGTTTTTAGTCATAACTGCTGTGGAGATAACATCCTTTCATGTTGTTGAAGGGTCCCAAGGGCCTGGCCGTGGGACATGGTGGCTGCTGTGTCAGACGGAAGAGGAGTGGAGGCAGGTCACAGAGAGCTTCAGAGAGAGGACTTCCCTTAGAGAGCGGCAGCTCTACAAACTCTTGAGTGAAGACTTCCTGCCGGAGATCTGCAACATGATTGCACAGAAGGTGAGGAGTCATGACATCCTGTTTACCTCTCTCTGACCGCTTCTAAGAGCTTGGATGTTAGCTGATTGAAGGAGAGCTAAATCCAAGCAGCTGTCACTCCGTCCTGCTCCCCCCCCCGCCTCCAGCCTGCAAGTGTCATGGATGTGGGGGCTGTTCAGTTTGTGTATGGGGAGAGACGCTCTCCCCCATGGAGTGGCAGGGCTAGAGTTGATACTTAAGGATCTGGTTCATGATTGCACGGCAGTGTAGGTAGGATGGCTGAAGGGGTTACTGTCTTCAGCCATGTTCTGTGTCCCTTTCCTGCTAGCAAGGAATCTCTGTCTGCTTTTGAACTGCTGCGATTTATAGCCTAGCTTTTCTATGCAAACTGCCTGTGATTCTGCTTTTACTGCTGTTTCTCAGCTGGCTCTGCTGAAGGGGCAGTGGCTGCTTTAGCTGTCCTAGCTAAGTCTGCTTGAACTGGTATGTCAGAGCCCCGAAACTCCGAAGGGTATTGTCCATCAACTGAATGTTTTCAGATGAGACAGATTTGGAATGGGATCCTTCAGCTACTTGTAAAATGGGTTCTGCAGTCAGTATGATGTTCTTGGATTGAGTTCAGTTTGCTTGTTTTCTACCCTTGTAAAGCTAATAGGGATTTCATGATCACTTCTAGCCCCCAGAGTTTCTCCTCCCAGTATCACCAATGTGCCCTAATTTCCTCCACTCTCTTTTTCCTTCCCTCAATTCTCAACCCTGTTTCAGGAGAAGCGTCTGCAGCGGACAGAGTTTTCTCCCAGGTGGATGTCTGACCATCAGCCCATCAAACCAATCAAGCAGGAGGTGAGGGGGGGTGCGAGGGGGAGGACAACGGAGGGAGGCAAGAGCAGATGCCTCCTGGGGGAAAAAATAAACCGCAGCATCGCTATTCAGTGGGAAGGAGTCATTTGAAAGTGCTTGTGCTGAAAGAGAGATGGGTGGTAATGCCTGTCAAAGGCAGGCTGACACTCAGGGTTTCTATGGCGAGCAGGGAGGTGCTGCCCTCTGGATCGCAGAGGTAACTGGCCTTGCCGCAGACTCCGGTGCAGCTGCATATGGAAATCTGTGCTCAGTCTGGGGAATTCCACTTCAATGAAAGTGCTGGCACATTCGAGGCAGTTCAAAGAAAAGTTGAAGAAGGATGAGAGGGCTAGAAGAACCAGCTTACAAAGGGAAATGACAGAAATTCAGCCAAGGGGAAAACGTGAGGCTGCAAACACATGAGGGTGTAGATAGTGTGGAGGAAGAGAAGAATGACTGATGTAGTATGGAGCTGAGCTAGGAGGGTGTCAGCTGGAAATGGAAGTCGCAGTTTAGGCTTCTTAAAGAAATGCTTATCAAACTGCAGCCTTGTCGTCTGAAACAGCTCTTTCCGTGCCTCTTCACCCTCGTCTCCTCTCCACCCCATCAGTGCAACAGCACTGCTGCTTGCAGGTCTGTGCAGTGAGCCAGGCCCAGGAAAATGACTGGAGTTAAATACAACCTTTTTCTTTGGTCAGGGTTATTTTTAACAGATCAGCTTCCCAATCCAGTTCACCATGCAGCCCTCAGCTGCATGCTGGCACAGCCAGGGGCATTGTGTGGTGGAGATGGGAAGTCTTTGAACTGGCAACTGCTACCCAAAGCCAATCAGTCAGGCAACATGGGATTAGCTTTGGAGGGAAAAATTGGCTTAATTCTGTCAGGCTGTGGCATAATCTCTCACTGTAGATGGAATGAAAATGTAGTTATCTGGTGTTTTGTCAAAGCCTGGGAAATTAAACTGCAGGGATTATTCTATGTGAGCCAGGGTCAGCAGTTCCCACAAAACAAAGGAGAAAATACAGTTCCCCACAGTAAATATAATTATTTAGAACAGATAAATAAAAGGACGGAAGAACCTCTCATCATGCTGCAAATAAAAACCTGCTGAGAGGAAAAGACCCCAGTGATGGTCAGTTTGGGGCCAGAATCACTCTCTGCAAAGCCCACCATGCAGGAAGCGCGGTGACACGTGCTTGTTCACAGGCAGCAGAAATCCCAGAGGAGGAGGGGAGCGGGAAGCACATGGAGCCTGAATGATGCTAATCAGTACCGCAGGTGCTCCAGGTCTGCGGCGGCAGAGGGCTGTTAATTGCTGCCTGTAGGCCAGTGAAACGTTTCTAGCAAGCGGGGGGCGCTCCCAGCACCCGCTGCGCCAGGGCACAAGGAGCCAGCCAGCACAAGGGTGGCAACTCTTGCGCCGGCTCCCCCAGCAGGACGTGACCATCATCCCTGCCACAGGGGAGCTGGGGAAGGTGCCAGCATGTCTGATGGCTTGTCTGCCGAGGGAGGGGTGGGCAGCAGGTGAGTCTGGGGGAGAAAACCCCAGTACAGGGGTGACCCCTTCCTCCCGACAAGCTGGATGCCAATTTGGTCTGAGATAGAACTGCTCTGTGGGCTCCTAATCCTGCGGGGGATTTCTCAACAGGTGGTTCAGATTAGCTCCTCATTAAAACACTGCCTGAGCAGCACCCTCATTAGGGAAGCGCTACGGAAACTGGAGCAGGGAAGGTTTGGAGGACAAGAGGCCAGGGCGCATGGCTGGCGGGGTTCAGGGCGCCTGAGGCACCCACACCTCCTGGCCTTCTGCTCCTGAAGTCTCTTACCCACTGTGTGGAGAGCAAAGCAAAAGACAGACGTTTGGCCCTTTCAGGGTCCTGGAGAAGGGGGATGGCAGCAATGTTGTGTCCTGGAGTGCTCTCTGGCGGAGGGAAGGAGGTGGTGATGCCGTGGTCACACATGCAAGGCTTGTTTTTTATCCTCCAAGCAGGGAGGAAGCTGGAGAAATGTCCCTTTGCCACATCTTCAGTCAGGATTAAAGTTTAACTTGTGTTGGGTTCTTGTTTTTATTGTTCCAATAGGCATCTGCTTCCATCACATCTAGTAGGAGTTTACTTGTTCATGTTTGCTTAGTTTTTTTAACCCTGAGTTGAGCACACTCTTTCCCAATAGGCTTAAATGTGACATGAGGCAGTAGGTCCATCTGAAAATCAGGCTATTTCTGCATCTGAAGTGTATCAAAGAACCTATGCCAGCACTGCTGCTGCCCTGCAAGTGCTACAGGGAGCAAGTGCAGTAGTAGGTGTCTACTTCAGTCCTTGGTGCTCACTACACTGCATTTGTGGTTTCTGCTTTTCCCTTTTCTTCTTTTCCTAGATCTGCTAGGATGACATACTCTCCTTTGCTTAAAATTGTGCTGTTGCTTTTTCAATGCTGTATTTGTGATGGGTTGATCTGGAACATGCTATGGATTCTGTGTCACACCGTTAGAGTGCTGAATGCACCCTGCAGGCTTGGAGAGGTCCTGGTGCAAGCATGGTGGCTTGGATGTTGTGTTCATGTTTCCACAGGATGTGAATGGTGGAAGCAGCATGGGAAAGGGAAGGTCTGACCTGTGCACCAACAGTTGAAGAAACTTGTTGGGCACAGCAAACTGGCATAGTGAACTTAGTGACTGGCTGGAGAATCTAAAAGCTGATGATACATCCTTAATAAAATATCTTGGTGTACCAACTGCTGGTGGCTGATTCCTGCTCACCTCTTTCTCTCCTGATTGCTGTAGAGCCTGACATTTTTGGTTCCTACTGCAATTTAAAGATTGATCAAGGGGAAAACTGTATGAGAATGGACAGGATCGGGCCTGAAAGGAAGTTGTTTGCAATGTATGAGTAGAAAATTGGATGGTGGAGCAAATGGGAAAGGGATCTGAAAAGAATCAAAAGTGGAAATGCAGAACCCAGTTCTGTATGTTCTTGACCCCTCATACTTGGCATAGCAGTTTGTTCTGGGCATCTTGGTGTTCAGATATTGATCAGTTGGAGGAAAGGTCTGAGAGAGACAACACGGGAGTTTTGTGTAAGTGCCTGAGAAAGGCAGTAAAGGCTAAAGTGTGGCTGAAGAATTTATGCTTGACCAGAAGACTGTAACTAGGAATAACTGGATGTAATGAGGCGATGAGAAATGAACTTTAGACTGAAAGTGAGAAGCTGGCTAAGCTAAACACTTGTGGACTCACAGAATGTTTTCCTTAGGAAGGCTCTAGAAGAGTGTATTACTAATGCTTGGCAAAGATCTGAAAAGAAGATGGGCAGAGTTTCCTTGTGATGAAATTGTGCTGTGGACTTCACCTAAAAAGATCAGTACAGAATAGGTGGTTTTGCTGTCCAGTTTGTCCCTAGATGTAGGATATAGTCCTAATGTTGTCAAGAGTACCATCACCCTCTCTTAGACACTTTTTCTGGCTGTTGGTGGTTGAAGTGTAATTCTCTTAATTTATTGTTGCTGCTGGAGACAGGGAGATAATACACAATGCTTGTCTACAGAGAGTAAAATCTCAGGGGGAGATTTTAGGGCAGTGCTGTGTAGGGAGGGGGAGACAGAGGGGGAATGAATGTGCAGTGAAGCCAGACAACATTTCTAGGTGTTTATCAAAACACCCTGAGGTTCCACTTCTAGGCAATGAAACAAGGATGAAATAGTAATCATGGTGCCAGATTTTTTTCTGGAGATTAATAATGGGCCTGGAGATGTTGATGGTCTGAGCAGCAGCCGAGGGACCCCAGCTGATTGCTAATCTTCAGGAAATGCCTTCTGCCTAAGTGGTAGTTGCTGGTTATTCCCTGAAAATGAAGGTGAAGAAAACTATATGCACATTGTTCTTTTGCAGTTGATATTCCCTACCGATAAGGCACACATATATTGCTCTTGCAGAAGTCAGAGGTGGGAGTGGCTGGTTGATGACCAATTAATTTGCCTTATCATTAAATCAAACTAATAAAGGTAATTCCACACTGCCATATATATACCTCGTACTTTATTGGAGAAACAGGAGCAGGCGATCTCCTGGTCTGGGAAGCCTGCAGTCTAAGTGGGATCAAACACAGCCTTGCAGCCTGCTAGCAGTGGAGAGGTGGGGAAGTGGGGCAATAAAGAGCCAGGCGTCCTTGAATGAGAAAACTGGCTGGGGGACCCAGCAGGAAAACTGTCCAAACAAAGAAGCAAGGGCTGGTTCAGGGGAGGTAAACACACAGAAATATGGCAGGCCTTATTTTGAACAGGAAAAGAAAACACTCCAAACGATACCTTGATGCAAGGCTGTACCGGTCTCTTTTCCTATCCTAAGTACTCTGTGTTTTATAGCAGAGCCAGGTTCAGCAGAGTAGTCCTTTCTACTCGTGCTTGCAGCTCTGGACTCTGCTAACTGGAAGAGGTAGAGTTGTTGTGTGGGTGTTGTCAACAGCCCGAATCCTTCGCCTGGAAGGGAAATACACATAGTGTATCCCTGGCAGAGTGGCAGCTTGTCTAACCCATTGCTTCTTCTTCCTTTGTCCCTGTCTTAGTAGGATTTCATTGCTTGACAAATAACTTTTCTTTACGTGTTTCTTTTCATCCAAGAATTCATATGTACAAATCCTTTTTTCTTTCCTGTTTTTTTCCCCCAGCCATTCATTGTAGGTATGCTTTAATACTTGCTCAAAGTAAACCTGCCTCTGCTCAGATCTCAATAAGCCAATGCATTACAGTTTTTGGTGCACCATTTTGTCACAGGTAAACCCAAACGTACTAAGTTCAATGGAGAAGCAGAGGCGCAGAGAGGAAGAGGAGGAGCGCCAAATCCTTATAGCAGTGCAGAAGAGGGAGCAGGAACAGTTGCTAAAGGAGGAGAGGAAGAGAGAGATGGAGGAGAAGGTCAAAGCAGTGGAAGGTATGTGCAGCCAACGTGAAACAGGGCTGGAAGCTTTCAAAGTCAACACTGAGGGCTTGAATTAAGATCTGCCATTTGCATTCCTCCTCTTCCAGACCTGCTAATGGGAATATCTTTTCTTGCACTTACCTTGGATAAATTGGTCTGACTTGTAGCTTCTTTTCCTTTGTCTCCCACAGTGTTGGTGACTGTTCTCTAGTGAACCCTTTAACTGTGTCATCTTCCTCAAATCATGCCTATTTTCTCCTTTACCCAAGCTGTTTTTTTCCCCAGCTATTCATGGTGTTTCTCAATTCCTGTTTCCCCACTTGCCTTCTTATGGATTTCCCTGTTTGCAGGATTAGCTGGCTTTGCTCTTGCTGAATAGCATTTGGTCCTTTTGGACCAATGCATGACAAAAGAAGGATTTCCTTTGAGGAGAGAGGGCATGGGACAACATGGGAGTAGCAAGAGTAGTATTTTATAATGCTACTAGCCTTACCAACTGGAGAGCTAAAGATGAGGGAACCAGGCTAAACAGAGCACCAGAAGTAGCAACTTCAGGTGTTGGTCTTGTTTTTTCATGGTTTTGAATTAAATGTTTATTTAAGCTGTTCTGCAAGAAACAGCCGTGTTGTGTTTAATACATCAGATTGAGGTACAGACAGCAGGCATTCGGCCAGTACATGTAGGCACTGGTGTCTAAGAGCAGGCTTTATTTTGACCACCTTCTCTCTGTCAGCCTCCCTTATGGGGATTCTTTTCTCTGCTGCTTTTGCTGCAGTGGCTGCCTGGACTGTTGCAGTTCCAGGGAAAAGCTGAACATCTTCAGACAACTGTGGTGGTAATGTGCGGTAGTATCAGTATCATGAATCCTTAAGTGGATAAAGAATCAGAAAAGAAAAAAAAGATTTAAGCTTATGCAAACCTTGTAAACTTTTTAAGATTAAACAGTCTGCTACCAGATGTTTGGTAGCAGACCAGATGTTGTCTAAGACTAGTCTCTTTTACCTGCTTACCTCTCTAACCTTTAGAAAATCCAATTACTTGCTTGACCTTCATATATTCCTGGTTGCCAATCCTAGCTAATCTGACACTTTAAACGGAAAATCATCCAGCTTCTATATCTGCCACAGGTACCTGTTTCACCTTGGCAAATTGCATATTCTTCAACTTTCCATCTGTATAGACAAAATTAATCTTGAAGTTCCAGAAGAGCTGCAAAGATAAATGCCTGTAGAAAGGTCTTGTTTTGGTATAAGCCATGTCTTCTGGGTAAATACAATAACTACATTGTCTCATGCAAAGGCATCAGAGCTACTCAAAGAAATTGGCATGGGATTGGGCAGTAAACAGTTTTAAGACAGTTTAGCATACATTCATGATAACTTGTCAGAGATGCATTTATTTTGGTTTGTGCATTTTCTTTCAGTTTGGTTTAAACTTGCCCCTGGTCAGTTTAGGCTAAATCAGGAGAAGTGTCCTTTTAAGCTGGTGCAAAAGGTGTTTGGAGAGGTTATTTAAATGGCTGACCTGTTCAGTTAAATCAATGAAGTATTTTTCATCTATCCAGGTAAAAGCTTGGCTTCTCAATTATTTTTTCCTTATTGTCAAGCGCTCTCTCCATTAGCATTTACTTTCATGTTCTTATGATAAACAGAAAGTGATTTTAAAATGAAGTAATGTGTTTTGCTGGTTCAGACTTGTTACAACTGGACATCTGTCCACAGAGATTTTTATGGTAACAAAGATTTTATTGTACTTTTCAGTCTGTTTGGGATTTGACATTCATTTTGTAAGGTCTTCTGTAGAGGAGTGATATGAAACACAGAGTGAAATATCTGTCTGACGAAATTCATCAGCACTTCACCTGCTTCTTGCTTTTGGACTGTATGCCTGGTTTTAGATCACATTGCTGTTTCCGGTCTGGGATTTCACTTCCCCCACTCCAATGCACACCCTAGGTAGCAAGCCTCCTGCTGGGCCCATCTGTACTTTCCTGAATTTATGAGTTAAAGCAGCTTTCTAGATTTCTACCACAACAGCAGATTAGAGTTTCCCAGTTCTCTTCTCAGATGCTGCTTAACATTATCTCTCACACATAAAACTTTCTAGCTGTTTGAAGTACTTTTCAGGGCATTGAAAGCTGCTAGGTAGGACTCAACCCAGGCCAAAAGCATGACAACAAGCTCTGCCAGTGATCTTTCATATGCTCTATTAATCACTGGCTGTGGTAGAGGGACCTGCCATTAATCCTGACTGAGCTCCAGTCTGGTACCGGGGTAGCACACCCTGATTCCTCAGTTTACCAGATCAGATCCTTGGTAGGCCTTGATGGATTTTTAAAATCTACATCACCTTACCTCTTGGCTGCTGTTGCCTTGAGATTTTCCTTTTGCTGCCCAAATCATTGCCTTATGTTTTCCTCAGCTTTCTCACTTTAGACATCCATTACAATGTCATCTAAGTGATGCTAATTTTATGGAATAAACATGAAGTACTGAGATGTGCTTGGACAGACTCAGATCATCTCTGTTAACTGCAATTTAATGTTGGACTTAATCATCATTAAATGTTGTAATAGATGCTGTTACATTCTGTAGGACATCTTAGATACAAGTTCTGTCCTCCCAACTTCAGTGCTACCCAGAGTCTTCTAACAGGAAATTTGGACTTTCTTTTACCAGCCTTTGACATGCCTGGCCACAAACCTCCTTGGATATACCCACCTTCTAGCTATTCCAGCTTTTCTTGTGCCCTCAACCCCGATTGGTTTTGACTGAGAGAGCAAGACAGTAAATTAATACCCTTCCACCAGAGCTGGTGCTTCTTGAGTCTTTGGCATTTTCCAAAGATGGAGCCTCTGCTAGAGCGGATTAGCCAAGTGTCCCCTATCTTTCTTTCACTCTGGGTGTTCCCTGATGTGGCATGTTTTCTGGGGCCTTACTCCTATGACATCTCTCCTACTCCTAGAAATCTGCTCCTACAGAAAGTTAGTACAACCACAGGTGTTTAGCAAGTCAAATGAATTCAGATTTCCTATAAGAAAAAGGAAATGAGGTTCATAAGAGCCCATAAACTTTCTATTATGAAGCAATCTGTTAGCCAGCTGTCTGGTTGCAAACCACAGCTCATATTACCAACATTGCTTCTTCCTGTCTCTCAGCTCTTAAACCAAAGCTGTCCCAGTGGCCCTCCTGTGTGGCAGCTTGCTTGCTCTGGCTGATAGCCATGAAGGCTAGCCATGAAGATAGCCATGAGCAATCTTCCCAAAGCTAGCCATGGTGGTGGAGGATATTAAGTACTCCAGTTACTCATCAACACCCAGCTGGTAGAACTTCACCCTTCCCTTGGCACTGCTCTTTATCCATTTCAGTGCAAAACCAGATGCCTTGAGTTCACCTGGCTGAGGTATGAAGCATCTGAAGGATGGTAACTTAACAAGCCAGCTCCTTCCATAGTGCTATTCTATGCCTAGGTCTGTGCACTGAACTTCTCTCTTTGCACCACACCATGGTCAGGAATTTGTCTGGAAGCTGGCTAGGGGAGCATCTGTATCACAGTAATGCTTCAAAATCAATGATTGTAAAGTCAAGGGAAAATGAAGAGGCATGTTGATATGGTGCACTGTATTCTCACCTCCTCTACTTCTGTGCTTTTGCTGCTTTTACTGAAAGAAAAAGGTTTCACTGGAGTTCTTAAGAGCTGCAGGAGCTGTCTTCATTTTCTCTGCAAGATGTTGTTGACAAGGTTGTTGCTGAATGGTTTTTCACCTCTCCCTCCTCCCCGCTGCAGAACGGGCCAGGAGGAGGAAGCTTCGCGAAGAGCGGGCCTGGCTGCTGGCGCAGGGGAAGGAGCTCCCCCCTGAGCTTTCCCACTTGGATCCCAGTTCCCCTACCAGGGAAGAGCGAAGGACCAAGGATCTGTGAGTATGCAGCTGGGCATGCAGCACACAAGTGCATTGAAGTAGTGAATATGGGAAGGAGAGGAGTGTGATCATTCACAGGAATGAGGAGGCAGTCATGAGGTTGGAGAACAGCAAGCAGTAAGCTGAGAAACATCTGAATTTGGTCCAGGCTAGAGGGGTGTTTGTGATGAGGCCTATCTGTCAGTATTATGGCACTGTGCATGGGGATGGAGGGGTAGATGAAATACAAGAGCATGTCTTATATGTCCTCAGTCTGCACATTCACTATTGCACTTTTTGTTACAGCTTTGAACTGGATGATGAGTTCACAGCCATGTACAAAGGTTAGTCCTGCCCCATCTTTCCCCTTTGCATGACTTTCTTAAAGTGAAATCCTCCGCTGGATGTATACATGTGTAACCATTCACCTTTCTTTTGTTACTAACAGTTCTAGATGTTGTAAAGGCTCACAAGGATTCTTGGCCCTTCTTGGAACCTGTTGATGAATCGTATGCTCCCAACTACTACCAGATTATTAAGGTATGGAAAGTGGTCCAGCCATCTTGACTGATGCACTTTGTTGACTGGAATGCAGGTTTTGGAAGTGTTTTGAAGTTTTGTGGGCTGTGTTACCCTTGCAGTCAAACTGCATGACTCCAGTAGTCCCTTCCAGCCTTACAAGTCAAGGAAATTGAGATTGAGAGGCTGTGTCTCAGGAAAGCAGCCTCTACTCCCCACCCCCAATCTGTGAGGAAGCTAGCTATGCAACTTGGTAAGCTTACTGTAATTAAAGGGAAGTTTTTTTGCATTTCAGGCACCCATGGACATCTCTAGCATGGAGAAGAAGTTGAATGGAGGTCAGTACTGCACCAAGGAAGAGTTTGTGGGCGATATGAAGACCATGTTCAGGAACTGTCTTAAGTACAATGGTGAAGGCAGTGGTAAGAGCAGTGAGATGCTAAATTCTTCTATTTGCAGTGCTCAGTCAAAGCAAGCAATGATCTCTTCCTACTCACCAGTACTTGATTTGTGCTTCTTTTCTTTCAGGGTATTTTTGGTAGGCCAGGTGAAAGAGTAGAAGCTCCTGAGTAATAAGGCATGGGGTTTTAGCAAGGTTTTTAGAACAATTTGGTCGTGTTGAGTTTGGGCATGACATACTAAGGGACTATCATGTTGGTAGGTGGTGAAGGCAGAACATAAAAAAAAGAAAGTCTTTCTTTCTGAGCTCATTTGGTTATGTGCTTGTGTGTTTCCATGTGACCTCTTTTTTTTTTTTTTTTAATAATTTCTAACACAGACTTTGAAAAGCATTGGAGTCTGGTTAGCTCACACTGTTTGGGTATCACAGAAAAGTGAGATATGAACTAGGCTTGTAGTCCTCTGGATCGAAAATGTAGTTTTTAGGTTTCTTGGCCATTGAATAAACATGAGTCTACAAATGGGAAACTGGGTTTAATTGCCATGCCAAGTAAAGTTCTACATGTTGCTTAGGTAAGAAATCTGTTCCCGTGTGCTGGGTCATCACTGCACCAGCACCACCTTGAAAGGGAAAATAGAGCTACCCAGCTTGTTGGGCTGCAAGTTAAAAGTATTTGTGCTCTGCCACTGGGAGAGCTGTTTCCTGAGAAACTTCAGGGTTGGTTTAGTGGAAACAACTGGAAAGTCATTTGCTTCAAGCTCTTGTCATTAACACTTCTCACATGTCTTTCCCTTCCTATCCACTCCAATGAAAAGTAGGAACCCCTCTGAGCGGAACTGTCCTGTGGAAATGACACACTGGTGTTAGCAATAGCTTTCATTTCAGGGTTAGCAAGTGCTTTAGAAACTGTACATGGATAAATATATTTGCTGATTTTCCTCTGTCTTGTAGCATACAGCAGAGATTTGAACAAGTCCAAGAAAAGTCTCTGAATGTAATCAAATAGCATTGTTGGAAGTTCGCATTTCTTCTCTCAGCACTCTCTGCTGGTTAACTGTGCAGGTCACACATCTCTGCAAGCAGAGGTGGTGCTTCTCATAATGTAATTCTTGGCGCTATGCTGGAACGCTGAATTAATGCTGACTCTGCAGGCTGTGCCACTAATGGTACTTTGTCATGCCTATGTGCCTGTCCTCTTATGGGGTTACTGAATAAATCTGATGCTGCATTGCTTGAACATAAAGCAAAGTTGACTAGTTAGAAACAAAAGTCTTCCTCAAAGAAACTTTGTGGAAGGGAGATGATTTATCTCATGGGGAAATTCTGATGTTGCTTAATTGTTTCTCACTGTAAGACTGTGTCCCCGATGTTGTTGGGGTTTTTTGACTGCAGAATATACCAAGATGGCTTACAACTTAGAGAGGTGTTTCCACCGAGCAATGATGAAGCACTTCCCTGGGGAAGATGGAGACACAGATGAAGAGTTTTGGATCAGAGAAGATGGGAGACGAGAGAAGAGGAGTCGGCGGACTGGCCGGTCCAGCACAGGCACTGTTTGGACTCGGTCACGAGACCCAGATGGACCAGGCAAAAGGCAGCAACGCCTGGAAAATGGAGGAAAACCTCCACCATATCGAGCTACTTCCAGGGCTCCTGCTTCTTCCTCCTCTTCCTCTTCTTCCTCCTTCTCCTCATCCTCTGCAGAGGATCCAAGTGGCAACGCAATGCAGCCTTCTCGAGAAGTGGGCCCTTCCAATGGGCGAGGTTTCCCTCGCTCTCTGCAGTATGGTGGCATGCCCAGCCCTGTGCCACATCCCGGCCAGATGGTAAGGAGCAATTTCTGCTGTTCTTCACCCATCAGGCCCACGGAGGGAGGGAGGTAAAGGGAAATGAAGCGCTCTGTTGTGAAATTCCTAGTGCATGGCAAGAACCCATTCCCAGAGATTATAAGGTTCAGGGCTATGGTTTCTGCAACTGAAACTTTTCAGTCCTTAGATTTAAACTGGTACAGTTTCAGTCTTTGTGACACTAGCTGGGAACAGTCTCCTAACATGTCCCAAGGCTGGTATGTCCCTGTGTGGGCTTGTGCCAGCCCTGACTCTCTCAATTCTCTTCTCTCCTTGGAGAGTTACCCTGTTATGCAAGGAAAGTGGTTACATTTCCTCTCTCAGCCTCCAGTTTATGATGCTGAACAAGCTGCTCTGCTTTTGTATCAGTTGTTTACAGATGCCTAGTAACTTTGTGCCATCTGTGTGTACTACTGCATTTTGTGCCTTGGGTATTTATAAAAGCAGTGAACAAAATCAAACAACAGGCCACCCTGGACTGCAGCAGTGACCTCCCTTTAGCCAAACATTTCTTCTCTGAATGCCACCTGTCCTGCCTCTCCTCAGGGCTCTTCATCACTCATTCTTCACTGCCTTTTCCATTTTAACCAGTGATGTCTTGTGGTGTGGTGTATCTGGTGCTCCTCTGAGATCCAGGCTGTCCCTCACCCTTTTAGCTACAGATCAAACAAAACTTTTAGAGCAATTCTTGTAATGCTGATACTGGGAGGCAGTAGGAGAGCTGGAGGCAATAAGTATTTTGAAATAAATCTAGCATGTTCACCCGTTGTCCTCCTTGCATCCTCTTGTCTGCTCCTCTCTTTGGAGCGAACCACTGCTCCCCCCAGTCCTCTCGCATGCTCCCAGGCATTCAGGTGGCAAGTGAGTGTATCACAACCTTGAGCTCAGGGATGCATGGCTGGGGTGTGAGAGAGTGGCTTTGGCAGGGGAGGTGTGTCACCTCATAGGAAAGAGGCTACAGGTTTTTCATGGTATCTCGAAAAAGCCCATCTGCTCATCTGTGTCGTTCCTTCAGCCTTGGCTGCTTCTCGCCTGCAGCAGCTCTGCTGCTTTTCTGCACTTCACAAATTGGTTTATGTCTCCCTCCCGCACCCATCCCCGTCCCACAGAGACCAGCTGTGCCAGGAGCATTTGGTCCCCTGCGTGGATCCGATCCCACGAAGCTATACGGCTCGCCGCGAGTGCCTGAGCCCCATCCCGGAGACCCGGTCCAGCAGCACCAGCACTTTGCCATGCAGGTAAGAAGTGCTGCAGCCAAGGGATCCAGCACCCTGGAACATTAAGGCCCCCTCTGCTCCTCGTGGCGTAATGGCTCTCATTGAGACCCACCATGTCTTTCTCTCCCTCCTCCCCAGCCGGGCGTGGGACTGAGCGAGCACCGCGGGCACAGGCTGGCCGTCCCGGAGAAACAGGCATGTGCAGGACCAACCCACATCGCCAGCCTTGGCCACCGGCCTGGCGCCCTGCAGCTGGGGCGCATGAGTGGCCCCCCACCCGATGCCGTCTACCCACCAGCCCAGTTCCAGCAGGGCTTCCTCCCCCCAAGGCATAACGGGCCACCCATGCGGCCGCCGGAGGGCTCGGAGGTCCCGCCAGGGCATATGTACCGGCCCTACAAGTACCTGAACCGTGCACACCCGGCACTGTGGAATGGCAGCCATGGCCCTACTGGCCAGAGCACCATGGGGCCGGAGGAGAAGGCACCCATGGGTCCGGGGCCCTCGCTCCAGTCCCGCGCCCTGGGCCATATGATGGACCCCCGGGCCATGAGGCCACCACTGCCTCCCAGCCAGTGGACTGAGCAATCAAATTTCCTACCTCATGGGGTGCCTCCCTCAGGGTATATCAGACCACCCGGGAAAGCTACTGGCCAGAGGATGCAGCAGCCATCAGCTTCTCTGTTTGGGGGACCACCTCAGGTTCAAAGAGGGTGCCAGGGCGGAGAATCCATGATGGACAGCCCAGAGATGATCGCCATGCAGCAGCTGTCCTCCCGCGTGTGCCCGCCGGGTGTGCCTTACCACCCTCGCCAGCCGCCCCCCCCGCACCTCCCTGGACCCTTTCCCCAGCTGGCTCACGCTGCATCCACCGCTGGTGTGCAGCCCCCGAAACCCATTGTGGGGAACGGGAGCTCGCAGGATCCAACCAGTCAGACCATGGAGACAGAGAGCAACCAAGGTAACCCCTCAAGGACCTGCTGGTAGCATTTGACCTTCCCTGCCTGCATGCCCCTGCCCACCTGCCCTTTGCTTGCTGCCAGGCATCCCTCCCGCCTGCCGCACAGTGCTGCCATTTCCTGGGGCAGAGCAGACCCTCTGCCTGCCAGTGTGCGCTTGTGAGGGGGCAAGGGAGCACCCCCAGGCTAGTGTTGTTGCTCTTGGGCTCCAAACTCAGAGGGTCACAAATTTAACTGTCTTGCAGATGCACAGAACCTGTGTCTAAAACTGTGGCTTTATTTGGATTTGTGCCGATAGAGAAGCAGAAAATACACCCTGACTTTCAGGCTTACCAGAGTCAGTCTTAAAGTGTGGCAGAAACTCAGCAACAAAAGAAGAGTTTTTTCGAAAAAAATAATTAAATTCTTGATTAAATAGTGGTGGGGCACAGATTTTTTTTTATGAATGTCTTTTTTACTCTAAACTGGAATATATTTTCTGCTCCAGCCGTTACATAGATTTTTCTAAGATTTTTCTTTGTTTCACTGTAGCCTGCCAGAGGTCCCCTCTGTTCCAGCTATACCTGCAAGTTATCAGTTTGCCATGGGGTGCAAATGCAAAGCATAGGTTGTGATGCTTCTAGAGCTCACTTGGAGTTAATATAAAAATTGGATCTGCAAAGAGTTAGGCAAGGAAAGATGATGTTATGTGGATAAATGCTTTAAATATACTCCTTTAAGTATGCCTTCTCCTCTGAAATGCACATGTGCCCTGTGAACTCTCAACATCTCAAGCTCTTCACACAATAGGAAAAAGCTTCTGACCAGCTGAGTCAGTTCAGATGGGATGGCAGCGTGTTGTGTGTGTCATCACAAGTTTCCTTCTAGTTGAATTTCATTCATTCTAGCTGGCAAACTAAAGATTAAAAAAAACCCCTTAAAAATAAAACAAATCTAAAGTAGAGATCAAAAAACCCCAGAGATCAAAAAAAATTTTTTTTGTTTTCATTAATTCTAGCTGGTAAACTAGAGATCAAAACCCTTGCTTCTTTTATCAATCCCTCATGTGCCTTGCACTAAGAGGAAACTCTTTCCTTGTGTGGCACTGCTTAAAAGTCATCATCATTTAACTGTGCTGGATATAGAACAGAGACCAGGGGAAGATGTTGAGTGATTGCAGGGCATCTCCAAATCACAGTTGGTTAAAATATGACTGCAATCGGCTCTGCAGCATCTTGGTGTGTGGTAGCACTTCTGCCCAAGCTGTGGGCAAGTTGAGTCTGCGGACCAGAAGGGGCAACACAGCCTAAAATAAAACTGCCATTATCCCAGCTTCTCATCTTGCTGTCACGTGGGTCCCACTCTTGTATTTTCCAACTCTGCCTCTCCATTAGGCAGCCTTTGCATACCCATGTCTCAGACCAAACCCATGAGTGTAATGTTACTCCAGTGGAGGTGTGACTTCTAAACTACAGTGTGCCTGTATCCTGAGAGTTCTATCCACGTGTTCCACCTTTCCAGGAGAGGTGCAACCTCATGAGTAGTTTTTAAAAGAGCTCTTTTAAAAGAAGCTGGTAAAGAGCACCCAACTTTGCAAAAATGCACTTCAGAATTGCTAAACGTCTCTGAAGGGAAGACTGCATGATGGGTGTGGGACTGAGGCTGCAGCCCTGCAGAAGAGCAGTTGTCTTGGTGCCATGCTCCAACAGTCCTGTAGAGAGGTTTGATTAGGGGATGGGATGTTGTAGGCTTTGGATTACTTACAATGGAAGGACCTTCATGGCTTTAGAAAGTGACACTTTTTTATCTTCCATTTGCACAAAAGTGGAATGCTTTCTCCACCTAGACGTTAGGGACTTTTCAGGCAGGGCTGTCCAGCAACTTTGGGTCAGCAACAGAAGAGGATGCTGAGAGGCTACTTTGGTAGACCTGGTTAAGCTGGCAGGAATTACTCTTAGACATGTGCTTTGGGTGAGCATGAGTAGGGATGTGTATGTGTGAAGCAGGGAGGGCTGATTTCTGAAATTAGACCGATGTGTGACTTTTCCCCCCTCTCTTTCCAGTGGAGCCATCGACAGGCATAGACGAGAAGGCTCAGTGCATTGGCATTCCCGACGGGGCCTACACCAAACTCCTACCTCATCCCAAGCCCCCACTGCCCTTGGAGTGCACCAGGCGCAGCTTGCCCCCAGACGGGGAGGGGGACGGCTCCAGCGTGAAGGGTGACCTGAAGGCAGGGCAGGGCAAAGGCACATGGCCAGTGGAGAGCGGCTATGCTGGCAGCCCAGGCTGTGTGAGGGACCTGGTGCCCACCTCCGAGAGAGGGGGTCCCCTGCCTGAGAATGGAGCAGCAGGGGAGGGGCCAGCAGCTGGCACCGAGGGGAAGGGGCTAGCCACCAACCTGCTGGAGAAGCCCCTCTGCAGTGGGGGGAAGGCTCTGCCTGAAGCAGCTGTGCCTTGCATGGGACAAGGCACCAGCCTCCCTAGTGTGGATGCCGGTTCTATGGGGGCTGCCCCTAACCAGTTCCACCCTCTCTACATGCCTGGTCTGGAATACCCGAATTCGGCTGGGCGGTACCACATCAACCCGGGCCTGCAGGGGTTCGGCCCTGTAATGGGGGCAAAGCCTCCTCCTCCTGCCTCCCACCCCCAGCATTTTCCCCCGCGGGGTTTCCAGCCAAGCAGTGCCCATCCTGGTGTCTTCCCCCGGTATCGGCCCCCCCAGGGCATGCCCTACCCCTACCAACCGCAGCCTCAACCTTCCTACCACCACTACCAGCGACCACCCTACTACGCCTGTCCACAGGGCTACTCAGACTGGCAGAGGCCTCTCCACCCCCAGGCCAGCCCCAGTGGGCACCCCACCACGCACCCACCCCTGGCCAGACCCCCTTTCCCGGACCGGGGGTCCACCAGTGGCTTGCAGGGCTGTGAGGCACTGAGCGCCGCCCTGGCCTCTCCCAGCCGTATGGACGTAGCAAGTGCCAAAGAGGTTTCTCCAAGGGACGGCCAGGATCTGGGGCCTGAAGACGAGAAGCCTGAGGAGTCCCAGGAAAGACCAGAGAGTCCCAAAGAGTTTCTTGATTTGGACAACCACAACGCGGCCACGAAGAGGCAAAGCTCAGTGGCAGCGGGGGAGTTCCTCTATGGAGCTCCCCCGCCGCACCTGGGTTCGGGGATGGGATTTGGCCCATCGGCTTTCCCTCCCCATGGGGTGATGCTACAGACTGGCTCTCCTTATGCATCCCGGCATCCTGCCAGTCATTTCCAGCCCAGGACATATGGATCACCCATGAATGCTCACCTGTCTCATCATCCATCCTCCAGCCAGGCCAACGGCCTCTCTCAGGAGGGACCCCTGTACCGCTGCCGAGAGGAGAACATAGGTCACTTTCAGGCCTTGCTGATGGAGCAGAGAGGCAGTGGAGGTGGCATGGGGGGGCCACCCCAGGACTTGTATAGACCCTCGGGGTAAGATCATGTTTTCTGCGAGAAGGCAAGGTGGGAGGGGGGTGATGCCTGGGTGGCAATAAGCGTTGGATATCCTTGAAAGGATATATATGGCTTGAAGTCAGAGGAGATGGCAAGCAAAGTTGGAAGGCAACTCTTAGACCGTTGGAGTAAGCAGTCACCTAAGTTGGAGAGAGTCTCACTGCAGCTCCTTAGAACAAATAGCAATTGCTATCATGCTGATCTATTAGCCTGTCCCATCCAATCCCCACACCAGTGCTTTGTTTCATCTGAACATGATTTGTAATGTGTCATCCAGGGTTGTGCATCTCTTAATCAAATGAACTCTTCCCATTTTCTCTGCAAGAATTTTATTTCATCTTTCTCATATTGTGACAAAGTAGCTGACTTAAGAGTTCATAACAAGATTTAGCCTCTTGTTATGAACGCCTTTAATGTTGCCCCCTTTTTCCCCTCCTCTTGATTTGCCCTTCCTTTCTGTCTTAAATTTCCCTAACAGAAAATTCCTTCTCACTGTGACTACTATACATACCACATTTTATTCCTGAGTGGAAAATTCTGCTACTCCAAGCATTGCCTGTTCAGATTTTATAAATGTGCTTTGACTGTTACTGTTTTGTCGTAGTCCTAGTATGACAGTCCTCCTTCTAGTGTTCAGGGAGCTTGGCTTATAGTTAAGCCATTGGAGGAGTGGCATGGATTAAAGCTGGTGGTTTTTGGGGAAGACAGAAATAAGAGTACAAGATGCATGTTTGTATGAGAATGTTGTGTGTATGCATTCAACAAAGTAGATGGGATTTGCTCTTCATGTTCATGTGTTAAAACTCTCTCCATTCAACATGGCTTCAGAATGCAAATGCATCAGGCTCAAGTTCCCTTCCCGAAGATGCCTACAGCAACCATGTCCCGGGAAGATTTGACATCACAAAAACCATCAGCGTTGCCTCTGGATCAAGTAAGGGCTGCTAGAGAGAGCAGAGTTGAAATGCAAGTCTTTCTTTTCCCACTGGTTAAAGGAGTAAAGTCTTTAATGAGAGTGGGAAGCACTGGAGGAAGCTGGGAAGTGAACTACCTCTATGCAGAAGAGTTGGGGATGTCTCTGTAATCTTACTTGGCTGTAAAACATAACCTAGGCAAACCGATAGTGCTAGCTTTGAACTAGGTGCATGCAATCACAAGGTTATGCCTTTCTAAAGCTTCCAGTTAAAGCCTTCAACTCTTGTTCTTCCTCTTCCAGAGCTAGTCCGAGGAAGGAAGGACCTCATGAAGACGAAAGCCACACATGATTTGGACAAGGGGGAGGAGGGGCAGGCCTTCCTCCCACCCTCCCCTCGCCCAAGCAGCATGTAGCTTCCTGGGTCCGTGGAACATGGTGCCACGGCGGCTTTTGTGTTGGAAACCTGGAGCAGTGCTGGGTCCCAGCCAGCCGAGCAGCTGTCTCGCCACCGCAGGGCGGGCATTGCAAACTAGTGGCTTTCTGTGACTGGAGACTGCGGTCTTGTTCAGGGTTTGAGGGATTTTTTTGGGGTGGGGAGGGCGGGGGTGGGGGCAGAAACTTTCATTGACTGCTAAACTCAGGTATATTTTTCAGGGTGGAAGAGGATGATGATGGAATTTTACTTGTAGTATTAATGTGTGTGTTTTGGAGCTGGATCCAGTTTACAGAATTTAACCTGTTGCCTTTTTAAATAAATTTCTGTTGTTGGTGAATGTATTGTACATAATGGGGGAGGGGGTGGGCCCAGCTTGTAGTGGGCTTAGCACTGGAGGAATCCTTTACTGTTTACAATCATATCACACTGAAATCTTTCAGGATAGGGTGAGGGTTTGGGGGAGTGGGGAGAGGTGAGGGAATGTGTGATGGATGACTTGCTGTCCTCCTTCCTGTCATCTGCAACAGAGACACGACCCAACAGTTGGTTGACTTAATAGCAGGAGTTGCTCAGGAGCATAACGTGTCCTCCTCTTTCTCTTGTCTTCCTCCTTCCCCTTTCACCCCCACCTCCACCGCTCTGGATCCAGGGCCTGAGTGCACTTCCAGCTCCTGTCATCATGGGGGAACAAGGAAACCAGGACCAGGAATTGAAAACAGAACAGGACACTCATGACATTGTTCTTTCTGTTAGTATAGTACCCTTCTCCATGCCTTTCTGATAGGAAAAATGTAAGCTCTAGAAAACAGAAAATGGCATAACTGGTCATCTTATACTTCTTTTGGTGAAACCGGTGGAGCAGCATCTATTCAGTTGAACAAATATTGTGCAAATCTGTACTGCCCTGCTGCCCAAGGAGTGGAGCCAAGTGCTCACCTTTCTTTCTCTGTCCCTTGGCTATATTCATTTCTTAGCTGCAGCAAAACAGAAGGTACCCCAGGGTTCCTGACCACTCCTCATTGCTGTGAAGGAGCAGCATGAGGCTGCTTTGGGGGAACAGTTGGTTTGCTGCAGTGTGAGGTGTTTGTTGGCCTGTGGAGCTGGGTTTGGTGTTTGCAAGCTGCAGGTGAATCAGAAAGCACTGATTCAAAATCAGATGTTGAGGTGGCATGGCTTAGGGGTGGAGGACAAGAGGACCGTGTGCTCAAGTTGACTTGGTTTACCTTTGCCATCATTGATGCCAGAGCAGCAAGTCCTACAGGGCTAGCAGCAGCTTCACCTGGAGGCTGTGCGCAGTCTGCAGGGGCTTTCCTCACCAGTTGCAGTACTGCACTGGGGAAGCCCTGTGCACCAGTGCTTCACCAGGCACCGATATTCAAATGTAGGCTTGACAAAGGAGTTCGGTAGGACTCTTGTCTGCAGATGTTTATTCACATCTTAAACCTAACAAGGAAATACAGCTGATTATTCTTGGGGGAGGTGGCGTAAAACAAGGTGGAGTTGTTACCTGACAAGAGTGGGCAGCAAGATCTGTGGGGACCACAGCCCTAGTGCTGGTTGCCCTGGGGGACAGCAGTATGGTTAAAAGGGGGATGTGCCAATGTGTTGTAGAAATTGTGCTAGCAAAAGCACAAGTGGCAGCAGAAGTGAAGACAGAGCAGCATGCCCTTTAGTCTGTGGTACCAACTAAGAGAGGGTCTTTGTTTCCAGGTTCCTGGAGGATTTTTCTGGCTGCTTTCTTTTCTTGGATGGTGCCATCACCCATATCTTTTGCACTAACATGTCCAAATGCACTGCCTTTGTCCTGCTGTGTAGATCTATCGTGTACTGGCAAAGCTGTTTGAGCAATTGGCAGGTAGCATCTGACTGAGCCTTACTCCTTCCTAAGCTTTTTGGAAGCACAAAAAGCCTAAAAGATAAGAAATATTCTTTCTGGAAATAGAACAAGGAAGGACTACCATATTAGTGCCCTCTTATGAGTGAGTCTATTGCTACAGTACTTTTGCCTCTGATGAACTGTGCATTTTCTAAGTCTAAGAGAAATTAAACTTCATGCTATTCCCACAGGCTTGTTTATAAACGCTGTTCTTATCCACTGCTGCAGCTAGCCTGTGAACTATAGCTGTTGTCTTCTTAGTCTAGTGACTAAGCAACTCACTAGTCCAGCGAGTTGCCTGGGACAGCTGGCTCCTCTGCAAAGGAAGACTTCGGTATTATGTGAATTACTTACAATATATATCTATAGATGACATATTATGAAAGGGAGATTTTTTTGGTGTTTTTTTTTCTTCATTTTTGTTCATCTGTCAGGGAGCAGTTGTCACTGGTGGATTGGTAGTAACTGGAATAGATGATCTTGAAGGTTGTCCATTGACTGAGAAGCAGGTAACTGCTCTCCCCAGCCAAGAACATTATGCTATATCTCATCCAAATTTGTCCCACATCTGACGGTCTGTTGCTGGTTTGTCAGATGGAAGTGGGTTTTCAGAGGTGCCCCAACTGCTCGGAAGTGCAGGTCTAGATCCTTCACTGAATGGAGGTTCTGAAGCAGTAGTAGGTATTTATGAAAAACTGTGCAAGTATGTCTGGTCTTCAAGACAATAAACCTGGGACAAATGAAAACAGTTACTTCTTGTAAAGCAGTCTTTAGTTCATTGTAGATAAAAAAAATAATTTGAAATAGTACATTTTAAAATACAAGAACTGTAAAATATAACTTGTAGGAAAGTATTCAAAATTCTGGAAATGTGAATGTAGATGCTGCAAACAAACTTCAGCCTGTGTCTTCTGTATCACAGTTACCCAAATAGTTGAAGTGCCTTTCATTCAGCTCATTGTGAGCTTTGTGGAACAGGAAGTTTTTCAGAAGCTGTATAAAAAAAAAAACAACCAACCAACCCCAAAACAAAACACCAACTAGCTGAAGCACTCTTGGCCTTCAGCTGGAACTGGCATTGAAAATACGGTTCTAGTGGTCATGGTGTCTGGATGAGTACCAAACCCAGATCAAAACAGGGGACAAATAAGAAAGACAAGAATTGCTTGTGGTCTGCCTGGAGAGCGTAGTGGAGTGTTAGACAGTGATGGACACCCTGAGGATGCTATATGGAGTGTGCAACATGAAGATATTATCCCTTACCTGACATAATGCAAATCTGGGAGAAGGATTTGACTTGCAGATGGTAGACAAAACAGATTAGTGAAGCTGACTCCTCCTGGGAGGGTTTCTAGGTAAAAGCCTTCTGATGTAGTCAGTAATTCTTATTAAAGCAACTAACAAGCTGCTGTTGTGAGGACACATGGTTTATATTAGAAAAGTACTAATACAGCTTTGGGGGAACTATGTCTGGACTACAGGTACAAGGCTATCCTGGGGACAGGGCGTGCTAAGAAATCAAACTTCTTACTTAATCTTAGCTAAGATTTACCAGATTTTCAAATGCTTTGTTCATAAGCATTTGGTTGTTGTTTTTTTTCCTTTTTATGATGACATCTAGGGATGCCCCAAAAATCAGATCTCTATTCCTCTAGGTACAATCAGAGCAAATCACAGAAAATTGGCACCCCTCAGAGGGCATGAGGCAGAGAGTGGATTGCCAGGGTGGAACACCAGTGGAAATGTACAGGGAGGAGCAGAAAATGCAAATTTTATAGTTTCCCAGCCCATGCTGCACAGGGCTGCTTTATAGATATTGCAAAAGAGACAGGCTTAAGGAAGGCTTCAGAAGAGGGTAAAATGGCAGCTCTTTATTTACAGAGTGGTACTTTTTGCCATGGGTTGGCATGCAACGCAGGGGAAATGTAGCTGCATTTTAAAATATCCTGACTTTTGGGTGCCATACTTGTGTTACTATCTTAAATAATATTTTAACACAACAGAGAGAAATTCTAGACTCTGGTTGGAAGCCATCTTTCTCATCCCCCAGCACTGTTGTAGTGTAATATATTACCAGTTGGTCCTTTTTCAGAAAGCATCCTGAGTTAGTGACTTTGCAAAGTTTCCTGTAGCTATTACTTTTTGCATATGGAGAATGTGTTTTACTCTAATTATGGATTGCATGTTAAATGAAAGTATATAATATGTAGAACAAATATAATGTTGAGCATGCTTGTGCATGCCAAAAATTTCCAGTATTATCAGAAGAGTTTTGTACGCTCCTCTGGCTTGTTCAGCCTCTTGCTCTCCCCACTGCCGCCTTCTTTGCAAGTGGTGTGTGGTGTTCCCAAGCCCCCAAGATGTTCAGTTGCCATTATAAATGCCATTGTATAAACTCCTCCTGGGACTCTGGAAGCTTTGGCATCTTAAGTACTACAGGCACTGGCAATTCAACTAAGTACTTTAAGAAGGCCAGTCACTGAAGCTTCCCAGTGATTTTTAGCTGTGTCCAGCAGAAGTCTGCAGTCTATAAATTCTATGGTGTAACCCACCAAACCACTCTGTAGCAATCCAATGCAACAGCCTGCAATGAGAAGGACAAAAGAGGAAAGTAAATTTGAAGCTTCCAGGCTTGACTGGTTTGATTTGTGACTTTAAAGTACATGGAGACACTTTTCTTGGAAGAGCTTCTGATTCCTTCTCATCTGCCAAATGCCTTTCCCATGCAGACTTTCCGAAACAAATCTCATGTGTATATTTTTGTAAGTGTGGTTTCTCGGGGTCTTGGAGAGCTATCAGCTTCTTGATGTCTTATCTGAAAGCTAGTCATAGAGGTTGTCTTTCATTCTGCTGATGGAGTCAGTTCTCCTGAAGTTTGTCACCCCAACATTTCTTCATTTAGAATGAAAGTATAATTAGAAAACAACCTTCCTTTATTCCCTCTACTGATCTCTGTCAGTCTTCTGTGCATCAATGTGTTCAGCCAGGGCTGTTGCTTTGTTCTGGATGGATTTGTTCCGCTTTCTTTTTCTGAGGAGATGGTGTTGCCATATGCATTGTGGAATTTTGGAGAAGGTTCCAAACTGAGTGACAGGGAAGTGCCATTCCAAGGAGTGGCTTGGAGAAGACAAACAGGAGTTTGTGATGGTGTGGTCAAATAGGAGTTTTTGATGGTGTGGTTGCTCCTGGTTCCCATCACTGCAAAGCAACTGTGCCACTGGGTCTGCGCTTAATCAGAGCAACCCCTTAAAAAGTTTTTACTGCGGTGCATTGGTGGAGAGTTTGCTCTTGCAGAATTCCTGTTTCGTTTTAAGTCTGGTGCTGGTGGTTGAAGAGCAGGTGTGTGAGTACCATATCCTTTCTGTAAGGCCAAGATTGAGATAGCAGGCTATGAAAGTAGCATGGCAGCTGCAGGCCATGTGACAGGCTTTAAGAGCATGTGCTTATTGTAACTGAGAAAGCATCTCAAACGTTGACCTTCCAGCCTTTCCCCATCTGTACCTGTTTAACATACAGATGGAGGTAAAGCACATTTGGGCTTGGCAGGACCCCTGCCGCCCATGCGGAAGGAAAATGCTTTTAACCAGCACATAATGAACAATGCGCTCTGGTTTTCACTCTCTGCTGCCCACCTCCCTCTCTGAAAAAGCTGGGGAAGGACCCATTTCCAGCTGTCTCCGGAGCTCCTGGGATGACAAGAGCAAGGCTCAGTCCACCCTTAGTCAAGGGAATTCAGGACAGGGTTGTATGTATTTGAAACTACATAGTAACATCCAAGTGTACCTTTGAAGCACAGGTGTAGCAAGCTGTGTGGTGCTGTTCCCTTTTTGATTACTCTCCTGCCTTGGCTCACATGCAGTATTTTGAGAGACCATGGAGCATTTTGTAGTTTTAACACTGCTGGCCTTGCATCAACTGAGGTTTTTTTTTTTCCTTAAACTGCAGCAGTGGCCGAGATTTCTTTAGGCAAAGGTCTTCCTCTTTTTGAAACATGGGTGTCAAAAATGGACAGTGCAGCCAGGAAAGAGCAAGAGCCACATCCACCAGTGGAAGAGGGGATGAAGGATTAATTAGGGCTGAGGATTGATTGGGATTTTCACTAACTCTAGCAAGTCCCTCTGTCCTTTGCCCCTTTTATTTAGAAGCATTTGGCTTACTAGCAGAAGGGCAGTAACTGGAATATCTTCTAAATAAAAGTAGAACTGACTCTATGTGGGCAAAATTCCCTTGTTGCGGACAAGGTTAGACCAGATGGCCATTAGGGACTGGGAGGGACTCCTTTGGCCTTCAAATGGGTAGGAGGCAAGTAGACACCTAGTGCACTCAAACGCTCTGGAGTACATCAGAAGAGTGAGCTCCCTTTCTGAAGCCAGCCGGGCAGCTACAGGATCTCAGGCCTCAACTTTAAGTCTTGAAAGTCCTCTGATCCCCTTGTGTCATACGCCAACACTTCCCCTCTCCTTGCTTCCTAGCTTTCAAGTTTCTTTCCCTCTGCTCACTTTGCAGCAGTCAGTTGCTGTCAAGTGCAGAGATGAAAGCTCACTGCCCACGCAAGTAGAAGGGCAGAAGATTGAACTTCCCATCTGCCTCCTCTGCACATGCATATAGAAAGCAGGTGGGGAGTACACATTTACTCTCCTTATGAAATTAAGTTGTCCTCGGTGGCTCACTAGTGTTCTCTTGTGTGCCCCCAGGGTTTGCCACCCTGGCACAGCAATGTCTGTCCCTCTGCCAGCACAAGGATTTGCTCCTGGCCCTGGCGCAGGATTCCTGCATGTGATCCTGGCATGTCTACCTCCAAGAGGGCTTAGGTTAAAAATATATACCGTGTACAACCATGAAAACAGTTGCCTCTCTTCCTTGATAGATCACTGAACACCACTGCCTCATTTTTTCTGAGCAATAATAATGTGCAGCAGTGCAGCTTTGACCTTCCCATATTGTTTCAGGGAGCAGATGGCTATGAAACATGCTGGGGGGCTTCACAGCATGTAAGGTGCTTTCTGCAGCCCTGCATCTTATCTACACCATGTTCCTGCTTTCCCAGTGACCGTTGTGTTGATTTAGATAGCCAGGAGAGAGCTGGTTGCTGCTTCTGTTTGGGAAGGTAAAAAGGGAAGGGAGCAAGTTGGTAAAGAACCTCTTCCATGAAGCAGAACACATGGAAAAGGTGCCTGTTGCTGCCCTGGAGCAAGGGGTGGGTTCACCACTGATTTAATGCCTTTGAGGGGGAGGAGAGCATCCTGCTGCTGCTTCACTTAGCATTGATGGGGGAGGTGGCAGGAGAACCTATGCCACTACATCCATTTTTCTGAAGTTGGGTGACACAGTTGGGGTTTTTTTGTATTATTGTAAGTTTGTAAAGAATGTAATCTGTCTGTCAGGGCACAAGGAGAAAACGGGGGCCTTTCTCGTTTTGGGTGAGGCTGCTCTTATGTTGCTGTGTTGTTTGTTGTTGGGCAGGGAGGGGGTTGGCAGCCATGGGCGCAAAAGTCTGGCCCTTGTCCACTGCTTGTAACTGTCCCGGGGCAACGGGGGAGTGAGCTGATGCTGTGGCAGAGACCTCCCACACCAAGCTGTGAAAATGATCCCTGCATGTGTCCCTTAGTGGGGGGAATCTGACCTGCATGGGGCTCTGTGCTGGGGTGTTTTGCTCAAGGGCTGGTCCTGCTCGTCTTCATCTCAGTTAGAAACTGAGCTGGCTGGCTGCCCATGCTGTTTAGACAAGGTTGGATTCGATAGCCTAAATTTCTCAGTGCAAGGAGGAGTTCATGCTGATGTTGCTTTCCCCAGCACTTCTCTCCCAGTAGGGGCTCGGGTGCTGCATCCCCATCACCTGCTGCCCAGGAGCCCCAGCTCTCACCCCTGCCTCCCTCCCTGTCCCGTAGAGCACAGTGTCAGGGATCCTCTTCTCTCTCCTGCTGCTGCAAAGTTGTGTGAACTTTCCTGGTCAATACTGGAAAGGGGAATGCTATTTATTTTTATATTGTGTATATTTTGTCTTGGTCTGCTGATTACCTTTGTTCCCCAAGAGCGACAGTTACCTCAATAGTTAGTTTAATACTGTGTGTTGGGTAATTTTTTTAAAGAACTTTTTTAAAAGCTTGATCCTTGGAGGTCTGTAGATTTTATTTCCATATGAATTTGTTATTTTGTATAAAGTATGTTCTTAAAATAGCAATCACCCTTGCTGTATGTGTGTTTTCTTGTCTCCTGGATGGTGTCCCTCTTCCTTTGTAAGGAGGGAGCGCATGGGGGTGGGAGGGGAACACAGCTTTTTTCAGAGGCAAAGCCCTGAACTGCAGACGTGGTTGTACCACCTGATATCCATTTACAAGAGAGCACCTGGAAAGCTAATTGAGATCGTTTCCCCTTCCGAAACACAGCTGTCTGTCTAGGAACAACCCAGTTGTGGAAATGAGATGGGGTCACTGCTTTCCCCACCATGTCCCTGGTGAGCTGTGGGTTTTTCTGCAGCCCGGGTGTACTAGAAAGCTGGCCTTCCTCCCCAAAACACCATGTGGTCTTGGGGTGCAGGTGGTCCATTCCCCCACACTCACCTGGAACCTCTCTGCCCTTGAGTAAAGCCTAGGGAGTGATGCTGCGATAAAGGAGGAACAGATACAGGCACTATGGTTCCCCTCTGTGCTGCTTTAATGCTAAGTGGCATGGGGTAGGATGGCCCCCAGGGGCTGTTCAAGGAATGGGAAGCCTTTCAATCTCATGTGCAGCGGTGCAAATCCACACTGGACCCAAAACAGCACTTGCCAGTTGTTTATTAAATCTCCCATGTGAGATGGGGCAGTGATTGAAGTCCTCCTAGCGGAGAGCTGTTTGGAGACAACATAGCTTTTCCTTACAGGAATTTCAGCAGCAAAACCAGGAACCGGTCATATTGTTTCATGTGGGAAGGTGCCTGGTGTAGGTGCAGTTGGCACATGGCCCTTTGCTCAGCTGGTCCCTGAATAAGTAACTTGCTCAATTTTGCTGATTCAGCAGCTTTGCATCAGGACAAAATCAAGGTCATCTTCCTTAAAAGTGGGGGCCAGAAAAAGGAGGCACGGGATGAACAGCAGAAGGCTGGGGGCATGAAGGCTCCCAGGAGCATGCTGCATGCCCCTTCCCTTTCCTCCCCTGCTCTAGATGGTGAAAGCTCCCTCTGTCTCCTCCAGGGCTGATAACAGATGCTCTTCCTCACATCTCCTCCTGCCAAAACAGCTTTGCAGCATAGCCTGCTTACACCACACCCTCCATCTGCCCCTCCTGCAGGAGCCTCGCGGGGCCGGGGCTGCTCCTGAGCCCAGCCTACTCCCCCAGCTCTTGGCACCAAAGCTGCCTCTGCAAGGAGATGCTTAAAAAACATTTGTCTGTAATGCAAGACCCCACACTTGCTGGCTAAGCCAGGGGCCTCATCCTGTCCTCATAGCTCCTCTTTCCTTCTGTGCACCCTAAGCAGTGAGTTCATCCTGTCAGGCTCCCAGCATTTTACAAAGATGGGTAAATGAGCCCCAGTGAATGAATTGTTCAAGAGCTGACTGTTCAAGGGACTGGCTTCACCCTCCATGGCTTGTTCTGAGAGTGACTTATCCTGCCACGTACTTGCCTATTTTATGCACAAAGAAGCCCACAGGATCCCATGTTGGTACCTTCTCAGCCCTGGGCATTTGGAGAAGCCTGAGATGTGATCTGCTGCACCCTGACACCTTGAGCACCCCAAAACCCCAACCAGGTGTCAGAGCTGCCCTTGCTGCCTGGGCAGGCGGGTGATGCCAGGCATCCCAGTGAGTGCTTCCAACATGGCCACAGCTCTGGGCCCTGCAAAGGCTGTTTGAAGGCGTTGGCCCCTCTGAGCTGGAGAGAGGTAAGTTGTTCCTGGGGGTGGGTGAGAAGCTACTCTCTGTCACGTATCACCCCTTCCCCCTCTCCCCTCTATCAGGGCCAGAGTTCGGGGTGACAAGAGCAAGCTGTCCAATTTAGGAAGGGGAGGAATTCAGTCGCCCCATCAGTCCCAGGAAGCGTTTGGGTCAGAGGGGACTGGCAGGGGGAGATTTCTAATCCTAAAGCTAAGCCGGCACTGAGCAGAGCTGAGGCTAATTGGAACCAGCCCTAGGGAAGGGGCAGAAAGTCACTGCTTTTAGAGCTGCATTGCAGCCCAAGCAAAGACAAAGCTTATCTGTCCTATAGGAAGTGCAACATCCTAACCTTGACAAAATGCTATAGTGAGCTTAACAGACGGTATCAAGCTAGGCCATGTGTCCCCCTAGTTCTTTACCTTTCTTCTTTCTTTCTGTTGTACACATTTTTTGTTTCTTTTCCTCAGTCCTTCTGCCCATGGGTTGGCAAAGCTACACGCTTGTACCAAGAAAGAACTTTCCTCATCTCTTAGGCTTTAAATTATGGACTTCTTTTCTAGCCTCCTTGTCCCTGATAACTGGGATGCTTCCCACCTCCAGCTTTTTGTCCAGCCATCTCAGAACAGCTCACTAATCCGTAAAAGCTTGAATCAGGGACGGGTGGACAAATTGGTTTCAATGGGGACCAGTTTAGTGCCCAGTTTGGGCATGGAAATAAATGTCAGCCCCTCACCCTTACATGGGGCAGACCCTGGGGGAGCTCTGACTCCAGGAAGGCTTTTCTAGAGCTGATGAACAGTGCATCTTTGGGGCATGCCTAACAGCAAGAGAAGAACTGGAGTGCCCTTGGCACCCACCAGTGTTTTGAGAAGGGTTTGGTTTTTTTGTTTTGTATATTTCCCTAAAAATAAAGAAACCTGTAATTAAAGTTCCCACACTTCAGCATGGGAGAAACCACCTCACACAGAACAGCAGTACTAAGGCACTTGGGGTAGCTCAGGAGGACTCAGTTTTAGGCTAAAATGAATGGTTTCTATTTGCAGGAATGTTTAGTTATAGGAATTAGAAAAAATACATCCACTCACAATTTCAAGATTTTGATTTTTGTCCCATGTTGAGATGTAAAATACAACTTCACCATGCGGATGGAATTATCTTGAGGAGTGGGACCCTCCCCTATAGCTCCTCCAGCCGTTAAAGCTGAAATATTTTGGTGAAGAAGGCACAGACACAGAAAGTCAAAGCAAAGCTGCCTGCCTCATGGGGCAGTCCACGTCCTTGGCAGACGGGAACGACCTGAACGCCTTGCTTCCAGCTCTAAGCTCAGTCTGAGGGTGCAGTGTTGTTGTGTATATATACTTATACACACACAACGAATATTAGAGTCTCCCAAGTATTAACAAAAATATGTGATCTTATTCTGGACCATAACAAGACCCCTAAAGGCTGGCCCCCAGATGGGGAGCCCCAAGGGCGTTGTGCTTGCCCAGCAGAGAGGAGACAGAGTGGCTTTGACAGAAGAGGAGGAGGAGGTGGGAAGGAGCAGGGACTCACCATGGGCCTGGAGCAGCATCTCAGGGCTGCCCCCTCCTCCTCTGTCAGCACCGGGAGGCCACATGTTCCTTGCCTGCTTTTTAAAATTCCTTTCCCAAAGAGGCTGCCAGGGTGGAGAGATCGTAAAAAGTTCACCCCCTTGTCATGAATGTACCCGTTCTTCCGGGGCCAGTGGGCAAAAGTTGTTAGCAATTTCCTCAGGCCATGACCTTTGTTTTGACCATGGCAGAGAAGGATTGCAATCCATCAATTGCCTGGACTGCACCAGGGGCGAGGGAGAGGGCTGCCTTTGGATGGTGGAGGGGGATGCCTTTACAAGGGGCAAGGGGCACAAGGACACTGCTTTGCCCCTTGGGTTTTGTCAAGAGACAGGGGGGACACCTCACTGCTTGGGTCAGCTGCCAGTTCAAGCTTCCCGATGGGGGATTCAGTGAGGGAAACTGCACAACGTGTGGCACACAATACGCTCCTGCTAGAGATTTGAGAGAGTTTGCTTTAATTTTCTTTCCTGAGAGGGATGCTGGATCACAATTTGCTGCATTAGCAGGGTGGGGAAAGATGTCTTGCAGGGCTTGTGCAGACTGGCCAGCTGCATCAGGACTGCACTTTTAGCAGGAGCTTGGACAAAATGGGAAATGACAGCAGATCTGCCACCTCTAAAGCCCTGGCTGTTAATAGTCCCTGACATTACCAGGCTGCACGGGTTTTTGGAAGATCCTGTATCACTGAATTTTGTTAGGAAAATCAGCAGCAAACCAGAACCATCCCATGAGAAACGGCTTCCATAGGCGTCTGTCTCTCCACTCAAGTTCCCAGGGGGGCAATTCATCCCAGGAGCGAGCACATGTGTTCCCCTGCAGTCGGGTGTCCCCTTTGAAGACATACCTGCATATGAAACAAATCTCCCCCGAGGAAATGCAACCTGCGCATACCAGTCTACTCGCTTCCCTTGGCTGCCTGCCCCCAACTCCCTTCCCTCTGATCTCTCATCTCTGCTTCCCTAGGGAAACGCATCCTACTGCACTTCCCTGCTGCTAAATACAGATTCCCTTGGGAAGTTACTCTGTCATGAATTCCCCTTGGTCAAGCCCTTGGAGAGCCCCTAGGTTTTGGGTCAAAAAGGAGGGGTGAAATATGTCACCTGCACCCTTGTGTAACACCAAGCATGGCCTTTCAACACCCAGACCATCCTTTCCAACCCAACCACTTGCATGGGAACCAAGGTACCTTTTTTCCTATGAAGGTGCTGTGTGCTTATTTCCAGGCACAGCAGACCATGATGTGAAGAGTTGCGCTGCTTGGTTCTTTGTTTCATGAGGATCCATTGAGCTCAGGGAGGAGAAAGGAAGGGAAAGACCTTTTACACCTCAAACTGAAAACCTTCTGCTGAGGGAGGTAGCTTCATGGACTAGGGGGAAGAAGAGGGAGGCATGCATGAGGCCCCCAGAAAGTCTATAGTAGATGAACCAGACGTCTTTGTAGGCATCCTCCTTCTCCCCTATGTCAATTGCTGTCATGTTTTGTAGCCTGCGTGCCTGGATGCCCACACCACTTCTCCTCTGCAGCCCTCTTCTCCCCATCTGATTTTCCCCTCTGCACCTGTGCATCGGCTGCCTGACTCGCAGCAAACCCAAACCTCTGCCCTTGTCCACATGGATGTCTCCAACACTTGGCTCGGTGCCCAGTTCCCTGAGAGCCAGCCCAGCCCAGCAAATCCCACAGTCCCTTCCCTGGCCCACATCCCCTCCCCTGGCTGACCTGCCTCCTGCCCTTTGCCCTGAAGGTCCCAGTGGTTCCTGGTGAGATTGCCCAGATGTGAGACAGCTTCAAGAGCATCCAACATCTCATTGCTTGCTTCCAGCTGCTGGGAGGCAGTTACAGACCAAGTATGGTGGTGGCATCCCCTGAGAGAGCTAAGTCTCCCATCACCCATCCGTCCAATCAAGAGGATGCCCTGGGCAGGACCGAGGGCAGCTTCTTCTCCAGGTGGAGAGGAGCAAAGCCTACAACTGAAACAGCTCTTCTGGAGGCATCCTTGCTTTGCTACTGCAACCCACCATGAGCCAGATGTCAGGTCTGGGGGAGGAGAAGGCGGTGGCCACTACACAGGTGTGTGTGCTAGCTGCCATCCCATGTGTGCTACTGACAGGAACATCTGTGGGCATCGTGCAATGGGGATACCTGCAATTTGGCAGCATGGGGGGGGGTGGTGCACAGTGCTGCAGCAGTTCAGGGAAAGCTCCCCTGGTCTGGTGGCCTTGCAGGGACAGGGCTGCTCCTCTCAGCAGGGACAAAAGTACCCCAATTCATCCCCCTCAAAGGCCAGAAACCTGCCACCAGTGCTTATTGCCAAAGCCTGTGATTCTGACACAAGTCGAGGCAGGGTTTGTTTCTCTGTTTGCCAAGCTGCAGGTGATGTTACTTGACAGTCATCATTCATTTAAAAATGTTGCCTGTAAAGAAAAGCTTGAACACTCTCCTGGGTCACACAGCAAGGGGAAATAAACTCTTTTCCCTTGCAAGCAAATATCTCAGGGTGGGGTGGGGTTTAAAAGCACTTGAGTCAGTAGCACTGGGGCTCAGTATCTTTGATATCCCACCATGCAGTGACCACTGCTGCAGCTGAACAGGGCCAGCAGCTGTGGCCTCAGACTGTTGTGCAAGGGATTTTTTTTTTACCCTGGGTACTGGCCCTGGGCCTGCTGGCTTTCAGGATCTATTATTACCAAAACACCAAACACGGCCTCTTCTCACCACCCTGCCCAGCACCCTGTGCCCATCCCAGGGGCAGTGCCATTTGGGCTCAGAGTGCCCATTTTCAGGCCTCACTGAAATTAAATCCAGGGCACATGCCCCAAAGGTCCCTCTGCTTTCCCCAGGCCCTGCTTTAGTTGATCTCCCTCCAGCCCAGAAGCCCCTCCATGCCATGGCCAAAGCTCCCACATTGCCCAGAGCAGTTTGGGGGTGGAGGCTGGGCACTGCAGCAGGGCACTGGCAGTCATGGGAACAGTGGGGAGATGGGGATGGAAGTCACTTGGCTCTGCCAGCGCCTGCCTTTTCTCTGGGGCTGATGCTGCCTGCCTGCTTTGAAGGCGAGGGTGCATGGAGCATGAGAAACAGCAAGCATTTTGCTTTGGGTTTTCATCCTCCTCCTCTCCCAGTCACGCATGTTTCTGGGCCTGCCCTATAGGCAGATGTATGGCGGATGCCCACATGCCAGATGTCCTGGGAGATCAAAGTGGCTGCTCACTGCATCCTCCGTTCATGTGTGCACACACACACCCCTGCGTCTCCCAAAAGACTTATAACTTATGCTCTCTATCTTCTGTCCAAGATATTTTCCTTCCCTTCCTTTGTTTGCTTTCCAAATCCCCTTTCATCTTTGGCACTCCTTGCAGCCCAGGCCGCTCCAGCAGGGAAAGGCACCCTTTGCTCCCACTAACAGCATCCAGCAGTGGGGGTGTGTGTGCCTTGTGGGTTTTCCATCCTGCTTCCCTGCCTCTGGGGTTTGCCACTTCTTGGGGTGAGAGATGAAGGGATCTGTCACCCGTGGG
>NW_020799092.1:11533790-11554496 GCF_003259725.1 Athene cunicularia | reverse complement strand
GGGGGGGGGTGTGGCGCTGCAGTACCCTTGCTCCTCTCAACCCACTCCACAAAGCTGAGAGATCTGAGGGGTGTTACAGCTCCACATGGTGACCAGGAATCCCCCCAGAGACATCCACCTTTTCTCTCTGCAAGTTTCTACAGCCCTCTGATCCCTTCATAGTCTTGTGGGGGTTACCCAGTCTCAGCTTCTCGGGAAGCTCTGAGACCCTCGGAGATGCACCAGGGACTGAGCGCAATGCAACACCTCTAGCACAAGGGCTGCTACACCCAATGGCACAGAAAATCTTTTGGTACATCAGATGTCTCCAAAGCGGGGTGCATGCAGAGGAAAACTTTTTTTTTTTTCGCTTTGTTACATTTTATAACGTACATAATGTTAGTACAGTAGTACATGTATATAAGTAAACATATATATTGGGGACATATGCCCCCCCAATATATGTATTTACTGTTAGTAATAAGGATGCACAATCAAAAAAGTTTGGAGCCTCCTGGTCTATTTACAGCCAAAAGGTTAAAAATCAAAGCACAAGGGGATGCCTGAATGCCAGCAACTCACTCAGCAGCATGGAGACCTCTCTACAAAAATGTAGCAGCTGAGCTTTGGTCAGATCCAAGGGTTTGCCCTGCTCCTCTTTTCCCCCACTGTTACTTAATAAGGGGTCAGGAGGTTTATGGGGACTTCAGGCACACAGCCAAAGCAAGTGCAAACCTCCCTGATAGGTGCTGCAGATGGAGGACTCCCACTTGGAGTTACATGGTGGGGGAAACATGTGCTTTCCCCATCTTCCCACTGTGTCAGGTCTTCCCTCCACCTGAGCTGGAAGGTAATTAATAATTTAGACAGGGCTCTTGCCTATCTCTTCTTGCAGAAAAGTCATGGGCTTTATTTTTTTTACCTGTATTTCAGAGAAATGCTATGTCCCCAGTGCATGGTGCAGGACAGCCACCTCCTGTCTGGAGGATGGACCCGCTCCTGCCAGCCATCACTTTAGAATCACATGTGCTGGTTAGCTATAGCTAACCTATAGTTACAGCTGCCAGGGGGGGAACATACAGAGGGTGAGTCCCGTCCCATGCTTCTCCAGCCTGCTTTAGATGAAAGCAAAGTCGTAGCAGGTACAGCAGAGACATGGCTGCCACCAGGCATAGCCGTGCCCCTCCTGCCTCCCTGGTGGCTCGGGGCGCTGGCAGCGCCCGGGGTGCCCCCGCACGTGGCCAGCCTGTCTCTGCAGGGAGTATGAGGAGTCTCTGGCCTCATGTTTTGGCCCAGGGGATGGACACCAGCCTCCTGCCAGCCCATCACGGCAGCAAGGCAAGAGCCATCTCCAGCCCAGCTACCCCACTAGCACACACAGCCATTGCCTCCAGTCCTTGCATGTAGCTGGTGCTTAATGAAAAAGGGAAACACAAGATGAAAAAGGAGTGATTAGTACAGAGCAATAAAACCGATGAGATGCAGGGAGATACGGTAGCAATATATTAAATAAGGTGCAGAAAAAAAGCCAGATTGTTGCTCCAATTTACTTTACATCTCCAGATGACTTCACAAGAGGTCACTTAGTGGAACTGAAAGGTAAATGCTTCAGGTTGAATGAAAGCAAGCACTTCATGCCTGCCAGCATAACGTGTATGAGGCTGAGGAGCATCCTGCTGCAAAATAGCATTGACATGGCTAGAGTAATAATATTTTTAATTGTTTTTAATAGGTTAGCACCTTTAACCTGCAATGCAGCAGTATTCGCTGTTACTCTGGGATGAATTTCAAAATACAAAGGTTTTAGAGCATGACTGATGAAGAATGGTTCCCCCTGCACACAGCATGGCAGTTTCCTCTGTGTGGTTTATTGCCATGGGTGGGATGCAGAGGTCCTTGGTGTTAACAATTCTCCTGTGCCCATTCCACAAGTCCAGAGATGCTGCGGGCTCAGGACACCTTCTTGCTCCACCAGCATTTCTTCTCAGTGACCATTTCACTGTAGCAACTTCTCCCACTTCAACCAGCACTTGTAGGGTAGCCAGGGGGCCACTACAGGCATTGTGGGATGCTTGACATCGACCCGAACTTTGTTCTCCCACCATGTCATCCCACCGGCAGTCTAGAGGGCTGCAAGAGCTGCCGCTGCTCTGGAGCAGCACCCACTTAGCACAGGCTGCGCAGTGAACATGCTGGTTTTACACGCACAGATGCTGTGCACAGCTGTGGGGGGGCACATTTGTATGCAGTTGTCCACATGCATTTTTAATCACATCTGTGCCTTGGCGCCATGAGCATGCCATAGTGAATAGACATAAATATGCCTGTACAGCCATGGGCACAGCTGCATATACCTTTATGTGCTGTGCAGATGGTGTGTAGGTATCGGGGGTGTTTTATCTCTGGCATATATGGATCCAACAGTACCACCCCTCGAGGGTGTTTGATTCACACTGATCGGTACACAAACATACAGGGAGTGTGTGGGGCTGCTGGCTATACATACAAGGTCTGTAGAGTCTTGCCTGTCTGGACAGCATTTAGACCTAAGAGCATAACCATCAGAGAGTAAATTATTAAATAGTTGCTTTCGTCATCCAAGTTTAGCCTAGCATCAGAAAATCAAGTGACCCCAATAGGCACATCTATTATTAAACTTTTTTAACCAGTACTTATCCTGCTCATTGCAGAATATCTGAGAAACCCCTTGATTTCTTTATTTGAACAAGGAAACAGCTCTGTGTTTAAGAGCAGCACAAAATAGCACCCCAGTTTTAAGTGATAAAAACCTTCCCAGAAGTATCTTGAGCATCATGACTCAAAGCCAATCAACAGCTGAAGTGAGGCGGGAATTTCTTTTTGTCATACAGACCATCAGGACCATTTTTTGATTCTTGAGACCAGAAATGCTGCTGCTGCTGGGCAGCCTTGGGCTGGTGCATGCAGGTGAGTGTATTTTGGGAGCAGGGATCCAAGGAGGACACCCGTGAGTGCAGGGGCAGGTGCTGCCAGTATGGCTGGGAAAGTGGTGTCTTTGCATTCGGTGGTTGGTGTCCCAGTGTGTGCACACATGTCTCTGCGTCCCCATGGTGTGGTCGTACCTGTGCTGTCCTCTGCAGAAAGTCAAGATGGCTGTGGTTGGGAGAGGAGCCAGGACTCACTGGCAGGGATTTGTTTGTCCCCTGAAGATGCTGAAAATTCAGCTTCAAGATCCTGGAGGGTGGGGTGAGACCCAGTTTGGACTGGGGAGGCACAAAGAGACATCCAGGCTGTTGCTTAGTGCTGGGTCATGAATCCCTTTGGTGTGGGGAAGCACTATACTCAATAAGCCCTTTGTGCCTCAGTGAGGGCTGTGCAGTCCTACCCCAGAGAGCCCAGGGATGCCTGGGAAGTCACCCAGGCAGCAGATAACAGGAGACTCCCAACTCCTGCTGTCCCAGCCCTGGTTAGGAATGCTACCATCTTCCTTCAAAGTCTTTGGAGCTGAAAGCAGAAATATGGAATGAGCGGCTGCACTTAAACTGCTCAACATCATGTGCGTGGGGGAAAAATACTCATAATTTCATTTTTAGACAGATTAATAATTTTCCCGTGCTCCCACTCAAGAGTTGCTTTGGGACTAACTTTTAGCATTTTGCTGTTGATAGTGAGGCTCCCTTCTCCTTCTGGAGCCCTCTGAGAGGAAAGCATCAGCCTTTCTTCAGAAAATGTTCCAAAAAGGTTTTGTCTGTGGTGAGTCCCCACTACAGGGTTACTGTGACCATCTGGGTAAAAAGTGACCTTTGCTGGGAGAAAAGTGTTACAATTGCACTGCAGGCAGTGATCCCAAGGAAGCCAAGTAGATGCTGTGCATATATGAATGAAAGAAGAGTTCTGCAAAAGATAACTACCCCTCCAAATACCAGAAATATTTCAATGTGTTCCTCTCTTATTTGTGTTCAGCTCATGAGCTAGGGCAAGCCAAGACAGTTGTTCCCTCCTGCTCCTGTCCATTTCCAGCTAGACATCAAGATGCTGCCTCTGCATTTGATACCCTGCAGCAATGGAGAGCATCGTGGAGACATAGGTACTCAGGGGTGGCAGCTCTATACCAGCAGCTTCCTGCTAAGGGGAGAAGGCCAGCAGGTGGGGAGAGAAATGGCTCTGCTACTACAGAGGGCTGAAGATATGGGCAGCCGGCAGCCAGCATTCAGGAGAGAGGAAGGAGAAGAAAATGTGAACTTCCTGCACAACCTGCAGCTGGTCTGGGAAGCAACAAGTCTTTTAGATCTTAGAGGTTCATGCTATAAAGTCAAAGCCACCCAGAAACCAATGATCTTCCAGTCCCTCTGTTAAAAGGCTTCTAATGAACAGCTTCATGTGAAAAGCAAGGATGTTTCTGCCACTGACAGATGAAATCCAGGACCCTGAACAGCCCCAGGGGTTGTAGCTGGTACTAGGTTGAGTATGTGCAGTCACTCAGTGTTTAGGCAGGGATGTGTGGCCAGGGCCTGTCTGAAAAAAAGGAGCTGACCTTATGCAAACACTCTTGGATAGAGGGTTAGAAAGGGCCTTCAGAAATGCTGGGAGGGACCATGCTTAACAGTTTCATTAGGCAGTCTTCTCACAACACATCAGCCTTGAACTACCTAAAATAATGCGATAGCCTTGATTTCCACAGCTTTTGATTTGCATCATGTAAAATGTGCTGGGAAATTACATTTTCTGGCACATGGTCAGTATAATTCTTAACCTCAGAATGCTCCTCTACAGATGTTTTTCTTGCTTTCTCTAAAGCAAAGCCAAAGAAGAGGTATGGGATGCTCTGAATGAGACACCTAGCAAGATAGATTTGGGATTTCCCAGCCAGCTCTACCATGGCTGAGAGCAGCAGGAGCTTCCCAGCCCTGGAAAGGCCTTCTTGTCATGGCCTGTTCCCTATGAACACGTCTGAGAAGCAGGATGGGGGCCCCCACATGCCTCTCTGAGCTGCCTGTATCAAATGGCAAACATAGCCAAACCACGCTGCAGCCTGTCTGCGCTCTCGCTCAGGGCTAAATACCTTTTGCCAAGTTGCTTTACTGCAGTGTCAAGTCTTTGCTCCCCAGAATAGCAGCTCAGAGTTCACTTAACCAAAGAAAACTTTTTGTCTTGAATTTTCCTCTGGGGTACTTTGCTTTTATTTCCAAATGTTTCTGTTCTTCATTTACTGCAATTTATTTGCAATTAAACAAATGGATAATTTTCTCTTAATCTCCCAGACTATTTTAGGCACAGGCTATGAGTCTATGGAGATGGCTCTGGACTCACTGTACTGCATACGCTACTGGTCTATGTAAGGTATTACCTAACACTCTTCCACTTTCCAACAGGGTTGCATATTCTTCTGTTACTTATTTCCCACTGCTTGCTGACATCAGGAGGTCAGGACAGGGGCATACAGCAAGCAAGGTCTCCAGCTCGCCTCTGGCTGCATGCTGGGATGTGTGATCTCTCTGGACAGCAAGCACCCAAAGGCCAGAAGCTGGGCCTTCACGTCAGGATTCACCCAAAAGTCAGATTCTCATTGCCAGCTTTTAAACAAAGCTTGTTACGGAAAACATGGCCATGCTTCCCTCCAAGACTGGGTCTCAGCAGGGAGCTGGGCACTTCACCTGCCTCCCTGCAGCATGCTCACCCTGTCACTACCACTTTTCTGATGGGTAATGCTCACCCCCTGACAGCCAGCTCAGAGCTTCCTTTCAGAAGTTATAGCTCTATCAACTGCTGCTGGCTTAATAAAGTCATCAAGGCCTCAGTTCTCAGTACTTTCTGGTTGTTTTCTTCTAGTCTTTCTCTCACCTTGACACTTGCATGCACCTCCAGGGATCATTCATACAGCATGTGTCTCTCTGATTAACGTTAATACCTCTCAGTGTGAAAACTAAGTACTAAAAAAGAGGTTGTGACTCAGATGTGCAGTAACATTTTAAGTCCTCTGCTGATCACTTAGTGTCAGACCTGCTCTTAAATTTTCCATTGCCAACTGTGCAGATCAAGTGCAACATTATCTATTTCCCAACTCCTTTTCCAGCACTAGACAGAACCAGCTCTGCACTCTCCATTAATCTGCAGTGTTTGCCTCTCCAATCACAACTTAATTCTTTTACCCGAACCCTGATTTAATGCCTCCTTTGTTCCCTCTATTTGTCCAGCTTCTTAATGTGCTGATCTGGCTTGGGGCTTGTTTACTATACCCAACTGGAATATTTTGCATGCTTATACAAAGACAAATAAAGATCAATATCCTCATTGATTTGCCCTAGGTCATCAGGTAAATCAGTAAGAAAAAAATTTGTGCATTCTACTTCATTTGCTTAAATCAGCAGTACAGTTCAAATAATAAAACAGTGCTGCAACGACACTGCAGTAGAAACTCTGAAATCCACCTGAAATGCTGCTTTTGTTTTACACATTACTTGTAAAAACCTGTGTCCGAATGTGAAAGAGAAGACGACACAACAGGATTGCTAACTACACTGGGTAAACCTGGATGGGATAGTCCCATTTTAATCTGCATCTCTGAAGTAATAAAATTTGGTAACAGCCCCTATTATCTGGGATGAAGGACAAGGATGTTCCAGGTAGTGCAGACACCATTTTTTTGTAATTAAATTATCTCATGTGGTTGTCCCAAGATTAAAATTAATTAGTGCTTCTTGTAATGCACTTGCAGGGAAGTGCTGGTGCAGGAGGAAGCTCCTGTCACAGTTGACATGGCTCAAGCCAAGAGTGTCTGCAATTCCATTAATAAACTGGGTAAGCTTAAGTGCTTCAAGTACCTTGTGGTGGGTGGGGCAGGGAGCACTAAACCACTCAGACTTCACACATAAGGTGTTCAGACCATTTGTAAAGGACCTGTCTTGAATCACTGCTGCCCAAGTGACTGACTAACACTAAAAACAATTTTGAGGCCACTAATTTTATCTAAGTATGACCAGTGATTATTTCTTCCTCTTTCCTGCACAGAAAGATACAAGGAGATACAAAACTAACAGAGGAAAATAAACAGTAAATAGCAACTCCAGTATCTTCCACTATGAGCTCCAGAATCAGACACTCAACTAGTTATTATTTTGCTTTTCAGAAATATACAAGATCTGGGTTTGTAAAGGTCCTGCTACCTTCATGAAAGCAGCAGACCATCAGACCCTGCACAAAGAATCCCTTTTTGTCACAGCTGAGCATGCTTATGTTACTGGTATCAGAGAAAGTCTTGATAACTTCTAATACAAATTTTTTTACTGAATAAAACGTACCTGAATATAATGTTGTAATATGGTCCATCACTGTCGAGTGATGCACAAGAGCCATCTGTCTCTTCTGTGTTCCAGCCTTCAGTTTATTCTGTCTACATGCATTACACCATGGCTTGTATCACTTTTCCAAGGGAAACAGTAGCACTAGGAAAACATAAAAGCTACACTTTCAAATGATGATGGCCAAAACTAGGTCATTCACTTCTATAGAGATGATCCCAGGATCTGTTTGAAGTCTTTTAATTGAGCACTAGAGAAAATACTCATAGTGTATCACTTAGTAACCTCCTCTTGTCTTACCCCTCAATTTTTTATTTGCATATGATGTGTTCTATTTCAACATTCAGTTTCTGTTCCTAGCCTTAGCTGTAGAGAAAATAAGGACCCAAATAAGTTCAACTGAATTTCCAAAGCACTGGTAGACAGCCTACTGATGAGTTGGATGAAACCATCAGAAAAGACCAAACCAGATCTGTTCCAAAAAGTACTATTTGAACCAAGAAACAACACAGTTAAACATGCACACATAAAGGCTTTTCCTTTTCTACAGGTGTGCCCCAAAACTAGAGCCCAGTGCTTAGTCAGGAAGCTTGATCACTGACAGTTGCAAAGATGAAAGCTGTAATGGTTATCCAAAATCCAGAAAGAGTAGGACTTTAGTCCAGATACACTTACTGCCCAGTCATAGAAAAGTAAAGCATTAAAAGAATAAATATCATAAACATCTACATGGAAAACAAAACCTAGTACCTAAATGCAACAGCAAGAACCAGTAAAACAAAAGAACCCAACCTTGCCAAAGACTCTTATTTTGCAAGAGGAAGTCAAAAGATTAAATAAATTTGGAATTAGGACTTTCTTAACAGTCAATCTCCATTTTAGAGAAATAAGGCAGTGAAAGGCTTATCCAGCATTTAGTCTTTACATGAGAGCATGCATTTCAGCTTGAGAATAAAGGGCCTCAGGTTAAAAACACTGCATAAAGCAATGTTGCTGCAGCTTGGCAAGTATTCTTCATGGCACAACGTAAAATTCCTACCATTCCTGAATCACTGCAGTATTTAGAGAAGATGATTTCAAAACATATTTAAGCAGTAATTCATTTGAGCAGTTTCTTATTTCATGAAACAAGTCTCAGAATTGAGCACTAGGTGAAGAGTAAGGTATTCTGGCAGAGGCTTGTAGTGTGGAAAGTCACCTCAAGAATTTTTCTGTCCCTCACCACAGAAGGTGGAAACAATACTAGTCATCCTGCAGAAGCAAAGGAGTAAGTAAAACTTAATAGATTAGGTAATGAATATAGTTATGTTACTGTTATTTCATTTAATAGTTACTAACAATAGAGAAAATAGTTGCAACAGTCAGCTGTTGTTCCTCAAGTCCTGAAACCCAAACCATACTCCTTTAGTAATTGTATCTCCTGCACAGAAACAAACCTGTAACTGGAAATGGACTGTATTTGTTATATTTAAGTAGCCCAGTTCTGTTACTCCAGCTCTCTCTTGTGAAAGAAGATTGAGACTGCAAAACTATAGACTCATTTTTTAAGGAAGAATGAAGCTCATCCTAGAGTCCTACTCAAAAGGCTTGCCTACAATCCAACAGTACTCCAGCAAAAAGCTTGACAGTACTCCATGCACTCAAATTCTAGCCTTACAAAACAGTTCCTACACACAGCCCTCAAGCAGTAAGTCCTTATACACACAAACCCATTTTTCAAAGGTTGTTGCCAATCCCTCAGAGAGAAGCTACAAATAACTCCACACACACACATTTTTATTTCAATAAATAAAGTCTTACAGGCTCAGGCTTTTTTTTTTTTTTTGAATCACATATACAGAACAGAAAAATGCCTTACCAAGTAACATGAATTAAACTACTAACCCTGGGGAGGAATGCATGCCCTCTGTAACACTGAAGACCTTAACTGAAAAGGGATTTCCCATCGGCAGCATGGTAATTTACTTCACAGATTAGACAACTTGAAAGAGATGTGGCCAAAGCAAAGAGAGTGACCCTAAATAGACCACTTGTCTCTACAGAGCCACAACAGTGCAAGGAAAGCCAAAAGCCCAAACATCTCCATTTTCTAGTGTCATTGCTGGATGAATATGTATGTCTTCACATCATTTAAGCAATACATTCTAACCACAAGTAGAGAGGCTAAGCACAGCAGGTATGCAAAATTATTCCATTGAAGAACAGATATTGGATGACAAGGTAATGTTATATTTCAAGATTTTAAAGTAGCAGATGCTTTTGCATCCCCTTCAGTATGGCAGTGGAACAGATCCCACCTTCTCTCATAGAGGTTTAGTCCAAAAACTTCCTGTTGGCATTAGCACCAAAGAGAGCCACTCTGATTTCTGGCATCATCTGTTGAGAAAGAATACATTCGTTACACACAACAGGCAATACAATTGCTGTACACTCCTCATTGGAGGTGCCGTGTAATAGCTAAACTAAGCTTCAAAATTAAGAAGACAACTCATCCAAGTTTTCTAAAGCCTTTACCTGACCACACATTGCTGGCTACTCTATAGACTTAAAGGATTGCCTATACTGCAGCATAAGAAAGATGCCAGAGCTAATTTTTTCCACTAGGGTATAGGTCTCAGCCAAAGCTTCTCATGCTTAAGCCAGCTTCAGTTATTCAAGTTAGCCTCAGCATTTCAAAATCTTGACTGCGATGTAGTCCTAACAAGTCTTTCTGTATCATCTAGAGCTTTATCTCATGTTTAATACAGAAGGCATCATTCTGAGAAAAGCCGTATTTGTTGTAGGCAAGCACAAACAGTAGGTAATTGTCATCCATGTTGAAATCTGATCCCACACACTATTGTGACAATTAACACATTGGAAATACCAGCATTTAATTATAAGACAAAACTAGTTAATTGTATCTTGGTCACCGTGGCTGTTACAGAAACTTACCTGCTGGGCTACAAGGTCCAGCCGACTTTCCAGGGTATTGGAAACCTTAATTTTACCATCACTGTTATATATTTCAACACCTCCAGCACTAGAAAGGGGGTGAGGGGAAAAAAAAATAAATCCATAGGACATATCAAAGTCAGAATGAGGCAGAGATATTATCCCAAACCAGCGCTTACAGGCAAGTCAGATATGCAGACAAGATTTTTTTAAAAATAAATGTTTTTCGATCATGTCTTAATAGGAATCAGCACAAAGTGATCCAGTGAAGCAGCAGTGCAAAGCATCTTCGGAGTTATTGTCAGAGACCACAACTACATACAAGTCTCCTTATCAGCATGATCTAAATGCAAGCAGAGCTATGGAATTTGTCACTTCAAAACAGCTTCAGACTCCATATTTTATTATTAATAGACAGCTTTCAGATTTTGGTAAGTGAGGAAGTGTGCTAGAAGTGTTGTTTCATGGCCCATAAAGATCACTATCAGAATATACAGCTTTGTGACATGCTCCTTATCATACTACACAGAAATAAAGCCTTGCAGACATAGCAAACACAAACTCCATCAAGTGATTATCCTGCAGCACCTTATGACTCAATTTGCTTCATGTTGAGAAAGCAAGCATGGCTACATCCATATTGTCTCCCTTTAAAAGACCAATAGTTAAGTTTCCACCTACAGTTATTCTCTACTTCAGCACTGTGAATCAGGCTGGAGGTTGCACCAAATTTTTATGGACATTTTTGACTGAGACAGTGCTTGTCTGGAGGAAACTGCAGACTCTATGCTTCCTTAACACAAAGAAGTGCTCAATTCCACTAAAACAGCAGCAGACACACTGTGGGAATATTCCATACATAATTTTCCAAGACTGCTCTGGTAGGAGTTGTGGCTTGAAAAATTGCATTAAGTCAGTGCTAAGTATAAAAGACTCCCATTTTACTTACATTTCCTCTGGTAGGAAGTTGTCTTGGTCAATGTGAACATCCACATCCCTTTTTGTGGCATTTTTGTAGATGGGAACGCTCTTCTGTACGGCAGTCTAGGATACAAGATAAACCTCCAATTATCACTGACAAATGCTACTGCACCACTTGGGTTTGGTCACTCAATCCTTTGTAACAATAACATGAAGGGATTAAAGCTTTTTTTCCCCTCTCTTTTTTAATTAAGCAAATGTATTTCAGTATGGCTTCTGAGCCAAAAGCAATTATTATTATTAATATTGTATCAGTCTAAAGTTTTCTAGGTAATATCCAAGCAAGTAAATGACCTCCAACTTGAAAAGCATACTTGTTCTCTTCCATTGTATCTGCAGCAGAAGTGCAGCCAGCCAAGCTCATTTTCATGTCACACAGATGGGATCTGAGCAGCAAGTACTTGCAGTCAGATCCCAATCTTCATGAGCAGAATACTGTCAAACTATCCTAGGTGTCTTACCTTAACCATAGGGAAATCCTGCTTCCTGCATCGAACAACTATTCTGGGCTCAAGCAGCTGGTAGAATCCCTGCACAAGATAACCATTACAGTATCAGAAAGTCAGCATTTTAATCGTCTTAGAATTATTTAACCCCATGAAAGGAGCTGATCACTTTGAAAACCAAAACCTGACAATATTTATTAGCCTTTTTTATTTAGTTATTTGCTTGCAAGTTCAACTCATGCCGACATTCTGAGAAGACAGCACCAATTATCTGGGAAATAGCCTACCACTATGGATTATGCGTTTCTTTGTTAGCTTCAAGTTTGGAACTCTAGTACAACTAAATGTACGTATCATAGGATTGAGTTGCCCAGACAATATACATGTATATATAAGGACCACTGCTGTCTAAATAGATTAAGCACATAGCCATGCTGACATTCTCCTATGCTGTTCTTGGAGAAGAAATGCAGTAGGTTCAAATGCCTGTTTGAATAACTCCTGCCTTGCAGTTCCTGTAAGAGTAGAATAGAATAGGTTTCGTTCCAGTTAGAATGGACCTACAACAATAGACTAGTCCAGCTGTGATTACTGATGACTACAGATCCCTCGCTGGATCCAATAGTGAGCCAAGACTGACGTGGCCAACTTGCAAGAATAAGACAGGTTTGTTAGATGTACAGCAATATCAGACCTAGGTGTGACAAAGAAACACCACTGAATCGGAAGCACAAGCTGGTAGGAAACACTGTTAAGAAAATTCTGTCATCAAACTGTGGGCAGGAGCACTCATGGCTGGCTTCTGAGAGTTTATAGTGGCAGGACCAATTCATACCAGAAGGTGGCACTGGTGGTCGCACACGGACCCTAGACAATGCTGGCTTTTTAGCAGTTAACTGCTGGGGCTTGAGGATGGTATTCTAGGTAAGCAAAGCTTTGATTTCTGCTTTGTATATCTGTCACAGATCCATGCCATACTATAGTAAATTCATCAAAGCCAGGACCTACAAGTCTCAAATGCTGAAAAGATTTTAAAAGTGGGTAATTATGGACTTCTAGGTTCGGAGAAACAGCTTTTGCCAAAGGTGTATTTGATCCAACTAATTATTACAGAAGCTTAAGGTGTGCATCCTAAATGTGCATGTTACAGTGGTATGTATGTGCATCTGCAATTATTCTTATAATGGAATTTCTGCTTGGTACACCAAGCTTTACACCTCTAAACAAGCTACAACTTTATCTGTTTGGAATCCACAACTGATAGATATAGCAGAAGCGATCACCCAGTAACATTTGATCTAGACTCCAATACGACCGTAACTTCCAGTGGGTTATCTTAGAAGAAAGACACCTAGGAGATAAGGCTGCGATCATCTATTGTTTACAATTTAAATATTTACCTGTAGAACTAGTCCATCCAGCAGTGTCTGATACCTGGCAGTATCCTTCACCACCTTGGCAAGTCTCTGCTTGGCCTCATTCAGCAAATCCTACATTCAGGAGAAATCAGATCAGCAAAGCCCATCTGTTTGGCATTTGGTTTCATGCCTACCAACTTTCTGTACTCCTATTATAGCTATCACACCCTGCCAACACGTAAACGTACATTCCAGCTGGTGTTCATCCAAGCTAACCTTCTTCTCTCTGTACATGGCACAATATCCTTCCCAAACAGCTCTCTTCTCCCTGCCCTGATCTGAACCCATTATAACCTGACAATAATTCCTTTTTCATGAAAAAGGGAGACCTTAGTAGTAAAAGGCTAGTACTTACAATATTAATTCAGACAAACTAAGTATGTTGTAAAACACTGCCTAATGTTAACTAACAAAGTTGTCCAAATAACATTTTTTTAAGTTTTGTGGTCAAGCAAAGAAATCTAATCTATCTTTTTATCAAACAATATTCAGGTTAGGTATTTTTTAATTGTAAGCAAATACAAGTCAAAATTTAAAAGCAAGAGTTTATTTTTTAATTTGAAGTAGCTGGCTTTGATTATCTTTATTCAGGAAATCAGTCTTAGGTAGGATTGAACTTTTAAGAAATTTGAGTCAACACAGTTCTTAGAACTGAACCATCATAATTACTTCAGATAAAGAAATTGTATGACTTGGTATAAACCTTTCCTTACTGTCCTGCCTCGTAGTGTTTAAAAGGAGAGTGCCTGTTAACACAATCAGTACTGGGATGTAAGACTATCACAATTTAATGTCAAGGTCGAAACTAGTTATACTGTCTACGCTAGAGTAACATAGCATTTCTGGAACTGCTCATCTCTCTTGTTCATGAAAGAGGCCAAATATCTGATAAGAGAAGAAAGCTAGCAGCATGTGACTCTAAATGTTTTAAAATGAGGAAGAGTGTTATGCATTACTCAGAAGCATGAGGTTGAGTCAGCTGATAAATGAGGAAGAGATTACCCAGCAGAGACTATCACAATAGAGTTAGCTCTTTAGCCACCCACCTTCCTCCTCTCTGTGAATACAATCTAAAGTTTGAAACTAGGTTTAAGGAATCAATAAACTGGTGATTTTCTTCTGCTAGCTTTCCTTTTTTCATGGTATCATCAACTTGAACATTATCCAATTTTTTATTTTTGACTTCTAGTGGTCTCAGCTTTTCCAATAGCTCAACAGCACCATCTAGCAGAACATGGAACACCCAAACTCTGTTTCTGAGACAGAGATAATAGGAAACCCGCAAGCTGTACAATGAGCAGAAAGAATACACTACACGTGGTGCAAGATAAACATAGTATTTCTGAACTAAGACTAAATGTAGCCTGCTCTGATAAACGATTATTCACCCTATATGTCAACACACAGACTGGTCACCTACAAGAACAAGAAGTAAACCTTTCCTTATACTAGGGGCCACTAAAAGACACAGAAAAAACCCAGTTAATGGTGTTTTAAGCCTACTTGATTAAGCCGTGCCAGCTTTAATGCATAAATGTTGCTTAAGGCAAACAGAACTTCAAAGTTTTACCAACCATGCAAGAGTTTCTGCTCTTTAAACAAATAAGCTACTGTACAAATGATAGATACAACGTTGTCTGCAATGTTTCTGGCAGAGAACTGTATTTCCCTAAAAGAGCAGGTATTAGAAACCGTGAAAATAAGCTAAAGCATATTAGCAAAGCTGGACTTGATGACTTTTCAGAGCAGCTGGGAAAGCCAACTGCTTTGTATGTTGAAGCAAACGTCACTCAATCACAAATCATAGTTTTCTTTAGAGAATGGTTAAGAACATTTCCTAACAGATAGCAGAAACAGAGCCTCTGTGTCTTTACTGCAGAGATACTCACTGCAATAAGGTCATCCCTTGCCTTGAGGACCTTCAGCCTTGCTTGATTCATCAGGTTGGACATCTGTCTGCAAGTTGCATGATAAAGCTGAATCAATCCATCAGATTGACAGAAGAAATGCAACATTTAACTGTATACATTTAAAGATGCTACAAAATTTAAGAACAAAGCCTGTTGACCTATATGAATCTGTTTCTCAACTTGCACAAATGATTACAACACAGAACCCCATCCTTCAGTAAAGACCCACCAAAACTGAACCTGGAGTGATCATTTTGTCCCAGAGTAACAGACCAGAGTAGAGTTCTGGACATAAACTACATAAAGAAATATGAAACACTCTTTCACCACACTAACAGTTATATTATTGAAGCTCACTTTTGATAATTTCTCTCCAGGAAAACCAAGAAATAATTACAACTAAATATATTGGCTACAATTTACCTATTTGCCAGGGAAAAACGGTTTTGTATAAAATTAGCAATATAATGAGAGCTCGGGCTCCGAAATCAACCACCTAACCTAAGCAACTTACATTTTCTTTTGCTGTTCAATTTGTTTTTCCTTCTTTTCATAATACTCCATGATTTTCAGCCTCTGTGTCTGAACAAGGCGACCCTTCTCAATGTTGAATTCTTCTTCTGCCTATAGTAAAAATTAAATAACTGAATTGGAAATTGGTTCCACAGGCTGAAAAAAACAGAATCAAAATGAAATAGGCACACTTTCAGAGCACATTCATAGATAGGCTCTTAGACTATCATCCTATGATTCAATTTATGCTTCCATGTAAGCAACACATTTCAAGCAGTACTCAAGTCAAAGGGAGTTCAGTATGTGTTCTACTGAACTAGAACCTTGCTAACTAAGATAGAGCTTATTTTATCAATGGACTGACACATTTCCTTGCAGTATTTACTCCTCAGGCACAAAATTACTAAATTTATACATTCTATACTATTAAGAAAAACTCATTTTATCTGACCTTCAAGTCTGATTTGTTTTTGTACAATCAGTCTCTTCTCTGGCTGCAAGAGATTCTACCTAAAACAAGCTACCCAGCCCTCAATATCCACAAACTTCATTACTTTATGCAATCCATACACAAGGAGAGTAACAGTACTGCTATTTCTTTTTTACAAACCCTAGCCAGACAGCATGTGAAAACACGTGGCAAATTTTCCTATTTATACCCAAGAATCCAATCACAACTTCTGACTTCTGTTTGCAGATCATCAGGAACACCTGCTTTAGTATTGATTAAATATTTGTGTAGATATAAATGTTTAAGGGAGATTAAATACGAGTAATTCATATGCCATGTCCAATGCCAACAAGATATTTTGCTATTGGTATAATGCAGTTGTTAGGGTTGTAGGACACCATTAATCATTCTTTAGTAAACATCCATTTTCTATCACCAGGTTAATATTAACTCAGTCTCTTGTGGCTTAATCTAAGTGAAGAATTCTGAAGTTATTCAAGTCATGACTTAAATGTAAATTTATGTTTTAGTTCCCCAGGATACCTACTAAATCACATTGAGAATTAAGTCTGCAGGTGGCTGCACAGGTTTAAGTACAGTTATCAACCTGCTTACAAACTTTCACCAACATAATTCAACCAGTTTAACCTTCATCTTGTAACATTTTGGCACATGTATGAATACGTGTGCAAGATTACTAGCATTTACTGCTAGTGTTTCTGCCTGACATGCTATGGAAGCCAAGCGACAGTTAAAATTAAACCTTCTGGTAATAGCTTGTTATGACAAACCTTAGCAGAATTCATAATTATGCAAAGAACTCCTTTAATCCTCAATGATGTCAAGTTGTGATAGGAGGTGGGGGAAGTTGTTCCACTTAATCCAGTCTATTCATATTACCACTCAGCTCTCCTGACTGCTTAAAAAAAAAAAAGAGTGCACTTGCATATGAATTAATATATATTTAAGAACCACTAAGAAAAGTTGGACCAAAAACTATGTCCGACTTGTTTTCATTTGTCAAAAGTTAATAAATATTAACTTTACTTGGTAACATCATTTTTCCTATGTAGTCACTACACGTGAAGTAAGCTGTAGCTTACAAAAGTTTTCTATGACTGCTCTGGCTGCAACTATCAAAACAGGATGTCAGTTTTCCTTTTGCACTTACTGACATCCAACTTCCATTTTTACCTTTGCATCTATTTCTTCAGCCTTTTCATTGGCTTCCTGCTCAATGAAAGCCATCATATGCTTGATCTGTAACAAGAGAGAGAAAATAAAATATTTTCTTTTGGAAGGGACTTTGATGAGAGAAAGTACATACATATTTCTCATTTGTATCTCTCCATCTCCATTTGCTAATTCATATAATGTTTTTCACAGAAATTAAATTGAGCATACAGAACAAAGAGTCAGGTCATCTTAACACAGATTACAAGAAAATTATTTATTTTTTCAAATAATTCTACATAATGCTGTTTTACTAGCTGTCATTTGAAGAATGTACTTTAGATATGCAACTATACCAGAAAAACTGCAAACTAAAAGTAAGTTTGTATAAATGTGAGGCTGGGCATTTTCATTCCTCATTAGCGAGAACAGCTTTTTTTTTTTTCCCCTCCCAGGATTAGTAAAAAAAACAAACCAAAACAAAACCCCTCACACAGCAAAATTAGTCTGCTTGTTATGACATTTACATGAAACACAGAAGATTAACATGGAGTCCCTGCATCATCTCAGGCACAGATGGCACTTGAATGAACCTGGGCCTTCCATGCTAGATGACTGGTGAAGCAAAGCAAAATGCTACTGACCACTGGTCAGGTCTGTACAACCAGAAGTTCCTTTACACACCTGAGAAATCTTTCTTGAAAAAATGTAATAAATTCTGTAAAGACTTACAAGGTCATTAAAAAATGATGCTGTATCACTCAACTCAAAAGGACTTTATAAAGTAGTTGCATGATAGTTTGGAGGAGCTGGGGAAGGAGACAAAGCTAGCAGTGCGAGTCGATCAAGACCACATTAAGTATACCACATGCCGCTTTAGAGCCTGGTATGTGCTAATATATTCTACTTGAAAAACCTTTTAGAAACTCTCTCAAAACACTACAAAGCACAGGTCCAACAGCTTCATGACAAGGAAAGCAATTATACCAAGTCCTGCTTATTTATCACATGTCTTTCTGTGACCAAGCCTAAGTTTATGTTCACATTTGGAGCAGACCATAAGGCCTCATGCCCAACCAAACCATAATTTTCCACAGGTATAGCCATTTCCAAGGGCAGATGGAGTGGACCATATACTTGAGCAGACCATAAAAGCATACCAACTTTTTGCTTGCACTTAGTGATGAGACACATTTTGCAGACAATCTGGTCCAAATAAGCTTGCAGGAAAGACTCAATTTACATAATCTCATGTTAAAATGAAATATTTTAAAGAGATGACAGGTTCCAATGTGAAAACTGAGCCAACATGCAGAACAGTACTATGCCCATATAGATGAAAAAATGGAAGTGAACAGACAAGTGGAAGATTTTAAGCATGTACAGTGGAAGAAGTGAACAGTATCACCTACATCCTCAAAAATCAAATTAGCAATGTTTCTATTAATTCCAGTTTGCAGCATTTCCAAGTGCATATCAACCTACAGCGTCAGTTTCCAGCCCTGCTTGCCTGATTAGATTGAGTGGTTAAATCAAGCTTTAGATCTACCTGTGTTTCAGAAAGGACGAGAGGCATATAAAATAAGGAAATAATTTTGCTGAATAGCCTGTTGTTGAAGGAGACTAAGAACTTTCGTATGCAGTACTAACCCTTAGATTACTGAGTCACTTCCTTCAGTTCGGTTTGGTTTCTTAATTTTGGAAAAATAAACAGTTCTGGGTGCTCAAGAAAGGTCCTCTGCATAATGAAGAGGAATAAGACTGAAGCAAGCTAATGTGACATTCATTTCCCCATGTCTGATGACTGAACAGCATTATTTCCTTCAAAATCTGTTGTACTGAAATCCCTTTTTGCTTTTCATAGAAAGAGATCCTGTGTGAGACTTTCACATCTATAACTAGTTTTAATAACACTGACAAAAATATTTATTTTAAAATGAAAGATTAATTTTAAATGTAGTTAATAACGTCAACATAGTAGTATTTCCTATAGAAAGAGAGGGGTTTTCCCATCAGTAGTGTGATTATCCTTTCCATAGGAAGTTCTAGATGTTAGACTGGATTTAGCTAGAAGTGACCAGCCAGATCAGATGGAGCAATCCATCAAACACTCTTGACAGAATAAAGGAAGCAAGTCTATCAATGGGAAAAATTCTTAATTGGAGAACATTTTCAAAGAGGAAAATTATTGAAAGCACCATGGAATGTAGTTAAGGGTTCAGAGGACCAGTAGGCAAGTTCATACTGGATTTATACACACCCAGAACTGTCACGCCATCAGCAGCATTCTCTTTTACAGTTAACAGGACTGCCCTAGGTTTAGGAGTGTAAAACAATGACAGGAAAGTTGCAGAAGTGAAATGCTATTAGTATTACATGTTAATTATATCAACTGATCCTGAACTAACCTTCGAAGTTCAGATCCAAGGTGGCTGAACAAGACCACCCCAACGTCAGCTTTATTTTTATTATCTTCATGGAAGAGGCAGGAAAAAAAAAACCCCAAGCTTTGTGGATAAAAGGCAATAGAACGTAATGTTATAATACCTCTTTTGAAGAAAGGCAACCTACTGATTTTACTTTCAATGTGATACTTCCTTGCCAAGAGACTATGTTTACTGAATGAGAAAGCGAGACACAAAGCACTTATGATGCAAAGGACAAAGGGAACTTGGCTGATCTGCTCATCACCTGTAGAAAACTCTATGGACCAGTGCTGACTGGATCCATGCAGTTTATAACAGGGCACACCATTTGCAGCCCAGCTCAAAGCAGCTTTTTTTAGGCAAGGGCAGTATTTACTGTCAATAAGGACAAAGTGTCCTGCCTCAGGAGGAAGTATCCACAGTCAGACTTCAGGGTTGTAAGTTTCCACTGCAAGAAAAGCCCAGGTTGCATTACTCTGCTTAGGATATAAAAGTGAAAAAGGCATTCAAAAATGCTGAATAGCCTACCCAAATGCTAAGTTACAGCTAATTAGATGTAGTAGAGCTATAAGAAAAACAGATGTAAAGTCCTTAGAAAGCAACATCTAAAAAGACAGTACTTACCTAGTGCAATGTATTTATCTGCCTTAAAGAGCAATTAAGCACTGTAGACAGCATAAAGGCTACTTATGATCCCTCTATTATAATCTGATAAAACATGTCATCAAAATGCCAAATTCCCCAACGCATAGCCAATCAATCCCACCAGGGAATTCTTCAGAGACTTCTCTTTCTCACGAAGATTCTCAGAGAAGATCTTTCCCCTTCATCGACCCTTGCTTTCACAGGAGAGCACTACTGTTCCACCCGCAGAGCAGGAGGCCCTGTTCCACAGCTGCAACGTGAATCAGTCGCTGGTGTCTACAGCCTCTTCTGCTGTTGTGTGGTTCAGAGCTGCCACTATCCCTTCCGCTCCAACTGGCCTTTTACCAGCCGGACAGTCCCTCAGTTCAGGCACTCTCGAACCCCACACCTAGCACAGCTTCAGGGCAAAGCAGCTGCCTGTAACCTGCCTCTACCGCCCCGGCTCAGCCCCCAGGGCCTCTCTCCTCACGCTGGGTCCGTCCTGCCAGCTCCCCACGGGCCCCGGCCCCGGCCGGGCCGAGAGCAGTGTGGAGGCGGCAGACCCACCAGCGGC
>NW_020799092.1:11465978-11533740 GCF_003259725.1 Athene cunicularia | reverse complement strand
CCCTGGAGCGGGGTCCGGGCCCCGCGGAGCGGGAGAAGAGGCTGTGCCCCCTCCACCCCTCGCGCCCCCCGACACTCCTGAAGGGCGGCGGAAAGGGGAGCCGTCGGCTCCTCCGCTGTAGGGGCCGCGGCCTGCCTGCCCGCACCTGCCGCTCTAGCGCGTAGGCTGTGACTCCAGCGCGGACCCCGCCGGCTGACTCATCCCGGCTTTTTGCTCCTTGCCGTTCCTGCCCAGATATAAATATCTCATTCATCGCCGTAGTAACTGAGTAGCTTACGCTGCACACTCGCAGGCGTCTCGTCTGCTCCAGCTCTGCGTTTGTCTGGTGCTGTTGGAACTTAGAGCACAGGGCTTCCTCTACCTGCCTGTCCTCTTCTTTGCTTCTAAATCCAAATAGCACTTGGCAAATTAAAAAAGAAATGGAATGAAAGCTTGTTAACAAAAGCTACTTTTGTCATGATTTAATATTGTGGTAAGGTGGTTTAAAGCTGGAAAGGATTGAGAACCTTTATAGTAGGTAACTCACAAAGTTGTTTTTCTTCCTAGAAGAAAAATCAAACCATTTGCCTAGAATGCACACTTAATTATATTTCCCTGTAAGGTCAACTAAAACCACTGCCCAGATAAATGACTAAATTTTACAGTATTTCTATCCATTAAGTGCCACTAGAGGATCAGTAATGGATGCAGTATTGATTCCTTTCCATTGACGTGTTTGAACTCAGTAGTTCTCAGTTTATTAAAAACAATCTCTTAGTCATACCGTCATATATTGTTGCAAAAATACTCTGAAGAATTTATCTTAAAACTTGATAGTGATTGGATGCTTTGGAAGGTCCTGCCTGTTATGTGGAGTGTTTTCAGAGACAGATTGCTGCAAGGTTAAACAAGTCCACACATGCAAGTCTCATCCAAAATCTCTACATAAGCCTTCTGGTAAGAGTGCAGAGTGCTTGAATATTTTCCATCTTGTTGATATGGGGTGTGGTTTTACAGACCTGCAACTCCTCAAAATTTGGTTCATTTGAATAAAGAGTATAATATAAATGTAGGGATTGAAGTGAACTGAGCATGATTACCCGTTATGGTATCAGAAGGATGACCCATACTTGTGGATGTATCAGTGGCACTCTGCTCTAAAAATTATTTGAACTCCAGTGCTACCATTTTGTTGCCTTGCTAAATCTCCCTGTCTGAGCTTGGGTGAACACTTGCTGACTGAGACCGCATGTGCTTTGAAATAATTCTCCAGCAGCAGGAAGTGTTCTGTTGGAGTGGCTGTCTAGGGTGATTAAGACTGTAGCCTGTAAGTGAGGCTTGGTAACCTAGGCTGTAGGTGGGACCTGCATCCAGCCCTAGATTGACTCTGTTTTCAAGTGGGACTTAATTACAGTCACAGTGGTGGTGGTATTTGTAAAAAGCAAGCCATCTGTGACAGGCTACTGTTTCTGGGCTTTTGTTTTTAGTGCATTAGAAATTTGTAGCGATACTGATCACCTACTGTTTTGTTTATAAACATGCAAAATACTTTGTAAGGCTACAGCTCTAGATGCAAAAGGGAAGTTTCAGACCTGCAACTGTCAAATAGGTACACAGTGGATCTTAGTGGCAGCTGGTGAACTGTATCATAAACTGTTGCATTTTGGCTTTTGAATGATGCACAGTAGGATTTTGCAGGTAAGGATTAAAACATAGAGCCTCATTGCTAGGGGATTATATTCACTGTATTCATTGGTAGACTTGAGTTGCCTATTATCTAACATATAACTTCTATGGATTAGGACGTGACAGATTGCATGAGGAACTGTCAGTCTGACTGGAACTCCTCAGGTAGGTTGAGCAGCTCAGCCCACATGAAACAAGTGACAGCAGGGTCAGAGGAGTAGCAAGCTAAGTAAGTTTCAAAAGGTGTTGCCTTTTATTCTTCCAGGGGTGCAGGAATTGAGAAAGGTGAAATTTTTTCTAGAGTAATTGGTAATAATTTTGATCTCTAGTTTTTTAAGAGGCAGTATTCTTGCAGTGAACCTGTTACACCAGAAGTAACACTCTTGCCCTTGCTTTGAGGCTTGTGTAGTCTGTATAATGCCTTATTTCCTCTCTTCTGTTACATCTCCCATACAAGCCTTTGTCTTATTCTCTTAATGGTTTCTGGACTCTCATTTTTCCCCTGTAGTGGAAATCTCTCCTTCTTCTGATTTGATCTCTCAAGCTGCGTCTCCTTTTTTAATCCCACTCATTCCTGAAAAATGGCCTTTTCTGAGATATTTACAGTATCTGAGTCAATATTTCTCTATTTCTTTTTGTAAACAAAACCAGTCATTCACAATTCAAAATGAGTAATTCAATTACTGTGCTGTGGACTTCTGTTAAAGGAAGACCAGAGATGCTGAAGTGCATTTCCAGTCTGACATTTTGTCGTGTGTGAAGCTGAAGATACTTCCATTCAAGTTCTTAAGTCTCCCCTCTCATTCCAGTTATAAAACTACCTCTCAGAATATGTGACGTAAAAGTGGTTACTTTTATTTTGTTCAGAGGTTTTTTACTTCATTGTTTTCCCAGGGAAACATTAACCACTATTTAAATAAGCTGTGGTCCAATTCTCTCTTATTTTTTTTTCTTTTTTTTTTTTTTTCCCCCTCCTCCCTCCAGAGGTGCTGAGCTAAGCATGCTGAAATTTTCATGAATTAGGCCTCACTATTGCACATGAATCACTGGGCTGGTATGGAGTGCTATGCTTGTTTTGATTGACTGTTTTTTTCTGTCATTTTCTGCACTGATTTGAATTCTATTTTGAAGAATAATCTTTGTTATATGTTCAGGCTTGTTCTTTGATCCACAGTGTAGTGTCTCGGTGTCTCTGGACCATCCATCAGACTGATTCTTTCAGGACAGGTCAGTTCAGGTTGTCTGGAAGGGCTCCCATTCACTGTGTAGGCGTGAGAAGCGTGTTGTTTTCAGGACTGTGGATCTCTGCTGAACAAACCAGAACTGAAATGTGCTGGGGAGCTTTTGCTTTTTGGTGAATGGCATCTTTCACACCTGGTGATGTGAACATGTGATGTGGTGATAGCATCTGGGGATCTGGTCTGAAGAGCAGATCTATTGTTAAAGGATCCCTTCTGAGCAGTTATTTTTTCCAAATCTCCCTGCTTTATTAAAGTTTCAGTTTATGGAAACAGCTGAAGGGTAACTGTGTATTGTGCAAAAGCTGTGCTTATCCTCTCCTATAATTTATTACATTTCTGAAGCACGATACATTGCCTGTAGAGTACTCTGGGATGGAAGAGGCAACATAAATGTAGGTTTACTACTCCAAAGGAAAAGGGATGAATATTGACTCAAAGTTTCAACCAGTTACTTCATGTATAAATCATTACTTTGGTTAAACCATAGCAAAGACTCAACTGAATCTGTCTGGTTAAGGATTTCAGGTGTTTTGAAATGCATGGCAGGAGGCAGAGCTTCCAGGGTACAGTCTTCATGAGAGAGTCCTCTTCTGTTTTTAGTACTGAATGAGTTTCAGAAATTAGAGTTGCTAAAGATTAAAGAAAGACTGCTTAGCCAATTTTACACTGACTCTTTTCCTTTTGCAGCTTTTATTTTGACATAAATTTTTCTTTGCCAAGCTACCTACTCACACACTATCCATGCCACAGCACAGTTACAGTTCTGTTTATCCTCTGTAACCAGTTGTACTGCTATTAATCAGAATTCCTTTCCAGGGAGGAGGGGGGTTAGAAGGTAGCCCAGACATCTTGCATAGCTAGACAGGTCAATGCTTTTCTTTTTCTTGCTCTGTTCATGATTATTATTTTTAATCTTGAGGCTTCATTTGCCGACTGTGCTTTGTTTTGGGAACCTGGTTCCCTCTCTTAGTCTCAAGGCATTTCCAGTGTAATTGAGAACCCTCTTGAGGTGTTCCAGCTTCTGTGCCTTGTATATAGCATTTTTCTCATTCTAAATGCTTTAAATTTGGTTTAAATTTTTCTTCTAAATGTGACTGCAGTCTCACACTAGTAAATTTTCCAGCATTTTCAGTATCTGTTAAGTAGCTATTCTGTAGCATGAACTTTTTTGCACACCTTTTGTTTAGACATCCATTCTGATGGACAAGAATGGACTGCTTTTTTGGGAATGACTCTTTGAAGTAATGGAGAACTTAAAATTCTAAGAATTTATCTTAAATCCCTAAGTATTATTATTTGATTCATCATGTTGATAGCACATTGAAATAGTTATCCAGACTGTTCCTAATGTGAGCTAAAACGTGTTGATTAATCTGAATTTTCCTTTCAATCTGTTGTATGGCTTTTTTCCCACTTCTGTGTTGTTTTCTGAGATTTTTTTTTTTTTTACCTTGTCCTTTATGACTTTTTAAACTTTCTTACTACCTCAGTTTTTCCTGCTGTTCTTATTTGGATATTTGAAGAAAGTGACAAAACAATTAGACTAAAACTAGGAAGTTCTTTGGCCAGATGTTGCTGTTAGGTGTGGATTTCTGGTTTATAAGTATTAATCTCTGGGTGAGAAATCCAGGACACACAACCATCTGTTCTTCCAGTCCCTACAATGAATGTGGAATTTCCTCTGAACATTTGTTTGCCATTGCTGTTGGAACAGTAAAATGAATTTGAGGCAGTTGTCTTTCTGCATCAAAAATCAAGTATAATAGTCAATCTGAGAAACCAGAGAATCAGGGAAATACTCAACAGAGGTTTAGGGGAAGAACAACTCCTCAGAACCTGTCTTTTAACCTCAAGTTTTAGTTAACTAAGTCTTCAGAATCCCTCAAAATCTCTTTGCATGAATATATCTGTATTTTTGTGTGTGTTTGAGTTGGGAGGCATTAGGAAGCAGACACATGCTGAGGAGCTGTTCATCCTGCTTTAATGTGAGAATATGTATATCCCGCAGGAGTGAAAAATGCCCCTGCTGGCAGCAGGCAGGCGCTGGACTGACGGGCAGTTGGTTTTACTCTGCACGGTTCTTATTAGAATAAGAATGCATAGGATATCAGAGCAAAAACCTGGATATTACTTCACGAATGTTACATAATTCTTTGTTATGTATGAGTTCATGACCTATTGCAGCCTTATAAAAAAAGAAACAAAACATTGTATTCTTTCCTTACAATCTTCCTCAGTTACCCAGAGAAAACCCTACGTGACCTATAACAGCACTGCCACATTGCAAGCCAACCCGATGGCGTCCTCTACTGCTGTGCCTGTAGGATTTCACTATGAAACAAAGTACGTAGTTCTCAGCTACCTGGGACTTCTATCCCAAGAGAAACCACAGGAGCATCCTCCTCCTTCAACTGAAGGTAACATTTGCATATTAATATGTACCTATTTACATATGCAGCTGTCTTTGCAATTTGTTCTTCTGCTCTTTGTGCACTGATGTAGAATGTTAGCCTGATGATTAGTGTAAAGTATCTCTTATTTCAAATAATAGGAAGAGTTGCTGATGGAAACAAAGCTATTTGTATTTAGGTTACTGTTTTAATTTGAGAAATGTCAGGGCTGACTGGTGTTTATGAAGCAAATAAGTGGTTTTAGTAGCGGTCTTCAGGTTAGGAGGGATGGATATATATTATCTTTGTTGAGCCGTGTTGAGAATTTGAGCCCCTGCTTGGTTTTTTTTTTGGAGGCAAGTGGAAGTAAGCAGGGGTGAGGTGGTGTTTAGGGGCATAAACTCTGAGTGATGACTTGAGCAATCTCATGTGCTAAATAGCTTTGCCCTGTTATGTTAATGCTTCTGTTGTCAGTGATACTGCAGAGATGTGAGGTTTAACCTGGCCTATGCTGCATCTATTTATTTACTTATTTTTAAGAAGTAAAGGGCTGCATGGAGTCAGTTAGTAGATGTTTCTTCCAGAGCAGGTTTACACATATAAGAGGTTAAATAAATAAATTGGAGGCGGAATAAAAGAAATTAGATAGATTGTGTTTCACATAAACCTAGGTAGTAAAACTTAACTTTATGGTGGCAAGAACTTAAACAATGTTGTTTGTCAGGATGGTTTTGGTGGCGTGTCACTTCTTAATGACATTTCAGTCACTACTAGTACCTGTGACTCAGAACTTATTCTGATGAAAGGTGTATTAAAAAAAAAAGACAGTCTTCAGAATCTTTTTTTTTTTTTGAACAAGCATTTATTAATGCATACATTGTCATTTAGTGAACTTGCTTGTCATGAAGTGAGAAATTCCTGAAAAGAAAAGATAGCATCAAAGTTATGACTGAATTTATTTTATGAGTTTGGCACTAAAGCTTATAGCATATGCTGGTTATATGTAATCTATAATATATTTAGTATATATATATATCAATATATTTAAGGTATGTCTGTTACTTCCACTTTGACTGTGTCTGTGGTCCATGAAAGGAGAGGTATCTTAGTGCATCAAGATGCTGTTTCATAAAACCCTTTGTTGGAAAACATGTTTATTTTAGCCGTGACACTTCATTCTGAATATCTCACTTGGGATAACTGGGCTATAACTGGAAATGTAGTGAGTACGTATAAAGCTGAAATGTGGAAGAGTCTGCATTGTTCTGTAAACAGAAGATTCAGAAAGGAAACTGTTAGTCTTAAAGCTTTTTTTAATAATTTGGCTGTAGTTACTTTTCAAATATTTGCAGATTGAGGGGAAACCTTTTAACTGATTCTTATTACTGAAATAAGAAGATTTTGAATTAAAGAAATATTTTAATTCTTTATAGAGGAAGCTACAAATGCTTAAATAAGAATTTTGTAGTCAAGAGGACTTTTAAGCTCATGAGTAAGGATAACTGTTGAATCTACTTTTTAGATGTTTTATGTGTATTAGCTTGTGTGACAGCAGGGTGTAGTTGGATTTGCTATTAAAATACTCTAAAGCATTGATACTTTCCAGATCTGTTCTTTCATCCTTGTTGCTCTAAACCTTCATTCTAAACAGGAAATTCTCCTACATTTTGCCTATCCTCACTCCCCCCAAAAAACAACAGTGACCACAACTTCTCCTCTCCTGGTCATTTTTCACTATAATTAGAGGGCTCTTTCAGTATTTTTACTGCTTTCTGATTAAAGCCTCTGGATGAAATAATTTTCCCTTTCTTTTAATCTGCCATGTTGTTTCTCACTGTGTCTTGTAATGCCTTGGATGAACTTCAGGCTGTTATTGAAGTAAGTGTAAACACTGTCCTTCTGCTTCAGGACTTGTTTCATTCTTTCCTAACTCACTTTTCCTGGTGCTTTTCTGGTTTCCGTGTTTCCAACAGCTTTCGTTTGTCTGACGGTTACTTTTAAAAAATCCTTTCTCCTCCTTTTCTTGTTGCTTGAAATTGAACAGTTGTTTCAGTTGCACTGCCAGGATATGTGTGGTAACAGCCCTGTGTTTATTTTGAAGTACTGTATGCATCTTGTTTGAATAATAAGTAGTTTATATATACAGTCTGTATCTCCTTGTAGTCTGGCATGTAGCTGATGCCTACTTGTGGAGAGCTGTACCAAAGCACTCTGCTCTATATGCTCTATCTTCTCCCCTAGGGAGACAGTGAGAGAAGCAGCAGCCCATAATGGATATTTCCTGCACTGCCTAATGCACTGCTGGAAGGTAGCTTGGTATTACAGTAATAAGCATGGTCTAAGAAACCTCGTTAGAACAAAAGAGATGTGAAAGCCAGTAAATTAAAATGAATAGTTGTTGTGTAGAATCCCGTCACAAGGAGGAAACTTCTGGTAACAAAGACATATGAGGGATAATAACAGTATGACGTTACATCGTGCTTGTTAGTGTCTTTTTCAGGCACTGTCACCAGCCATTGGTGCGATATCTCGACTGATCCAAAGTTCCTTTCATTGATGTTTTTTGCAGTACTTTAAAACACTGGTCAGTGGTCTTTCTATGGCTGAACACTGTTGATTTATGAATTGAGAGGATTCTGATACAGAGGACCTGTCACTTAAACTTATTTTTCTTTAATTTGGTTACTGTGCTGACAGACCTTTCATGGGAAACAACTGAAGCAATAATTTTGGCTATTGCCTGTTTTAGTTGCAGAACACTTCTTCATTTTATGTTTTTCATTCATGTGAGGTATTGACTATGATACTTTCTCTTCATGTATTTTTCTTAGATCCAAATAAGCCCTTACTCTTTGTCTGATTTCTGTATCATATTACAATATAAGGGGAATATTCAGAAAGGCTGGCTTAACTGGTAATGTTAACCTCTTTCATTTCCTTCAGTATCGGAGAGCGATGGACTCCTCTAGAGGGCGGTTCAGAGCAGGATCCTAATTACAGCCACCTGGTATCACCCACTGGAGGATCTTCTCTTTATTGCATGTATTCAGAATGTGGGGAATTAAGGCACACTGTAGGTGTAGTTAGTATTTCTGTACCTCTCTTGAGTCTCCTTCTACAGAGTCTCCCAGATTTCAGTGAAGTTTCAGCACTTCATTTAAACGAGAGAAAGTATCTGATGGTCAAAAAAACAACCAAAAAAGTGATCTTTCCCAATGAGAGCGGTACTGTTTTATCTCTGCTAGAACTGGTAGGAGAAATTCAATGCTTTTGTCCATTCTCCTCCCTTTACTCCTACGATCATATCCCACAAACCTCTGCTTTCCTGTATTTCATGCTAGAAAGCTGTTCTTCTGATATATGTGGTTTTGTTCTGGAAACTCAGATAAGAGCTAGTTTTTAAAGTATTTGTTAGATTCCAAGTTAAAACTTCTCTTTTTTTTCCAGACATAATTAATGAGACCGATGGTTTTCAGAGGAATTTTATTTAGTGAAAATTAAGACAAATTATATACTTACCTCACTGTATTTTCTTTTGAATCCTTTTGGTTGGTCTTGATTTCGTTGCAAGAAAGATGGCTTCAGTTACAAGAGCTAAAACCACTTCTGGCTTCAAGTGCAGGGTCTGAAGAGAACCTTATGCAGTATTCCAGGCTCTTGAAGAAAAGACAGTTTTATTGGACAAACCAGTCTTTTATCATTACAGCTCTATAGTATTCTGTAGTTGATTTCAGTGTAGTATTCTGTAGTGGATCTGAGTGTCTCCAGAAGAAAATCCACCAATTTAACTGAGCGGTAGTTTGAGAGATTATTCCTATTATAATTTTGGCAGGACAGTGATTCTGCATAGCACTCATTTCAGTTTACTTAAAGCAAAGTCCATTAGCAGTAAATTCTGTTACATTTTTGTGGGTTTTCAGGTAGGTGAATAACACAAATTGCTCGGATACATCTGATAAAACACACATGATAAGAATCATCTGTGTAAGTTATGTGGTTTGAGGCAACAGACGAGTACAATTATTTAAAATGTGTGGAAACTCAGTTATCTGTTCATTAGATTGTGGAGAGATGCTTTAGTATTTTTTCAGAACTCTTGTAGTATCTGTAACTACTAGTTCATACACAGAAAATAAATACTAAGTACTGGAAAACATTTCCACATTTTTCCCCCTGAAGTTCATGCTCATTATAGAAGTTTCCGGTATGCTGCAGTTATTAGTACTACTTACTTTTTTAAGTGAGTCAAAGTACTTTGTTTTTGTGATTTGGTATATTTGTATTATAAATGCTTCTTTGTGCTTCATCAGTGAGTAACTTATAGTGCATTTTTGTTTTTTAATTTAAAGTCATTCCCTATGATTTGACCCCATTCCATGAGCCTGTGGCTATAATGAAGATTCTGAAGGCAGGTAGTTTTTTCTCTGTTTTCCTTGCCATTATAAGAAATCTTGAATAATCCCTTAGCTCACATAGCATCTGGAAGATTTATAATCAGTGCTACTACTTAATGGTGGCATAGATTACTCCAGGGTGAACAAGGTTTGACTGTTTTACAGTTTCCCTGAGGTGCCTGCTGTCCACAGTACTTTAATCCAGTTATTGTGCACTATGTTCTTTTGACCATTTATTATCTGTTTTGGAATTACTATATGAAGTGCTGTATATAGTCAATGATCAAGGCATTTTAGTGGTTTCCCGCACACATTTCTTCCAGCTGAGCAGTGTTGAGCTGGGTTACTGGGAGAAATGGATTTTACATTTATTTGTTCACTTGCTTCAGTTAGAAGTGAACTCTGTTACATATCAGGAAATACATGTACAGATAGTCGGAGGTGGTCAAGTTTTGTACATGTGAGTGAGCTCCATGCTCCTTAGTGGCCCTGCCAAACCTAACAGTAGTACCTCATTTATATAGTTTTGACCATCATGGGTAGGGTACTTGTCATTGCAAGATTTTCTGTCATCAGGTGACATGGTGGACTGGCTGTTGCAGAATATCTTGGTTTTCTTTGTACTTCATCCCTATATCTTCACTTACCATTCACAATACCTACTGTTGGTCTGTAGGCAATGAAGGAGTTCTTGAAGTGGTTTTAGCTTATATGAATAACTCATTCCTTTAGAAATTTTCCTCAGAGACCAAAACATACCTGCTTTGGCTGAAAAGTCACAGGCTGAAAAATTTCATGTTGTAGGTCAGACTAATCCAGTTTGTGGTAATAAGGGAGCCATTTCCTGATCTGAGGCAAGGAAAGGGGGGTTTTGGGGTGTGACTTGGAGAAATAAGAGGTAGCCCCTTCAGGAATGTGAGTTCCCGCTTAATTAAGCCTCCTTTCTGCCCACAAAAAAACCCTGTCTGCGAGTTGGGAATGTCTTGTCTCTTTTTAGTTCTTAATATTTTGGACTTTTTAAGTTTCTTTTAAGCTGACCCTTCTTAAAGAGCTTCTTTTAAACATTTCTCAAATCAAGGGCTACACCTATGTATGGCAGTCTGTGTTCTGGAGTTTGCTGGGGTAATGGATAAACTTTTCATTAAAGGAAACATGAATATGTTTGTAAAGAGATTTTATATATTCTTGTCACTTCTCGGTGCTTACAGAAATTTTAGATGCTTGCCTATTTTCACTGTTTTAAAATGTCTGAGATGTTAAAGAAATACTAGAATCTTGCTGAAAGTAAATTTTTAAGTCAATGTTGACTAGACAGAACTTAATCATAGAGACCTAGGAGAACTTGAAAACAGAGGTATTGGTGAATTAAAGTTACAAGCATGGAAGAAAAATAATCAGGAGCAATCTGTGACATCAGTGGCTATCTTTTCATTCTGCTGCATTCACTTGAACTAAAAAGGTGTAACACCTTTGCAGTCTCTCCTTGTAAGAGCTGTTGTCTCTTACCAGCTGTAGTTCAACACAAACACTGTAGAATCAGACATGCAGGCTCTCTAGTGCAGATGAATGACTTCTTGAACCTCCTTCTCCTGGGATCAAACCTGGGGAACGGGTTAATCTTGTAGTGTTACTAAACTTCTGGAATGCCCTTATCGGTGGAGTTTTACTGAAGTACTAAATTTATTTAGTATTCATAACACTGTCTGATGGTCAGTGACGCTGCACTCCATAGACTTTTAGAATACACTTTCCCCTACTTTGCAGATTGCCTCCAAATACCTGAAAAAACAAAATCTTAACAAGAACACATTTGTGCAAAAGGGAACATCTTTTTCATAAATAGAAAGCAGAATGCACTAACTTCTCCGTGTAAGACTTTGTAACAGAGGTTTGTTGTGTCTCTGTGTTGAGAAGAGGCCTTCCAGCCTCAGTTTACCAAAAGCCCGTAATAGGCAAACCCATTTTTTCAGCATAGGAAAGCATTCAGTGTTTATGGATCTTACATTTCTGCTGTGACCATTTGCATTATTAAACAATGAAAATATGTTTTCATCTACTAGAAGCTATTTGTACGGTTTTGTTCTACCTATTTGCAAACTGACTTGGAAGTTGTGTAAAGGAGAAAAAGATACTGCTTGCTTGGGGTCTTTGCTGTTGAAATACACTATTCTCCAACACTGGGTGCAATTTTTGTTGGTAGGGGTCAACATACAGGAGATGCAGAAAGCTGAAATCCATTGATAATTAGGGGAATAAACAGTGCAAAGTCACTGGTCCGGGAGGGGTAGATTTTTGATGTTTTGGCACAACTGAATAGTCAGGTGCTGTTGGAATCAGCAGCTGCTGCAAAGTTGTGGGTGTTACGAGATGGAAACCATTGACTGCAGCACTGATTATCTAAACAGCTCTTTTGTATGCTGGCAGCAATGGAATTTCTCTTCCTTCCATTTTCCGGGTGACTTATTATCAAGTATGACAGCTTGTCATGTGTGATCATCATCACATTAGTCCCATGAGAACGGGTGCTCTTCTGAATACCCTCATCCCTTCCATATACAGGGTGAAGCACAGGTTAAAATAAGAGTTTGTACTTCCATATACTTGTTGCGCCTGACTGTGAAGTAGTGGTTTGGTCATTCAAAGAGGCGACCTTAAAGGAACTGACAAGGCATTAGTGAGTGTCTGTTCATTAACCAAAAGGAGGAACAGTTTGCTCCTGTCTGGAATTTATTGTTCAGAATAGCAAAGAGAGACTATTTGAGAAGAGATTTAAGAAGCTAAATAAAGTTATTCTGAATGTAGTGATGATGATCTATGTGGTTAAATAGAATGAAATTGAACTGCTAATCTGTGGTTTCTTTAAGCTGTTCGCATAAATAAATGTAAACATTTTATACTGACGTACATTGGTTTAGAAAGATTTTGTCTCACAGATACCTGTTGAACACTAAGTTTTTAAGCATTAGCACACATTCAGTGGGTTGATTCTGTGGATTTTTAATTTATTTTGCAAATGTAGAAGACCTTGCAAGCTTACTGTCTAGTATTTTTTTAAATACAGAAAATGCAAATGTACTTTACTCCATATCTGTGTCTACTATCTATGATAGTAACTACTATAATTGCTTGTATATTTTCACACATTCTGATATGAAAACTGGTGATGATACGTGTCCATTATGGAGGAAGGGGGAAGGTGATACAACACTTAAAGTGTGTTCAAGGAGATGTATATAGAGATGAACCAAATAAAATAGGCAGCTGTTCATAAGACCACCAAATTATGATTTAGTATCTTCAACACAGGAATGAAAAAAGACATGCCAGAAAGCTACAGTGGGTGTTGCAGGACTTACCTGAAGATTTGGATGTGAAATGTAAGTGATGAGGAAGAAATGAAATTAGATTATACCAACATTACAGATATAAATCCTTTCCCTTTTTATTTTCTTGAACTCAGTGAAGAATGTCTGTAGAGTGGAAGGATGTCTAGATGCCCAGGCAGAGCTGTAGATAGGTGGTGGTGTAGGTGCAGAAAGGGTGAGATAGGTTGGAGATTTGTCAGTATTTGGGTGCATGAAGTGAGAAACTGGAGATGGGCAATGTTATCAGAAGGTCAGCCAGGAGGTGGTGTTTAAATCATGGGCACAAGAGATCATGAAGTCCCAAAAAAGAATTCTAAGGAATATTCAGAAGTAAGAGAGCTAAGAAAATGTGTTTTGGGTAACCCAGTCACTGATACTGTTAAAAGTAGCAGAGTGCAGAGCTAAGGTGAGGACTGATAACTGACCCAAAATATAGGCAAGGAAATGGGTGGAAGGGGGGTTACTTATCAAAGAGAAGCTTTGGGGTCAATTTTATTTGTTTACTTATTTATTTCAGGAGTAGGTTGATGGAAAATTCAATTTTATATTCATGTGGATATAACATAGCAATATTGTCTCTAAGTAGGATGTTTTAAGAAACTGAAAGAAAAGAAGAAAATTTCAGTGGTAGGCTGTTGACTCAGTGTTGTTTGGTAAAAATAAACCAGCAGTTAATGGAACAGTTTTTGTAGTGTGCTTTAAGAATGGGATGTGAAGACATGCTTGAAAGCTGATGAAAGAAATAAAATGAGCAAACCCAAAGAAGGAGAGTTTTGAGCTGGAACTCTGTCCCAGACATCTAGTCTCTCCATTGGTACCCATCCCATAAAACAGTTACTTGAGTAGTTACCTTGCCATATGGCCTTGTGTTGGAGAAGTTGACATTCAGCAGGCAGTTCCTTAGACATTCAAATGTTTTAAAGACCTTGGCTTGTTTGGAAACAGTTTTGCTACAGCATAAAAATGAAGATTATTGAGAGTCTATGTAATCCTGAATGATATGGCTGAAACGATTTCTTGTTATCAAATATTTAGAGTCTGCACACGTAATATGTGTTCTTGATCCATGTTGTGTTCTTCTGGGGATATGCAGCCATTTCAAATTCCTAAATTACTTGATTAGGATATGAGAATTGACAATTGACTGACATTTGTGTGTGACAACTGACTATTGTTACTTGTGAACCCAGTCTTATACATTTTCATTGTGGCCTGTAGATTCTTAATGAAAAACAAAATGTTGCACAGTTAATAAATCTCAACTCTTCATTGATGTCATTACACAGTTGCTCTGAGTATTTTTTGTAGATTTTTTAGGCATCAGTATCAATTTTATATTTTTCTACTAAAAATCAAGCCTATATCTATTTTGTTTTGGTGTAGTTTGATAATGAGTGTATTGGTTTTAATGACTGCTTGTTTATGTGCCTTGATTTGATTTGGTCCTAAATTTAAGCTGTTTGTTTTTAAAGCTGTTACATATTCTGTTTATGGCTTTACACTCCTATTTTTTTTAATATATTGTTATTTAAAGCACCTGTGCTATCTTGAATAGACCTGGAAGTTTATATGTTTCTGTGTTCACATAATAAAATTTTTGTCGTAAGTGCCATTAAGGGATCATACTTTCTATGTTGCTGTCTGAAATAGAACTTTCACCTTGAATTCCTTTATAGTTAATATTTCAGTATCATGTTCCATTATCTACCTTATTTGAAATACTACATTTGAATAATTTATCTGGTTTCTTTTAGGGACTCAACAACAGCTTATGGCACAGTATGCTTTGGAGAAAGAGACTTTGGAGAAGATTAAAATAGAAATCGAGGAGGAGCTAAAACATCTTGATGAAGAAATTTTGGAAGGTGCTCTTCAGATTTTCCCATTTCAATAGATAATCTCTATGCACTATAATGGTGGTGAATTTGTAACAGGTACTCGTAGTTAAAGAGATTTTTGGATGCATTGAATTTATTTACCCTCCTCCCCCCACAAGATTTCTACACATTGTCACCTGAGGTCAAGTAGTTAAATGTTACCGTTTGGAGTTGTGGAGTCTAGCCAAAGCAAACAACTGAATAACATTTAATAGGCTACTATAAATAGTGACATGTAAGCAGTCCTTAAGCTGCTCCAGTTAATGACAGAAATGAAATAATTCTTCAGCAGCTAACATTCAGAGGAGTGTGGACCTAAACGATCAGATTTCTCACTTCCACCAGGTCTATTTTTTGTGACATGCTTTGACCTGTACTTGTGGCTTTTATAGCACTCCCAGCAAGGGATGATTTGGAAACAGTCTTGTCTTTATTTGGAAACAATCTTTGCTTTGCACGTGTGGTGCAAATTGGAAATCTGAAGTAGAAAGGCTCTAGATCTGTTTACATTCATCCATATAAACCTTTCCTAGAAGTTTTAAACTGAGAAGGAAAAGGTTGCATACACAAAATACTATTTTAAAAAATTATACTCTAGTACTGGTGCACATACATCCATGTGTGGGCAAATTTTATCATGGAAAAGAGGCTCTCTTTGCTGCTCCATCAGGGTTGGCATCAGATTAAAATTGAGAATAGTTGCATGTTCAGCTAACTTGCTGATTAGGATGCAGTTGTGAAATAAGAGCTGGAGGGGAAATTTAGCTCATATATGGCCTGTAAGTGCCAATTCCAGAATATATTTGGACCATACTTGTTTTACTGCAATTTGTTTATAGCATGCTTTGAGTATAGAGTTTTGATTTCTTCATCTCTCATGTAAACTGTCTTAACTGGTAGGATAAGAAATCTGAAACTGTTGACGTTCTTATAGGAATCTATTTTTTTTAAATTTTGTACAATTTCTTCTCTCAGCATTTACCACTACAGGATTTGACTGCCACACATCCCCAGTGTTCAGTCCTGCAAATCCAGATAGCTCAATAGAAGACTGCCTGGCTCATTTGGGGGAGAAGGTGTCCCAGGAATTGAAAGAAGATCTGCACAAAGCACTGCAGAGCTTGCTTAGCAAGTCAGTTTACATTTGCTTTTTCAAAGGGAAGGGGTTTCCTTTTGCGTTTTGACTGTTGCTGAAATGCTAAAGATGGGACTATGTTTTGTATATCATTTCTTTATTTTTCAGTGTTCTTTATCTGGCTGTTTTTTTATTTTGTGTCGTAATGTGTGGATACTCCTTTGTGGTGTTTGCTCTTTGCAGTAATGTAAGTTCTAAAATTTTTCTCAGCTTTCATCACTGAACTTTTGAGACTAATTCAAGTAGTTTGAGTTAATGGTGAAACTAGCAGCTGGCAGCTGCCAGTTTCCATTGCCAATGTCCTGAATAATGGACTGTAGCCAGATTAACTTCTTTTGCCTTATAGTTAAGAGTGGAGCTGAAGGTTTGATTGTAGTTTGGCTCAAGATGAGTGGGAGAGTTTCTCTGAAAGGGTGGTAGTTTGATGCTTTATGACCACTATTCAGGTACACATCTGAGCCACATGTGGGCCCCTGGACTCACCATGGTGCCCTAAGAGCTGTCATGTCAGTTTAAGCTTATTGTTTAAATAGCATACTACTTAGCATGCTAGTGCTAGTGATTAATGTATTTTGCAAAATGGTAAAATTGTTGTGGTTGCTTGGGTTTTTATTATAAATTACCAGCCTGATCGAATCCACTTTAACTACTTCTGGATGTTCTGAGTGATCTCCAAAATTTATTTCTAAAGAACTGGAGTTGGAAGGTGCTACTTTATGGATGGCTACATAAATGCAGTTGTGAAGGCAGCATTAGCAAATAGCTGTCCGAGTCTATGTTTTGTGGATTGGTTTAAATATGACTCTGACCTGGATTTCACAGCAAAGGTGCCATGTGGCATCTAACCAGACAGATGAAGACAGTTATCTCTTTTTCCATGAGTCATCCAAGGGAAAACTGCTTCTATATGTGGTTTCTGTAGGGTTAAAAAGTAAGTTCAGTATTGTGTAAACGAACAATTATTTACCCACAGAAAAGAGTATGTGGGGTACAAGTTGCTCCTTAAGTGGCAAAAGATATGCTAGTGTGTTCCTCCAAAAATGTCAGGAGCTAATCGGCCTTTACAAGCCAGGCATTTTCCCATGTGGCTTTAGAAACTTGTACTTATCTTCTGAAGAGCTGAGGTTTAGATAAATATCTCACTACACACTAAAACATACTGGCAACAAGTTGGAAAATGAGCAGTAAGCCTTGCATCCTATCCTTTTTTTGTGTCTAAAATGGTAAATTGAAGTAATAGTATTTTAAGTTTAAATGCCTTGAAGGTTGTTGGCTGCCTGACATTGAGAGGTCGTAACTGGTGCACTCTAGGTTTTTTTTTTTAAGTTCCTGAGATGAGATCTTTGAAAATTAAGTGGTTCTAGCTTGCTAGTAGCCTGATGTTCTAGGCTTCTTGTGTGTTCTGTGGGAAGATACCTGCATTCTGTGTATTTTTTTTATTTATATTTGTACATACATACATATAAAGTCTGAAATGCCTGTGAAAATGTGTTGACACACGTCTTTTTATGAGTCAAACTAAAGATACTGTTCAATCTCTTGATAATATCCTTCCTGCAGTTGCTGTTGCTCTTCTCATCCAACTGATTCATTTGGATCTGTGCTTTAAAGGAACTAATGTACCAAGGAAGTTAATAGAATGCACTTAAAATGACACATCTAAATTATGTTATCCCCAGTGTGCTTTAACTCTGTACTTTTTTTAACCTGTGTTTGCTACAGCAGTGCTATTTGATGCAATACTTACTTATTTTACTTATATTTTTCTGTCCTTTTATATGCATATAAACAAGTGTATTCTGGTAGAGTTGGCTGTTAGATCGTGACAGATTCTTGGAGGAAAATATGCAGTCTTCTGTCCAGTACCAGTTACCACTCTTTCCCATAAACTAAAGTCTGAACTGGCCTTTTGTCATGATCTGGCTCAACTGCTTATGAAGTAGTACAATTTCTGCTGTCACTTGGCAGAAAGTCTTTATTGTTACTGACTCTAAGATACTATATGATCTTGAAGGAGAGAGTATGGAAGACAGGAATTTCATCATCCCAGTTCAGAGAAGTAGAGGTGTGATAAATCTAAAATAGAGGTATCAACTGAAATATTAAGGGGGTTTTGTGATTAAAAGTGCTGTTTCTTGCCGATAAAGGCTTCAACTCTAACGTAATGTTATTGCAGTCAAGCAGTCTCTGTTGGTTCATAGCCTATGTTGTTTATAAAAATTTTACTCTGCATTGGCCTCTATTTCACATATGAATTTCTTAGCAGAATTTTTTATCTTTAACGTCTTAAATTATTAAAAAAAAATACGAAGAGCTTAGAAATTTTGGTAGCGTACCAGAGAACCTACTTATCTAATGCCTTTTAAGTTGTAGAGTATCAAATTATGATGAAATTCCCTTAATCAGTTATATGAAATTGTATAACTGGGAGAAGGTGATGCCTTCCTGACCCTGTCTGGTGCTTGTGTATTATGTCCTGAAAAGCAAGACTTGTTAGCGCTTGAAAATTATTTGCTGTAATACATGTGAAAATATTTTGTTCTTTGGAAACTGAGAATTCTATTTTATTCTTGTTCTTTTGTTTCCTTTTATAACTTTCAGTGTTGGTTTAACTTCTGCAGGCCAGTGACATATCAAGAATATCGAGAGTGCACACAAGAGACAGCTGCTCATGCCAGTGGATGGAACAAGGTACCAAATAAGTGACTTTCACTTTGATATCTCTCACATCTATTTGATGTCCATAGTGTTTTTACAGGGTACAGCTGTGCTTCACAGAGGACCAAGAATAAAAAAAAACCCAACTTGTTTCTAGTATGAAATAACTTTCAGAATGATAGATGTGAACATAATATATAATTTTTGGATACTTTAGCCAGAAGTTATCTAACAAAATTATTAGGTCAATCTTCCTTAATTATAATAAAATGAAAAATTAAGAGTAGTTGCTTGACATAATTTAAAAAAAATAATGATTAAACATTTTTAAATTCCCAAGATAATTATTTCTTTAGCATTCCGAGACAGATGTTTTCATAATATTTCTCTACTGTTTCTTTACTCCCATCTCAGGTTTAAAATATATGTAAAAAAACTTGTAGTATCTTCACAGTATATAAATTGTTCAGAAAGCATAAGGATGGTATGCCTACCTGATTTCAGGAATAGTTATATCAAATGGTATGAAGCTTCTTTTTAAAACAAATTTAAATACAAATGTTTAAATGAACTGTCCTGTAAAAGTTTTAATGTAGAATTAGTAGAATTACTGTTCCCACATTAATCTTTCATTAATTATTAAAATTCATCCTCTTAATGATTCTCTGATGGGTTCAGTGGGCATCAGAGAAAGAATAAAAGAATGAAATAACTTTGCAAATTTGATCACAAATTGAGTGTTAAAATTTAGTCTTAAATTTAAAATAGAACAAGAAATCTTTTTTTCCCCTCTTTACATTTTTTTTTCTAGAAGTACTTTTCCTTAACTAGATTTCCCTGCTTACTTCAGAAACTGATCATCTAAACAAGGGTGTGGGCCCTTTTAAAACAGGTTATTAAACTTTGCTTGACAAGTTACTGAGTATGGCTCCATCAATTATAATTGGTGTGTGTGTGCTTTCAGTTTCATAGCATTTTAGTTTAAACAACCATGAAATCTGATTATCAAGAAGGTGGCTTAAGCTAGCACATTTTACTTTTCAGTTGATGAAAACTAAAGACAAGCATAAAACCGGTCATTGTGGCTCATCTGGCAAGGGAGGAGTTGGATGGAGCCTGTCAGTTGCCTACTGGGTCTACATATCCTATTGCTACACTAACCTCTTGAAGATACAGCCCTGGGTAGATGGATCATCTGTATTTGGGGGTTTATGTTCCAGTCTTCATTGCTGCTACGTTTGTGCAGCCCCTGTGACTAGTGGATTTTGGTCCCCAAGACCTTGTCACTTGAGAGTATCATCCAGAAGATGTCTTTGTTATCATCTTTGGTTAACCCATAACATTTATTGCTACAAAACTTAATAGTCCACAAGCAAACCAGAATGGAAATTTTGTAGAATAATACAGCATCTGTTTGTATTGTTTTTGTGGTAGCTTGGTGCTTCAGGAATGCCTAGCAGTTCCTTTAATAATACTTGTTTTGAAGAGGTGGAATACATTCATGTTAGTTTCATTTCCTTTTAAATTCCTTTTTCTTCTTAATCAGAATCGTATTTTATAAAAGAAGAGATCTATATATCTTTCCTCCAACCTCATCTTAGCTTAATTTTTACTCTAAGGAAGAAGTTGTTAGAAAAATAATTTTTAAAAGTAGTTATAAATAGACATAGCTTTAGGTCTAATTAGCAGACATACAACAGCAAAATGAGGCTGTGCTGTGCCTCAAGTTTGTGGAAATCTGAAGGATGTACATTTAAATTGACTCTATTGGGAGAATAGAAGCTTACTCCCTTTTATGACTAAATAATAAAACATACAACTTGCTGATCTAGCTGAATGCAATAATAAATCACTCCCTGTTACATGCTCATGAATGTTACATATCCTGTAGTTTCTTGGGTGGATCAGAAATTGAAGATGCATTGTAGCTGTGGTAAATGTCAAAGGGTTAAAAATGTGGGAATACCTTCCTACAGACAGAATTCTCATCTGTACTTGTGATATGATCCAGACTAGAAGAAATAAAATGACTGAAGCTAGTAGATGAAATGTGTTTTCAGTTACATGTTAGCTCTATCTGTTTTGTTCAGTAGTGGCATCTTGCACAGCAAGGTGCTCTTTTGGCTTTCAGTAGCCTATGAACTAGTATATAAAATCTTACTTCAAATTTCTGAGCCTTTGCTGTTGTAGGTATGTATTATTATGCATTTGTATGTAGAAAAGCCCCACCTATTTAATATATTGAATGTGATGTACTCAGGAGAGCCCCACTGATCCCTTAAAGGCCTAGTATCTCTGTGGCAAGCAGACTCAAAGTGGTCTTTGCAGATCTTCCTTGATGTTATATGTATAAGAAATGTGGCATAAAGGTAAGCATGTACTTCTGGGAGGTACTGGATTACCTAGCTGGCTGGAGGCTGAATGTGGACAAACACTTGATCTGTCTGGTTTACAATTGGGACAGCATCATTTTGAGTCATACCAGTTTTCAAAGAACCTATTATACAAGCATGAGCAGGAAGAAGACACTTCTAAATATAGCTGTTACTTTTTCCATTTAAAAATGACCATCTTTTCCAGAGTGCAGTGGTATGTTTGAACTGCTAATGAGATTTTGTTAACTGACTAGCACATGGGATGTAAAGGAATAGCCATCTGAATGAGGAAATATCGTAGGGTAAACTAATATATAGGAACATCAGTTCTCCCATTCACATCCCACAGAAGCAAACCCACAGACATTAGAAGTGCTGGTTCTCAGTAAAAAAAATTTCAGGAAAATAAACTATTTCATGTATTTCTCAGAAATTATGGTGTGAAAATAATAGGCATGATGCTGTATTCTGTAAAGAAAAGGAGAAGTCCTCACCTTATATTTAAAATAAGACTTTCATTAAAACAAAACAAAACCACCTCAAACTTAGGAAAAATTATATTTTTCTAATAAAATAAATGTAATAAAAATTTGAAATATTCCACAGTTGAGTTTTATGCTTTTTACTTAAAATTGAATGTTATATACATAGTCCAAGATACATAATCCCACAGAATTATGTTGAAATAGTCAAAAGGTACACAGAAGTGGCAATTACTTTGGATATAGCTTCTTCAAATTCTCTGAACTTCCTTTGTAATAATTTTTTTGGGTGTACATTTAAATTTGTAATATTGTATTATGGCATTGCAATAGTATAATTGAGAGAAATCTTTAATTTACACAATCAGAAATCTTCTGATAGTAAAGGGGTTTTTTTTAATGAATCCCTAGAAGATTTTTCCTGCCCACTATTTTCTGGCATGCCGTGCTTGATGCTTTGTATGTTTTTCTTCAGTCAGAATATAAATAGCCCTTATCATTCCTTCTCAGGCATACTGGTGGAGGGAACTGCAGTTGCTTTGAATTGCTAAGGCTATATTTTTACTTTGGTCTAGTTAAATCTCATCACCATTCATGTAGCTACTCTTATGTACAGAAAACTGTTGTTAACCTTTATGGAAATATTGTGAAGGTCACTTCTTCCATGAATTTAGGGACAATGTCATGCAAACCTGTCTCTGTTCCTACTGGTCTCAAAGGTAGAAGTGACAATAATTTCAGTGGGAAAGGAAAACCAGGTGGTGTTTGTTGGTCTGCATGGGACTGGATATTAGAGTTTGACTTTGGTTCCTCACTCCTGAGGCTTGCAGAGGCTTGCTAAATTTGGGAGGGATGGACAGATTAGATATTTAAGTTGGCAAAGGAAGATGGCAACAGTCATGTTCAGTATGACAACATTTGAACTCCCTTCATTTCCTAAGCAACCTTTGTTTGCCTGTGTTTCTTTTGCCTTCAGCTTACATTAAATGTCAAATACTTTGAGATCTCAATGTTCATCCTGCAGTAGGGTTATGTGGGTATGCCCAAAGCCTCTGAAACATGCCTAGTCTTGACAGCATGCTTTTTTTTTCCTTTGATCCAAAAAGACTGAAGTTTTTCTGACACCTCACCTTGACCTGCTCCTTACATTTGTCCACTGTAAGCTTCCACCTCTTCTGCCTCTGAGTTGAGATTAATTACAAGAAACTCAAAAAACTTCAAGCACCATCCTGTTCATAGTTAAGAGTCTGTAATGTTAACTGTTCATCCCAGGAGAACAGTACTATAAGATAACTGCCATAGTATTGGACTCTCTTGGTTGTTAATCACCTGAACATTTTAAATTTATCAGATTACAGGCATTTTTAAGGCCCATCTGGTTTTAGTGGTCCATCTTGGTGTGACTCCACCATGGATCTAGTACAAATCTAAAACCCACCCTACTTCTCAGATTCATCTTTCTCCAGCTTTGCATACTAAGGTGTGATTTCTGGGAATAGTAATGGAAGATATTTAAAGAAAATCAGGCTGAAGAAGGAGGCTTGGAAAGGAAGGAGTCAGTCTGAGCAATAATATTAGCCTGCATTTACCTTGTGCAGCTGGGAAACAATGTTCTTACTTGCACAGTGAATAGATGTGCAATGCAGTTGTCCCAAACGAAGTGCAGTAAAATTTACAAATATTTTTCTCTTGTATCATAATACCACTTTTTCTGATGCTAATGACTTCAATTCATACCAGTTTCCTGAACTTGGCTAAGTGCTGCATATAAACTTTGCCCAGAGGGCCACTAGGAGAATAAACACAGTTTAAAAGTTCAACTTCATGTTGTTTAGGCAAACAAAAACTTAATTTCAGCAGGAAGTGTCTAGTACTGTGTAATACGAAGGAGACAGGTTCACAGAGTCTTGCATCTTCCAGAGCAATTGACATTTGGGTTAAAGCTGAGCATTCAGTTAAAGGTTTGGAAGGAGGAGTGGGAGTAGGAAATGAAGAAAGGAATTCTGAATGTGTTAAATTTGGCATAGGAGGGAGAGTTTAACATGGAAAGGGGTTTGTGTTTGTAATTTTAAACATATCTGTAATGTTATGCTGCTGGGAGGAGTCATTTGCTTTTGTCCTGTCTGAAAGCCAAGTGTGAACATATAAAGAGACTGTCTAGTGCAGTGTATCTATCCAAGAACGTATATGAGTTTGCTGTTTAAATACAATCTGGATGCATATCCTTTCAAAGTATTTATAATATTGCATCTTTCCAATTCAGGGGTAGCAAATTCTGAACCTGTTCTGCCTCTTTACTTGTATTGGAAAAAAATGGGGCTTAAGAAAGGACTGCAGTACTGTTCTGTGAAACTCTCAAGTTAGGCTGCGGTGTTTTGTTTATCAGATTAAGTGCTTCTTTCTTACTGAGTGGCATTGTGTTTCTGAGCCTTGTGTCTTCACAAAATGAAGTGTATAGTCCCTGATATCTTTGGACTTGTAGGTTCAGACCTTTTCCGTGGACCACATGAATTCTTCTGTTTTACCTACACAGTAGTATTCATAATACTTTGTGTATTTATTCACAATTGTTGGGTTTTTTTGTAGGTATTGGTACCTCTGGTTCTGCTACAACAATTTCTGATGGAGTTAACCAGACGGGGCCAGGAACCACTGAGTGCACTTGTGAACTTCGGGGTGACATATCTAGAAGACTATTCTGCAGACTATATCATTCAGCAAGGAGGATGGGTAAGAAGACAATGTTTAATTTTCATACTTTGTTCCAAGCTTATTTCTAAGTGTGATACTAGTCCTAATAGGAGTGAAAGCTAAGAGGTAAGCAGATGAGAGAAGGAATGCCCCAGGAGAAGCAGAAAAAAGCAGGAAGTCTTGACCATATAGTTGGAAAGGGATCTTGGGCAGTCATCTATTTAACCTCTCTGCCCCAAGGCAGAACTGACTTTTTACCCATTCATTTCTGATGTTGACATTAAAGATCTATGTGATTGGACTCAATAAGCAGTCCAGTTCTTTGCATGGTCTGGTTTGTGGATTTCCATTGAAATTGAAGAGGTCCTCAGATGTCAAATAACAACTAGTTTTCATACACTGTGTGTTAAAATGCTAATTTGTTGCTGTATGGTGAGCTTTTGTGTGTATGTTCTTTCTTGTTAATATACATACAGATTTGCATTTCGAAGCAAACACCCATAATGTGTTACTGTGCCTGAGAGGCTCATCTTTTTAATATTATCTTCATACTCTGTTGACTGCTGGAAATGGTATATGGTGTTTTTTCCTCTAAAATTTCAGAGGGCTTTTTAGCAGATAAGTAATTGGGGAGCACTTCATACAGAAATGTCAGTAGGTACTAATCTGTTTTTATAATAAGCGGATAAAATAGCTAATTCATACTGGATTTGATAGTTATATAGGAACATGGATAGAATGAGCAATCCAGATTTCTTTTTTCTGCATTTCCTTGTGGAAATCTTCAATTCGTGGTGATCAATGCTCATGAGTCATGGCATGCTGAAAAAGTTTCATTTAAAAATGCATCACAGAGGCAGCTCACAACTGATGAGCTGGGTCTTGAAGGCTGAGCTTTAGATTACTAGGTTTGGGAAGGATGCCAGATTTGAAGGGAATTAATCTGGGATTAGTGAAATGGCTCCAGCAAGTTGATTTATTCTAAAAAGTAAAGCTGTTCAGGAAAACCCAGTGATTAAAAAGTGCTAGTGGGAAAAAATCTCATTCAGACAGCTTCTCATTTTTCAGGACTTTACCTGAAGTTTCTTTTAAGAGTAGTTTGTTCCAGAATTCATGCATGTCTGCACCTTCCTATATCCTTTCCTTTCCTGGCAATCGTGGATAACAGTTTTCAAAGCTCTTGGGAGGGATTGTTTGTCTTTAATGGACAGAAACACTAACAGCATGCAGCCAAATGACCTCAGGTCATTTGATAAACGCACTTGCATTTCAAAGTATTTTCATCACAGGGAAGGTCCTTACTTGCAGCTTTAAGACAGATGAATGTTAGTGCTATTTTGCTTTTCTGCTTGTTTTTTTTTAACCTCCAAGAAGGCTGTGGTCTGTTCTCTAGCCCCTATTTGAGGCCTGCTATAAACAAACTTAATACAGTGCAAAGCCTCTGAAAACAAGCAGTTTTCCAGCATGGCCTCCAAGGGAGGGGGCTGTGCTTTGTGTTTGTGTGACTGTGCATGTATGTACAGATCTGGGTAGTCGGTGTTTAATGGGCTACGAGCTTGTCTGTATACATCCAGTCAGGCATAAAATCAGACTGACATAAGCGGTACAGCAAACAAGCCAGAGCTATTTTTGAAACAGCAGAAGAGGCGAGGAAAGAGACAAGGTGATGAAAATCCTTTCCAGCTGAATTAATGTAGCTGCACTAACCCTTTGTGAGTTGCTCTGGGATTGGGGACCCACTGGTCTTGTGGCTTTATGTGGAGGAAGGGGATATATGGTTTTTTGTTTGTTTGTTTGTTTGTTTTTCTTGTAAGAAAAATGTTCGTTTTTACTTAGTAGCATGCTTCTGGGTTTGTTCTGATTCTGTGGGATGCTCTTCTGGGGATGGTAGTGCTGGGAACAGGGCATGGGGTAAAGGTGGGAGAGTTTGTGTTTCTGAGAAGGGCCGGGGAAGAGCTGCCTGGCAGGCTGTTCGACATCACGAAAGTGGTTTGAATTTTTTAAGATAAGCATCTGCCACAGGGGCTCTGTGTGCCAGATCAAATTGTCAGTAGTACTTTGCTAGAGCCATAAGGACAATGTATAAACCTAGGAGTCTCCAGTGAATTATGTTGCTGTAACAGTAAGAGGTTCGATTTTTGTGTTATTCTGGAGCAGTGTGAAGGTGGGTCTTTTCTGCAGCTGCTACAAGCTTACTTAAAAGTGAGAAGATACCAGAACAGCCTGTCTGTTTTTTCATGCATCAGGAGCAGAGGAGAGCCTCACAGCAGTCAGCTTTTCAGGAGCAGACCTGAAAAATTCTGTGCTGTCTCTGGTGCTGTCTTTTCCCTTGGCACCATGTAATTTGGGATCTTCCTCAGTTTTTCGATTGAAGTCAGCCTTTGCCAGGAGGGAAGTAGCCAGTCAAAGGTAGGGGGTTAGCTGAGCCTTTCCTATGCCCCATGGATCTGTGGAGTCAGAATTTTACAGAGCTGTGTCATCCAGTGGGACCACTTGCTGCATCATGCTGTGCAGCCACGGTGCAGCTGGAAGAGCTCCCGAGGTTCTGCCTGTGTGCAAGACTTCAAGTTGTTTTGTGGGCTTGGGAGGCTTATAAGTCCAGGAAAGCATCTGACTGAGGATGGACAACAGTTAAACAGAAGCAAAATTGCTAACTCAAGGAAATAAAGGTTGATAAATATGATAGCTATGCAGCAGATTTCATGTGTGGCTTGTGAGGAATGGGAAGCTTGGGATACTAGAGGGAGAGCCTCTGACATGCGAAGTTGCTTTTCAGTTTTTCATCCCAGTCCTGCAGAGATATGATGATGAAATAATGTGTTGAAACACAATGAGTGTTTCACTCCCATTCTCTCTTTAGGCACTAAAGTTGTAATTCACTTAACTTTTCATGGTAGGGTGGGATGTAATGGTTGGTTGGTTGGTGAGAGAATGGCTGGCATAATTTTATGTTCACGTGCATAAAATATTTTGATACTATGATTCTGGCTGTTGTGTATGCTGTTTTCTTTCCCCTTGGTCTGTTTTGATGCTTTAGGGTGAAAGTCTTCCAAGCAGGAATGTCTGCAGTGCACTGTGTATTGTGTGTGGATTTAGCTGGCAACAAAAACGTGAATGAAGAGATAAGATGACTACTCCATGTAGTTTACAGTCTCTTAGATTTGCAGGTAGATGCTGGCTGAGTTTGGGAGACTGTAGGAAAGCAAGGAAATCTTCCTTTATTCCGGACAGTCTCCCTCTTACACTAATTGCAGTGACAGATTTGGCTGCAGCCCTTATATTTAAGTTTTAGTATGATCTCTCTTTTGGAGCAAAAAAGCATGTCTGGCATTCCAAGTTCCCTAGACACATGTGGGGACACACATTTCTTCCTCCCGACTCTCTGTCTTGAACCAAATGGTCATACAGAGGTCTTGTTCCCTTGTCATCTCGAACCATCGCAAACCAATTCTCAGCCTGATTTAGGAGTAGCTTTGTTCTTCTCTTTCCCAGAAGCAGTGTTAGGTCCCAACACCTCACATGCAGTGTACATGCTCTCCCCTCCCCTTTCCTCCTCTCCCCTCCCCTTTCCTCCTCTCCCCTCCCCTTTCCTCCTCTCCCATCCACTCCCTTCTCCTCTCCCCTCCCTTCCCTCCTCCCACCTCCCCTCTCTTTTTGCCCTGACTTCTCCAGGGCTGAATGCTGCTGCATCAGAAGCAATTCTTGGTCTCCTAGAAAAGTGCACAGTAAGGCCAGTCAGTTGGTAAGGATTTTTTTCTTCTTTCTTTCCCACACCTCCTCCCAAATAATTTATTTCTTCTCGGGTTCTACAGATCCTGTTTTCCATGGTTAGATTTCATCTATGTTGAAATAGTCTGGGAATGTCTATAAGGAGGAAAAAGTATAGGATTACTTGGAAACTAGCTGCTTTATTTTTCTCTCAGATTCGCATTCATGTTACAAGCCCATCTGCTTTTCACTTGTTTGAAATAAGTGCATGCAATCAGTGTTTGTCAGTATTCAGTTAATAACCTTTCTTCTCTCAGTAAGAGGCTGGTATTTGTATTTGTGACCTGTAGCTGAAATTGTCTCTGCCTTCCCAGGGTTCTTGTCTCATAGTTATTTACCCATGTTGAAGAGAGTAAAAGTAAATTTGCTTGAAATATGCGTAGTGTTTACTGTTTCATATCTCAGCCTTCGAAGAGCTGTTCTCTGTTTCCAGTGTTTTTTCTTGGGCTTTTCTGTCGGTTTTGACATTTTCTTTTCTGTTCATGATTTAACAGATTCTAGTACATAGATTATTCACAATCTGGAGGAGAAAGAGTAGAGAGATGCTTGTCATCCTAGGGAAGTAAGGCAGTCAGTTTGTGCTACTGGAGATTAAAATCTCATTCTGCAGCAGTCCAGGTGTCTGCCTTGAGAATGACAATGCAGAAATAGAGAGATGTGCTCCACTGGAGTAGAGGTATGTTAAGTTTAATATAGTAGAGATACAAGAAAGGGCAATCTAATTAGAGAAGTCCTAGAAAGGAGTTTTCCTTTCAAAATAATTACACTTCTATCATGGACCACAGCAGTGAAACATCCACTTTTTTTTTTTGTGTGTGTGTGTGTGTCTGTAACTGCTTTGGTACAGTAATAGATTTTTTTATTTCTTAGGCAGTGTGGCTGAAGGAGAAGGAACTGAAATGATCAAGAAGCAACTAGATCTCCTTTCTTTTTCCCTTCCAACAATGTCAAATCAGTCTATCTGAAGAATTGGTCTCTAAATAACTAAATTTACTTCAATTTAAGCTGCTGAGACTGAAAGCTTAAAGGGTGTTGCTTTGGTGCTGACTCTCTGCAAGCAGTAGAGGTTATGTTGGAGGGCAGTGGAAGGAATAGGATCATTTCTGCAGGCTGTTCGAGCCAAACCATTCCGTGAAGGGGATGAGAGCAGTGGTTGTGATATCAGTGTGCTTTGATTTAGTTCACACGACTTTTTTTTTTTCCTTATTTTTTTCCCGTAGTAAAAAGTACAGTCCTGTTTGTGGACTCTGCTGTTTTTCTTGACTCCACCTATCTTGACAGCTTCACAAAGATGCTTCAATAAATGCCTGAGGGCTTTTTGTTAACTTTTTTTAAATAATGTACTGTTCTAGATCTGGGCGTTGTCAGCTGCCCCTTTTATAATCCTTTTCTCTGAAGGATTAGCAGTGAAACGCTGTCAGGTCTGACTTCATCGAGGGTCTAAAGAGGCATGGCATAGCTAAAGAGGCATGGCATAGCGGGCCTGCGGACAGAGGCACAGAGCAGATGGAATTGCAGCCTGGTCGGCGCAGGTGGGAGTGAAGCTGTCCCGATCCCAGCAGCTGTCTGTGAGGTGCAGCCTTCACCTGCTCAGCCCTTGGCCCTGACAGCACTTCACCAGCACACGACTGCTTTTCTATTACAGCTAGAAATCATACGACAAGCACATTCCCAGCTCTGGGGAAATTTGTTATTATGGGAAATTTGCTTATTTCCCCAGAGGGAGATCTCTTGGGATCCCTGGACACAGACTAGTTCATCACTTCCTCACTCCTTGCCTTGTGTTTTTCAGACACCAGATTTTAAATGTATTTGATGGGTTCCTTACTCATATTGTTGCTGTGACGCTGTTTGTGCAAAGAAAGTAATGGCTGAACTTCACCTCTCTCCGCTATAGCTTATGTTACAAGATGAAGTCAGTAAGAAGTCATACAAGATGGAGTCACCTAAGAAACTTTCTAGCTGTGTTGAGTGTTTTGAATTTTTTATCATGGTAAAGATTGCTCTCCTGGCACGCTCATGTTCTGCCAGCATTTCCTCTTGTACCTCAAGGCACTGTTTTTCTTGGGATTTTATGAGCCTATTTAGTTTCAGGGTGCAGGGATGATGGTGGTAAAATCAGGGAACATAGATTCCCCCCCCCCCAAGGTGGCACTCCTCTGACCTGTATACAGAATTTTTGCTTCTACTGGACAAAATCAGGATCTGGGGTGTATGGGCGGCTTGCCTGGCTGTATAGGGCTTTTTAGCATCTTTGGAGATGAGTTTTGTATGAGTTGCCTATCCATGTCATTCCTTTTATGAACAGACTTAACTCAGACTTAACCAGCCTATTTACACTTCTCTAAGATCTGAAGCAGTGAGACCAGTTGAGCTTTTCAGAACACTTAAATCAAAACTAAACCAAGCCCTAGAAGAATACACACAGCATCCACAGCAATTACACATAGTCGATTTGCATGTGTTTGGTGGTCTGAGCTTACAGGGCAGGGCTTTCAGAGTCTTCTCTAAGATGCAGTAAATGTTCTGTTGGACACCTTAATGGTGATCTCATTACATTCATTATCTAATAGCATCTCCATTACAGATTCAGTGTGTACCACTCTTCCTACTATTTTTGTAGGGAAAAAAAAAAAAGTTACTTTTATCTTTGAGACATTCAGAATTTTGATTTGAATACCTATTTTCACCATAAATCAGGCTGAAATTATTCTGGTAAATAAGGGTTGTTTTTTTCTTACGTGTAGTTAAAAGTTTTTGCTGCTAGTAAATCAGCTTATTTGTATACAATCAGTAACAGACCTATTAGAAAACTATGAAAAATAGTGTGATCATCATAAGAGTCAATTTCCAAGTCTTTTTTTTTCTCTGTGTTTACTGTCTCTAAATCATAATTGAAACTTGACAGGTGTTTTTAAGTAGCAATTTCCTGCTATATATTAAAGGTTGGTAGTGTTCTGAATCCACTGCTGAGTGATTTTTATCAAAGTTCAGATTACTGACACTGGCAGGAGTGCAGCTGAATCCAAACTGATGGTTCTACATATTAGAGGAGCTTTCAGATATTTTTTCATTATTTTGTTACCAATTTACAGTTGTCCAGTGTAGTTCATCCTGTAGCATAACAGCTGTAACCTATTCTGAGGGCTAGTTAAAGGTGCTGTCACTTGCAGAAGTTTTGTGAAAAATTTCAAGTCTAACCCCATAGGTTGAGGAGAGCTATTGACTTCTGGAGTTCCTTTTGGAGGTTTACAAATGCCACCTCGACAGAAATAAGTTGATCTTCTCCTCAAGACTGCATCACATGCTGTGGACCATCTCTGTTGCGTTCTAGCCAATAAGGGAACTATCCAGTTCCCCTTCTCATCATAATTTATGACAGCTCTTCTCTCAAGTGTCAGTGGTTGGGATCAGGAGTGGCAGGGTGCTGTGGTGAGGGACTTATTCTTGCTTCTCTAGACATACCTGACATGGTTCTGTATAGTAGATGAGGAAAAGCACTCAAGTTTGAAATCTCTCATCCCAAATTTGAAAAAGGAGAACTGTTCTGGTCTGGAGTAGTAGACTATTCATTTACAATAAACAAAGCAGATAAAGAAATGCTTACATACATTCTTATTTACCATTAAATCTAAAAGGTAGGGCTTATATAAGGCCTCGGGTTATTAAAAATCCTTCCACATGTTTCATCATGTCCTGAATTAATCTGTCTGTGAGAGCTTTGCTTCTAGGTCACATCTGTAGATGAAACAAGAGAACTGTCCTAAATGTCATGATGTTTTTATTGCAGCTGCTTTAAAAGAAAAAAAACAAACTACAAACCCAAACAACAAAAAAGTGCAAACCTGAACCAAATCAGCACAAAATCCTAGCTTTATCCTCTTGACTTTCTGAATTAACTCTTAATTCAGCTCAAGAAATATTAATCATGTATCCTAAATAATGCATATTACTGTCTGCCATTTCAGTTAAAACTTGGTAAGCTTTTAATGAAAAAGTACTGAAATTACCCATTCATACTCAGTGTTAGCTTTCCCTCAGGTTTCCCAACCTTGGGTGATCTGACTCTTCAAGCGTGGAGAGTTGTGTCCCCGAGGCACTGACATGGAAGTTAAATTGTCTGTAAAGACAGAAAGGAATCAGCCAGGCTTTATAAGTCTCTGATTTATAGGGATTCAGTGACTGATAAGTCTTTTGAGGTCAATCCAGTCTGTACAGCCTGAGAAAAGGAACAATAAAATGCTTGAGCCTCTTAGGCCCTCCCTTCGGCTGAAGGCAGGATGGATGTGTATAATGTTGGTACACTATCAATGAAGTATATGAAATGTAGAAGATTGCCCACATGCCCCATATTACCGTCCTTTCATTTCCATACCCTCTGCAAAGCAGTTTATCCTGCAGTTTACCCTCAGCATGTGCCCAGAACTTACCTGTGTTTTGTGAGAAAATTTGAGTGCTCAGCAAAGCATATGGTCTTTTAAAAATGCCTTGATAATGTGGGAATAACTAGAATAACAAATGCCTGATCCTTGTATGTCTGTGTTGCATCCCCATCTGTTTGTTAACCTGCTGAGGATCTAGCATTATGTCATACTGAGCTAAGATATTTTGCTGGGCCTGAGCAGCTACTAGTCCGTAGCAGCTCTGGTGGTACTTTGTCTATATTACTTGTTAATTTTTATCATGGTCAAATCATCTGTGGGTTCCCTTGAAAAAACAACTTGATTTTCCTGATGACAGGAAAAGGAAAAATTAGGAGTGGTGGATCAGGAATGGAGCAGATGTGGGAGCTGGAGGAATAAATGTTGAGGAGTATCAGGATGGCTTAAATTTCACTGCAGTCTCTGTACCCCATTGTCCCCCTTGACTACAGGTGTTTCCCTCCCTCCTCCCTACTGTGGGCTGCTGAGTCACTGCTCAGAGGCTCTTGGCTTTCACCACTGTGCGGTATATGACTTCAGGGGAATTTAGGCTGTCTGAATACAGCCCTAGTTGGTGCTTTTTTTAATTTATTACTGAAAAGAAGCTTGCTACAGTCGCCAGAGCACACAAGCCCATAGAAACATAGTGTGGTTTTGAAATATTTTTTTATATGCTTTATATTCAACCCGTCACAGCAGCATGGGTGCACCTCCAGTGGTATGTTAAAAGAGAAGAGCTGTTACCAGTTGTGTGTATCCATCCCTGTGCTTTTTGTAGCGTCAGATTACAGATGTAGTCTGGTGTGTTGTGATGTGCTGCGGGCAGGGAATAAATTGATACTGATTTGTGAAAGGGTAGAGCTGAGTGGAAAGGAGGATAATACAGAGGTTTGTGAAATTGCAGGTTTTACCCTTAGTTATTTTGTTGTTTAATTGCCATTATTCTGAGTCTCTATCGCCTGTGGAACTAAAAAATTTGCTATGATCATAGGTGTCTGATAGTAACTTACATTACAGTGAGAATATTTCCTGCTTCATCAACATCCAGAGAAAACCCTGATGATCAAAGGAGCAAATGCACAATCTTAGAGTGTGGCAGCAGGCTGCCTCTCCATGCTCAGTACAGAGTGGTGAAGACGAACCACAGTGACTGAGTCCCTGCTGTGCTGCTCTTGAGTTTCTGCTGGATCAGGACAGGCTGGCACTGTGTGTGGAGTCCTGGCCTCACACGCTGCACAGCAGCCTTGGCCCGCACTGCTGTGTTTGCTCTCTTTGGATCCACTAACCTCTGCCTTTACTTAAACTTCTTTGGCTCTTCTCCACTACCCTTACTTTGCAATGCTGGTTGCTTTCTCCTAAGTTGTAGAGCTGTTTTGTTTTAATGGCCCGAGCTGCACTTGAAAAAAAATTCATTCTAGTGAAACACAGCTTTCAAGAGGGTACTGGAATCTTGAATTCTCAATCACTGCTCACAGAACACAACTTGCTCTGGATTTGTTGGCATGTGTGTCGTGTCTGAACATTTTCCCAAATGTAATGCTTTATTAATTTTTATTGCCTTCTGAATCAAGACCCTGTGGAGATCCTTTAGGTGCTTAGTGAATGGCTTGATTGCCTTTAACCCTTCCTCTTGAGGAATTCTGTGTACTGTTTCTTTTTAGAGTTTCTGCATGCATGTTACTGAGCTGGATGATGCTTCCCATACCCAAGCAATTTAAAGGCGTTTTTGAAGAAAGAGTTTCTTTTGAAGTGTTCTGTGAGATTCCTTTATTCATGCACAAATATCTTCCAAAATTTCATGGGCTGAGAAAATGAGATTTAGATCCCACCACTGCCAGAATACATTACAAAATTTTGATGTTCCTAATGCTGTCCTGTACTACAGTCTCCACCACTGTACAGAATTCTCCAGGAATGGGTCCATCAGGTTTTAAAAAATGGCAAAGTGTTTTAGGGGACTGGGTAGAGAAATGTCACTTCCATACTCAACTCGGGCTCCACTGACCCCTTTTCACAAAGTTTACTGATACAGGAATAGTTTCCACTGGGAAAGATTGAAGTGTTACTGCCCTAAGCTGCGCAGATCTCTCAAGTCCTGGTTCACTGCTTTTGCCAGGCATCTGCTCTGCTCCTGCTTCTTTGCTCTCACTGCAGCTACTGCCAGTGACCAGCAGTGTTTGTGCTGTCTCTCCTGTGCCTGCCAACTTGCTTTTTGGTTTGGTTTTTGTGTGTGGAGGTCCTCCCCCCCTGCTAGGGAAGTGAGGAATTGCTGTGTGGCTGGTGGCTCTGCGAAGAGTACGCTGTGTTTGTGGAGAGTCTCAGCATCTTGTGCTTCCCTGAGAGAAAAGCATGTTGCTGCTGGCCCAGAGCTATGAGCTCTGCAGGTATGCCTAGTCAAAGTTAGAAACCGTTGACTTGAACTCCTTGTGTAGTAGGAATTAAGTGGTAATGTGTGGTTACAAAAGCTGAAATGCGTTTTCCTTCTGCTCTCTAAGCAGGGCACTGGTATTGATTTGGCTCTTTTGTCATCAGTGCGAACAGGTGCAGCTTCTGGCATCTCAGTGGGCCAAACTGGAAACTGGACACTGATCAGGATTAAAAGCAACTCAGCAAAATAAAGAATGTGTGTTTTTACCCTGGATCGGTTCCTGACTGTTGTGGTTTAAGCCCAGGGGGAAACTGAGCTCAACTCAGCCACACAGCTGCTCATTCAATCCTTCTCCCTCAGGGATGGGAAGGAGGAAATAAAACAAAAGGCAGTGAAATCAAGACAAGGACAGGGAAGGATGACTTGCCAGTTATGCTCATGGGCAAAAGATAGACTCAGTTGAGGAAAAAAAAGAACATCAATTTAATTTCAACACCACCACCAACAATTTACCAAACAGAGTAGGACAGTGAGAAATACAACTACATCCTAGAAACACCTTCCCCCCACCCCTCCCTTCTTCCTGGGCTCAGCCTTCCTGCTGATTTCTCTACCTCCTGCCCACCAGCAGCACAAGGGCACAGGGGATGGGGGTTGCAGTCAGTTCATCACCTGTTGTTTCTGCTGCTCCTTCTCCTCAGGGAGAGGACTCCTCACACTCTTCCCCTGCTCCAGCCTGGGGTCTGTCCCACAGGAGACAGTCCTCCACGAACTTGCTCCAATGTGAATCCTTCTCACAGGCTGCAGCTCTTCGCGCACGGCTCTAGCATGGGTCCCTCCCACGAGCTGCAATCCTCCCAGCAACAGACTGCTCCAGCGCGGGCTGCCCTCAGAGTGCTGGCCTTCCTCGGGCACAGCCCCTGCTCCAGCGTGGGGTCCTCCACGGGCTGCAGGTGGCATCTGCTCCACTGGTGACCTCCATGGGCTGCAGGTGGACATCTGCTCCACTGGTGACCTCCATGGGCTGCAGGGGCACAGGCTGCCCTCTCACCACAGGCTGCAGGGGGCGGGGGGGGGTGTCTCTGCTCTGGCTCACCTCCCCCCTCTCCTTTCTTCCACTGACCTCTGTGTTTGCAGAGGTATTTCCCTCACCAACCTCTCCTACTCTCAGGTTGCCCTTCTTAAATATGTTATTGCAAAGGTGCAGCCACCATTGCTAATTGGCTTGGCCTTGGCCAGAGGTAGGAGGCATGGGAGCTTTGAGAATCTTCTCACAGGAGCCACCACTGTAGCCCTCTCCCCTGCTACCAAAACCCCACCACACACAAACCCATCACACTGACACAGACCACTGTGTGAATCCATAAAAAGTTGTGGAACAACCAGGGAGGTGTCTTGGAATGGGAAGCCATCAATAGGAGACTGGAACAGAACTAAACCCCAAATTCACAGGTGTTGGAAAGGGTTGAAAAAGGTGGGGACAACTGCTCGGAGTGCTTTAGGAGAACTATTGCATGCAGAAGGGAGCAGGGAGAAAAAGAACAGATGGATTTTAAAATTTTTGTTTTCATGTTATGATGGGTCTGAACAGGAAAGCTTGATAATTGAATGAGGAATTTGCAGGTCGGGGCTTCTCTCACTGCAGTACTTGATAATATCTTCAAATAATTTTTATTAGGGGCAAGAATCTTCGTTAAAGGTTTCATGGACTTCTATTATATGGCATAGCAAATTCTGGGGTTCTGCTCTGCCTTTATCTCTTATTTTTATGTTCTTGGTATCACACCCATTTTAGGTTCTTCTGCACTTAATTTTTTTTCCTCTTGTAATTTTCCCCTTGAAGCAAATCTCTTCTGTGTTACATACTAGGCAGTCCACGCATGACTAGGATCGACAGTGCTGTTTCATTCTGTAAGGAAGGAATCAGTGTTTTATGCTTTCAGTTTCTCTAACTGGAGCCCACTGTCAAACTTTTAGGACTTCTACAGATTTTTCCTAGCTAAATAAAAACAAACTAACCTTGTCATCATCTTTGGGTGCCTGTGCTTGACTGGTTGATTTAACTTGTGTGGCCAAAGTTCTGATGCCAGTCTTGGAAAGTGAACTTATTTAAGAATAGCTGTATTTGTTGTTGTTAGTAAATTACTAGAATTATGGTAGACTACAGATACAAAGTAGAAATACAGGCTTCAGGGAGCACTGAAAATAAAATTAACCTAAGTGAAACACTGTTAGATGAAAATGGACAAGCAATACAGAGCACTGGCACAGAATGGAAAGGGGAGTGGTAGTCATGTACTTCTTGTGTTTGGTTTCTTTTTTCTTTGCTTGGTTTCTGTCCTGGTTTCAACTAGGATAGGGTCAAATTTTCCCCAGCAGAGAGAGGGGGAAGGGATCTCCAGCCGGGTTATTCATACCATGTTGACGTCAGGTCCAGGGGTGGAGCTTTTTCACTTTTGCTTTTGGTTTTGGGGGTTGCGACACACGCGGTGGGCTTGTTCCCTGACCATTTTGCGGTATTTCTCTGTATATCTTTTGTCTTGTTTCACTGTTATTGCTGTTTATTGTTGTTGTTATTGCCACTGTTGTTGTTCAGATTGTTTTATCACACTGTTGTATTAAATTTCTTATTTCAGCCCGGGGTCTGTGCTTAACTTCCAGCCCGACTGGCTGAGGGTGGGGGAGGGGCAACAGCAACGTGCTCTCCGGTCCCGGCAGGGCTTAAACCTGCACAGTTTCAGACTTTGGTATCTTCTCTGTTTTATAATGCCCATGTGGTATGTTTTGGTGATGCATTAACAGCAGGGAAAGGAGGGGCTCCCAGCAAAACTCTTGTAAGTGGTTTCAGTCTCTGGAAATGCCAGCTGGACCAGCTGGGTTTTGTAATCTCTTCTAAAATGTAGGTCAGACTACGGCTGCTCCTACAGAGGCCCTCTCATCTTTCTTCCAGCCCCACTAAGTTTCCAGGTGTCGTGTTCCTTCCTGTACAGGGGAGGTAATGCTGGAGCCATCGCTCACGTGTTGTGTCCTCCTTTTCGTTCACAGGGGACGGTCTTTACTTTAGAATCTGAAGAGGAAGAGTACCCTGGGCTCATTGCGGAGGACAGTAATGACATCTACATTCTGACCAGTGACAACTCGGGACAGGTGAGCCCCCCGGAGTCCCCCACAGTGACCACGTCGTGGCAGTCAGAGAGCCTGCCCGTCTCCCTGTCAGCCAGCCAGAGCTGGCACACAGAGAGCCTGCCAGTCTCCCTGGGACCCGAGTCCTGGCAGCAAGTGGCCATGGATCCTGAAGAAGTCAAAAGCCTGGACAGCAATGGGGGAGGTGAAGAGAGGAGTGAGAACAACTCTTCCAACTCAGATATTGTTCATGTGGAGAAGGAAGAGATACCAGAGGGGATTGAGGAAGCAGTGGTGTCAGCCGTCACTGCAGAGACCATGCAGGCAGCCTTTTCAGAAACACTTGCTTCTTTGCAGGAAATAAAGCCTCAGGCTGAAATTGCTGCTATTGAAAAAACACATCCCTCTGCACTTCTGCATACAAAACAGGAAGAAAAGGGAAAAGCAGCTGAAGAGCTTGTTGAACCTGAAATCCCCCTATTAAGTATACCTGTCCTAAAGTTAGCTCCATCAGAAGAAAAAGCTGCACCAGAACCTGAGAAAATACTGCTTCCAGGGGAAAAAAAAGTGGGGAAAGAGGGCTGTTTGGAAGAAATAGAAGAGAAATCTTCCGCTGCAGAGGAGAAGCCTATCTTATTGCCGGAAGGGAAATCTATACTGCTGTACGGTGGAGCTGCTGCAGTAGCTATATTAGCTGTAGCAGTTGGCGTAGCGCTGGCGCTTAGAAAAAAGTAATGGAGCTCTCTTGAGGAGGAGGAGTGGGGAGAGAGGAGAGAGCACGATCCAATTTTTGTAGTTGTGTTACCTAAAGGTTGAGCTGCCTGCTGTTTAACTGGACATTTGAGTAACTTAAAGGTGATGGGGTGAGGTCATTTAATAAGCCTCCAGCTATGGACAATCATGTTTTTAGTAGAATTGGGGTGGGGACTGGTTTTTCGTGATTAAAGTACAGGGGTATTTTTAAAAAAAAAAAAAAAAAAAAGGAAATTTAAGAACTTAAGTGCAGGTGCTGAAGAAAGGGAGGCTCGTACTCTAGGAACTGGAAAAAGAGAACCACCAGGGGAAGAGGAGAGCCAGCTGCTGCCAACCCCTGGAGTTTTTGGCTTCTCAGACTGACCGCTATTGCAGCTGCGCTGTCCTGTCACTTCCCGTCATGCCCCTGAGCCCTCCCTAACAAATGTTGGCCAACCTGAGTCCTGTAGCGAGAGGCTGGTCTCCCTTTTGTCTCAGCTTCCTCTCAGGTACAGCACTGCTCCTCGTAACCTCGCAGGTTCCTCCTAAACCGCAGTGGGAGAGTGCTTATTCTTACCTCTTTGCTCACACCAGTTTTGGCCCCTAACATATATTGGAGCCCCACCCTGTAAAGATGCTGCCTCTCTATAGCTGTATTATCTTTGAGCATCCTGGTGCTCCTGGGGGAGAGGTGCAGGACAGTGCTCCCGCTGCCCAGGAGGGTGGGAGGGACACTGCTATTTGCTGGTTTGAGAATCCATTTGCTCCGCTCCTGCCTGGCCCATGTTACTGCCACCCTCAGGTTATCAGAGGTGCAAAATTCATGCTGGACATGGTGCCGTTCTGATCAGTACTCTGATACCATGGTATATTCAGCAAAGATACAGCAAAACTATGTGGAAGCGAGGCCAGTGCCTCCTGTGCAATTCAAAGGTTAAATGCTATGCTGTCCTGTGTCACGCTGCAGTCTGTATTCTCTTTCCCAAGTTAAGCACAGAGTGTATTTAGTTCTAACTCGGTCTTGGCTGTGACAGAATCCCAGATACATAAAGCAATGGATTCTAGTAACTGAGCAAACCAGCATTAAACATCTCCTCTGTCTGCCTGTTCCCTGACCTGGAGTGTTGTTCAGTGCTGTTTCTTTTGCGACTTTGTATCTCTATAATCAGCTAAACTTACAGGTTCACAAATGATGAGAAAGGTACCTGGGGGGGGGAGGGAGGGGGAAGCGCCCTCTTCCTGCAGTCATACTTCAGGTGTGTGTGGAGAGAAACCTTTTCAGTATTGCCATAGGCATTAGGTATGTCGGATCCAACTGCAAGTGTTCCTCTTTTGGTGCGTGTCTCTGTGTCTGTCCTTGTCTGTACCGCAGCTCTGTGGGCAAGGCCTTAGGCTTTCCCAGCAAAACTACTGACGCATCTCTTGAGCATTCATGCTGGCACTGTGGCTTAGACCAGATGGAGGCAGGTGAAAGGGAACTCGGGATAATGTAATAATCAAAATCTGAGCTTACGGGAAACTTACTCTTCATAAAGCACAAAGACAAGGTACTTTATTTCTCAATAACCTTATCTAGTGTACGTCTCCTGATGAACTTGTACCTTAAGTGATCTGAGAATTAAGAGATTAATTTAGCACATGCTCTTATTTTAGGATTTTCATGCTACATTTTCCTATCCCACCCCATATCCCAGGATGCTGGGAAGTCAGTAAGAACCTGGCAGATCTGAGGAATGCTTTTTGTTTTAAGCTTTTATGAGAGTGGATTTTCTAGAAGACTTCTTGGATTTTGAACTACATGTATGAAGTTGAATATTAAGAGGCAGGATTGTCACATATGTCCTGCTGTGTGGACTGAACTCGGGAGCTCTGGACTTTACTGTTGATCATTGCTCTTTTTCCATGTACAAAAGGTAGCTGGTTGGCCTTAACAGAAAAAGAAACCCTTTACTATGTTGCAAAATGGAATTTGACTTTTTTTTTGCCATTTCCTGGTGCCCTGCTGGTACTCCCATTGCTGTGCTGTGTGCCCAGAACGGGTCACGGGGACCTTCTCATGCCATGGACTCTCCAGTGTCTGCCTTCCCACCACTGCAGTCCCCTCTCCTGGCCCCTCACGGGACCTTCTCTCATGTGGAGAGGTGTCTTTATGCCTCTTTTGTCACAGAGGTGCATGCATGTTTATAGTTTTGCTTCATTTCACGTGTTGCAACAGTGTTTATCAACAGGTGACACAGTCTGTGAGGGAACTGCGTTGTTCCTTATGTGGCAAGGGCTGCTTTACAGCCCAGTAAGTCATGGTAGGCCTGCCTCTCTCCTGCTGCTCTGCTGACGGCTGCTGTTTCTTTCCTCTCTGGTTGTGTTCTCTGGGAGAAGGGCTGTTTTTAATCCGACCTATGTCCTCACTGAAGATGCACCTCCACCTCGGACATCCCCCATCTGCAGCCACCCCACAGGTTACACAGAAGGACCCACATGCACTCTGGAGCAGAGATGGATTTTATGGACTCCCTGTACACAGTTACCCAGAGGAGGGTGTGTGTGTGTGTGCGCGCCAGTGTTACTCTGGCTCTTCTCTGTACATGGTTGTTTCATAGTAGTGTCAGAGATGGATACAGGACAGATGAGAAAAAAATAAATCCAGGCCGGCTAGGGAAGAAGCCCCTAGCTAAAGAGCCCTGTGGGACATTAAATAAAAAATTTCTTCCACACAAAGCAGTGAGAGGGTGGCAGCAGTAGTGAGGAAAATAAATGACACTTCAAGCATTTCCATGGCAGGGCGAAAGCCTCAAGTGTCTGTTGTGTTGTTACATTTAATTGAGGATCAGCTGCACCATCTTTTGGTTGCTTGGTCCTTTCTTTACATTCTTCTCATTTTAGGGTCTTATAGACAATTCAGTAAGAATTTGTACCTTCTCCCCATCCCACTAATCATGCATTTAGAAAATCTCTTGAATATGTCCCTTTTGTCTGGGAACACTCCATTAGCTAAGAGGTCAGTTATGGACTGGAATTTATTCCATGGGGAATCCTGTAGTCAGAGCTGGGACAGGCCCTATGATGTCACCAAGGGGCAGATAAGCTCAGATGATAGCATTCTTACAGACTGAGTGCCAGGCTGCTTGCCCTGTTACAGATGAGAATTAGAAAATGGAAGGGGTTGTCCGTTCCCCCCCCCCCCCCCCCCCCCCCCCCCCAAAGTAATCCTAAACTGCAGGGTCTAATTACCCCAAACCATGTGATGCAACCTCTCCTTAGTGGATCTCTGCACTGGCAGAGAAAAGACAGTAGCTATATACTTACAAAAGGGCATATAGAATTACTCTCACGTGCGTTGCTTATCCCCTTCCCAGAAGTGCCTCAATATCTGTCCTTGAGTGGCCTGTACCTTAACAAAATATCTACCTTAGACCCATTCTCTCTTCACTTTATTCTTGTCTGCAGCACACCCTAAAGCTGAGATGCTAAAACAGCAGAGGACTGGAGCTACAAAATAAGTGTTTAAAGGAACTGTAGTGGGTGGCATGCTAAATAAGGACCTGTCAAGGTGCAACTTAAAATTTCAGTTGTGTTTAAGCTATGCTCACTTGGGTGTTGTGGCAGGGAGCTGGACAAGGTCTGTCTTCAGCAAGCATTCCTGGCTGGGAGCAAAGACTGAAACCCAGAATCCCTGTTACATAAAAGCCCAGACTCCTGAGAGCTGCTTGTTGCAGCTGTGTGCTGTGAGAGCCTAGTGGACTCCTGCCTCCCAACTCCCTTAAACTTCAGAAGCGCCAAGCTATGGGGCTGGCATTGGCACAGCAGTGCAAAGCTGCTCAGCTAGGGCAAAACAGGAGTATTACTGAGCACGCACAGGAAGGCAGCTTAAACTTTTGGCTTTTGTCAAGCTAGGTGGATGCTGAGCAGGGGTTCACAAGGTGTTAATTTGGCTGCTGAAAAATGCTGAAAGTAACTTGGGTCTGAAATATTAGACCTGGCCCAGTGAAACAAACCAGAACCAAGAAAGCAATTATTTTCTGCAGTCTTCTGTTCATTCAGAGGTGAACATCAAGTAGCTGCCTGCTCCAGGTACTCACCTGTCTGAACAGAAGCTCCTAGCATGGAGCCAAACAATGCAGCAGCCACAGAGGTGATCAAGGGACTGGGAAGCCTGTCATGTGAGGAAAGGCTGAGAGAACTGGGTTTGTTCAGCCTTGAGAAGGCTTAGGGGAGACCTTATCACCATGTTCCAGTATTTGAAGGGCGGCTACAAAGATGGAGACTCCCTTTTTACAAGGAATCACATGGAAAAGATGCGGGGTAATGGGCACAAGTTACTTGTGTCCAACTGGAATCTCCCTAGAAAAGGAAAAATTTTCCCAATGAGAACAATCAGCCACTGGAATAATCTCCCCAGGGAAGTGGTGGATTCCCCAACACTGGACACTGTTAAGACTGAGATGGACAGGGTGCTAGGCCATCTTGTCTAGACTGGCTTTGCTAGGAAGTTTGGACCAGATGATCCTCAAGGTTCCTTCAAACCTGGCATTCTGAGTCTGTGATTCATGTTCTCTGTTTAGTATTGCATCTTGTTTTAGACACCAGTTTAACTGCTGGCTGAAGGTGAAGTGCTGGTTGTGGTGTTTGCAGTTGGTTGTTGCACCTGCCTTCTGGAGAGCAAAGTACTACAAGAATCCGTTTGTGAGGGCTTGATTTTTCTTCCTGGCTGGGGGCTGTTGTTCAGGCATTTGCAGCTCAAGGGCTGGGTGGTGAGAGCTACAGTGCTGAGTGCTCTTGCCTAGGGCAAGTTCTTGTGCCAGAATCCCATTTCCTTCCTTTTCATGTAGCTCTGATCACACCTAGGCTAACACTGGACTGTATTTTTAAACTGATGAATGCTTTCTGATGGTCACAAATGAAACATTTCATTAGTACTAAACAAGCAAGGTTCTGAAGTTTGGTCTTTCTTTTTAATGATTGTAGTAGACAAAATAATCTGAGGTCATAAACCTTCCCTACATTTTAGCTACAGCAGTATGGCAAGTACTAGCAAAGCCCTAGTAAGGCAGATCTTGTTATTCTGACAGAAAAAGAGAAGTGCTTCTGGCAGCACAGTCTCTCATTCACCAAGCCAGAGCAAGCCCATGCTACAGAATTGGAATGTGCAATTGCTAGGTTCTTTAGCTAGGAAATGGGGGGGTGGAGGGGTGAACACGGCCCCAGCTGTCACACATAGGTAGAGCCCAGGTTTTCAGTAGAATCTCTGATTCCAAACACAAAATGAACTGAAAGTCAATTCCCGTGTCTCCAACAGGCACAGACACAGTGGGAGTAGTGTCTACTCCAGCAGGTTACACAACAGGAGAAAGTGTTTCCCGGTGAAACAGGGAGAGGTGAGGCACATTACCTCCAGGACCTAATGAAGGCAGAAGCTGTGCATGACTTCAACGTGGCTTCAATTTCAGCACTAGGAAGGTTACAAGAACAGTATTGCTTTGACTCCATGTATGTATCTGTACTTCAAAGTGAAAGCTCTGTATTGCCCTTAAAAAAAAAAAAAAAAGATGTTGGGGGCAGTGTTTGTGAGATTTAAGCCACCACTACTTGATTCCTGTAGGGAGCAGGGCCCCTGGGGCTCGCTCGAGGCACTAGAGTTCCAGGGTACTCTGTGGCTGCTGACTGAACTCTCCTGTCTGGTGTAGGGGGCTGGGGAAGGAGAACGGCACCAGCTGGGAAGGGGCAGCTGTAGTGTCACCAGTACATGCAGGGGAACCACACCGCATCACTCAGCTCCACCTCCTTAAGTAACTCTATCAATTTTTTTCCTACTTAGAGCTGACCCTCTCTTGGTCTCTTAGGTAGGCTGACTTGCTTCCTCCGAGCTAGAGGTCTATGGTCATGCTGTAGAAGTGGGGGAGCTACTGTTAGCTTCCAGTGGAAGCTGCTTTTGATCTCCCTGCAGTATCTGCAGGGGAGGGAACGAACACTTGATTTGGACAGAACAAGCTGCAGAGGATGCATCTTACTGCTGTACCTTTGGGGGGGTCCATCCTAATTTTTTAACTTACATTATAAGCTTTTATTCAAGTATAAAGTTACAACCCACTCTGACCAAAAGAATTGCCACTTGCTTTAGGTAGGAAAGCCTAATGGGACTGACTCTATGTTAGGGGAGATCTTCTACTAGGCTTCTGCTGGGTGTAGGCTTATAGTGACAGACTTGCAGGAATCTCAGATTCTGTTCTCAAGAGGCCTCCCTGGGGGAAGAGACCCTGACTGGTCCTCAAGTCACCCATTATGCAAGGAACTGGTCATATTGTTCCTTTTAATATGCAAGTGCAGCCCTCTTGGGAAAAACTGTCTCTAAAGCTTCTTGTGCTATTTGGTTAATAAAAGTGTTTCCACCTTTAAAAGAAAGTTATTTCCAGCTTCATTGTTCTATTTTCAGTTGAAGGGGTATGTACATTTTTTTCCCTCTGCTAATGGGACACTGCTGTAAGACCATGCCCCCAGGTTGCACTTTAATAAATGGTACAGTTTTCAAAACCAATGTGCAGACTCTTTCTATGCTTCCCCTCTCCTGCTCTAGTGCAGGCACCAAAAGAAAAAAAAAAAGGTGGTTTTACTTAGCAAGGCCCAAGGCCAGGACCAGAGTCTCTCTATTGCTGCCAGCTGCATCATAAGCAGCAGTAAATTAGAGGAATGCCATGATTACTTGCACAAAAAACCTGACAACACACACAAAAAAAAAGCAGGTGGAAATTTAAATTCTTAAGAGCTGTATTGCCATGAGAACTGACAATTTTATTTAAGTTAAACAACCCCACAAAATACTTACATCATTTTAAAACTTCTGAGGCAGCTGGATCACAGGTGAAGCCTTTGCCACCCTGTGTATGATTACAGGTACATATCAAACAACCTGAGTCCAAGTTTGTTGAACCTGAGAAGTAACTTTCAGTACACTCCCAAGAGATGTCAGGTATTCTCATACCTTCTTTCTCTTTATAGCAAGATATTCTAAAGCTAAATAATTTTTCTCAAGCATTATCCAGGTTGCATCCCCTGAAGGAATTTGCCCTGTACCTAACCCCTGCCCTTTTCTTTACAGTTTCTCCTCGGTTTTCTTTTTCAATGGTGATTGATACTGAAGCATCTTTGCTTCAGCCTCCCTGGCCAAAAATCCCTACCTCCTTTGGGGTTGTTCCCTCTTGCTGCCAGCTACCCTCTAAGCTACACATGATTTTCCCTGCCCCTCCCCTTGGTGACCTGTGCTGATTAGCCACCATTCTACAGCCCGAGGCCTTCCTGGGAACAATCAACACTCAGCATGGCTCAGCTGCAGCACCAGGAGCAGGGCTGGGAAGAGAATTAACTAAGGCAAAATGCTACAGCTGATTTAAAAACAAAATAATACTGAGAGGTCAGGCTTTGTGTCCAGCATTTCCTCAAGGCACAAGCCAGGGTCTGCACAAAGTCTGCTACTGCTAAAATTAAAAAAAGAACAAACCCCTAAAAAAACAGTATTGTAAAATGAGAGGGCAAGCACTACTCCTTACAGGTAGTGGCAGAGCTGGCATGCAGCTCACACTACCATCTTTGCTGTGCTAGTCTACAAAAGCCTATCTATGAAGCTCTGCCTTCCCTTTCACAGCTGCATCTCAGAAGTCAAGACCAGAAAATTATTTGCATACATCAAGAAAAGTAAAAAGTCTTTGGAAATCCTCCTTCTCCACACAGCAGGCTGGAGCACTCACTAACGCAGCTAGAGGGAGAGAAACAGAACCAGCATTAACAGCAGCAGAGCCATCCCCCCACAGCAAGCCCCATCCCTGCCTGCCCACCTGGAGCTTGGGCAGGGGGAGCAGCAGCCGCCCCAGCCTGTTCCCAGCACCACAAACCACCCACCACCACCCGCAGCCCCCCCTTGCTGTGCTAATGGCAGGGACACAGCTGGTACCACAAGTCCCAGGGGAACAGAGTGGATGGGCCCCCCGTGCCCAGCTCTATCCTCCCTCCCAACGCCCCTACGCTGAGGTGGGTGGACAACTCGCAGCCCAGCAGCCCATGGCCTGCTCAGCACATCAGAGCCCAGGTCAGTGCCCCACCCAGCAGTAAGGCAGCACGAGGGCGTCTCTTACACTAGCGACCGGTTTCTGTGACAGCTCTGCACCCTTGAGCTACTGATCCCTCACAGTGACACTGTGCCTTGCTGCCAAGCAGTGAACCGCGGTGCTGGGTGAGGTAGCTGCCTACTCTCACATGACACAGGGTGCGCTGGGGCCCTCTGTGTTGCTGCCAACGCTGCAGTGCTGGGGGACACCCCACACCTGCAGCACCCCACAACGGTCACCACTGTTCCACAGGGTGGCAGGCTCACAGCCCTGACAACACATCTCTCATTCTTAAGAATGGGGGAAGGTGTGTGTGTATCCATTCATCCAGCCCCCCTCCCCTCCCCTGACAGGTTAGTTACAAAAGCAGGGGCCAAATGCCCTAACCTCTACTCTGGCTTGACTGCTAGCTGTTTAGACTCTGCAGCTCCAGCAAGCAAGAACAGAGCTGCCATTTGCCATGTGACCATTTCTCACTGTTACTCTGCTGGTGCTGTTTTCCAAGGGCAATTCCTTTCCCCTTTCAGTTCTGCCAAGCTCTGGGGAGCCCAGAAAGACAAGAGCAGATACCACAGGCCCAAGTCATTTGGGAAATCCAGCTATCAGAGCTCAGGTCAGGCTTTCCTTCCCCAAGGGCACTATTAACTCAAGTCTTATTGGCAAAGCTCCCTGAAGAGACTACAGGAAGAAGGGGAGCAACCACATCTCTTATTCTGCCCCACAGAATAAACACACTCTTCACTGGCTGCTCTGAGAATGGGGCAGGCAGAAGCTGTGACATGTCCTCCTCAAGCCTCCCTCCCTCAGCACACAACCTTCAGGGGTCTGCATGGACTGGCATTCCCTTCTGGTCAAACCTCCAGATCACTCCAGGGAAACCAGCAGCCCATGGAAAGCTCAGAGCTAGGCTACCCCTCTGGGAATAACCCAGGCCAGCCAAGAGGCTGGCCATGACTCTGAGAGAGCTGTTTGACAGCACTCACCATTCCGACAATGTAGTTGTGGAGCTGCTGGCTGATGTAGTTCACAGTGGTGCGGAAGACACGCTGTAGAAGGGAGGGCATTGTATTGGCAATTTTTTTAGTTAAGACCATTGCTAGCACCAGCATGGCCTTCTCCTGTTCCATGTCTGAGGGGATGGCGCGTGCAAGCCCTTCCACTGCTGCTGACATGTGCTGGGTTATCTCCTGTATGGAAGGAAGAGAGGGATCTCAGCGCAACAGCTGTGGGAGAAAGGGGTCTCAGTAGCACAGTGCTGGCAGGCTGTGCTAACTGCTGTGCTTGTTCTAACACCTCACAGGATGCCACTCCCCTCCCTCCCAGGCACTTACACACCCTGGATGGCAATAAGGATGACTATCTCCAGGTTCAGCTGCTAACCCAAGACAAAAAGAAAGGGAGACAACACACAGAGCAATGGAAAATTTAGATAGCACCCTCCACACTCAGGGTGCAGCAGCCCCCCTCCTCCCCAGGGTTTGCACCAAGCCTGCAAAGTCCTGAAATGGGAAAGACCAACCCACCTTAAACACAGTAATGATCAGGGGTACAAGCTTAGGCAGGGACTAGCAAGAAGGCAAAATGAGTTTCATAGAAAAGTCTTCACACAGGGAGGAGCTCGAAAAGGTGTCCAAACATGGAATAAACAGTGCTCCCAAGATCAGTTTCCCAACAGGGACAATGTGCATATGCACCCACTAAGCTACACTACTAATGCAAAAAAGCAAGGTCCGCCCGGTCAGAAGTTAGGTTTTTCTCAGTCTTACAGAAGACCATTAGGCAATAAATTTGAAGGCCTGAAACTTAACTGGGTGGAAAGTAAGACTGCAGGAGTAGGGAATGATCAGACTCTGCTGGAAGCAGTCTGTGCAGGTGACAAACCCTAGTAGAAAACCCCCACACCACAAAAAAAAAAAAAAGAAAAGATTGAAGTCATTAAATCCCACTTTTTCAGCAAGAAGGTGGACCCTCAATTCAAAGACAGCATTAGGTTTTAGAGCATAGGAAACTTAATCACAGGCAGAGAAGGCCAAACAAGACAGGAAGTCACAGTTACCTTGAAGATGCCAAAAATGGGATGTCTAACACAAGGGACCTCAAACTCTACTGCCCTTGCAGAGCAGTGAGGCGCATTAGATGCTGGGCCAGAGACTACATCACATCTATTGGTGGGAGAGTGACTGCATCAGAGAGGTGAAGATGTCACCTAACAAAGCCTTCTCTGCAGGTGACCCATCCAAGCCTAAACACACTGCTACTCCCAATACTGACCAAGCTAAACAGTTACGGCACTAGAAAAGGGTCTCACTAACTTGCTGTCTCTTCAGCTTTCAGTAACAAGGTCAAGCTTCTGGCACTAACACTGCTCAAATTTTACCCACATGACAAGCAGCAGACATACAGGACCCAGCAAAGTCTTGTCCAAAGATCTTAAGGACAAATACTAAGCCTTAACCAGACAGATGATTTTCAAAGATAAGCCACTGGGCCAAAAAAACAAGGAAAAAATGCTTCTCGGTCAGTCTCAATTTATCTGTAGAAAGGAGACGAGTCCAAGGAACCACAATTTGCATAGCAACAGCTGCCACAGGATACAGCATCACCTCTAACAAGTCTTCAAAGGTGTTTGGGCTGAATTTAATATGGCAATAATTAAATCAGCAAACTAGCAGAGATAGAGAAGTTGCAAAATTGCTGCTTCAAAGTCACAGCAGGAAGGATGCACAACATTTGAAAGGGGATCCGCTAGTCAGGTTGCTTTTCACTCACCTCTCCAGACAGATTCTCATTCAGAAAGTGCTGCACTAGATCATTTACTACTCTTGCTTTGATTTCTTTATCAAACTGGTCTCCAATCTCAGCAAGCTGAGCAGCAATGATCCGGACAACTTCTTCATTTACCTCAGGGTCAAACACTGCCAACACATACAGCAGGATTTAGTTCACAGGCTTCAGTCAAGACTTGGTTCAGTGCAGGTAAGCTGACCCATAGCATTTTGCCCATCTCCATTCACAACCTCCTTCCCACCCCAAATCATCATGCATTTATGACAGCTATACACACTACAACTCCCTTATGTATGCTCAACTCATTTACTAGAGATGACGTGCAAACAGGGTTTTTTTATCTGTAAAGTGCAGCCTCACCCTGCCCCAAAAAACACTGCAGGGGAGGTTAGAACATCTCCAGTCAAAGTCCGTACAAACACCCTGCCGAGAGAGGGGAGGTGAGAGAGCGTGCATGATTTTTTCAGGTGATTACTGTCAGGACCTCTCTCTCACACACCATCTAAAATACAGCATCTCAGAGAACGGTTTGGGTTGGAACGGACCCTTAAAGGTCACCTAGTCCAACTGTCCTGCAATAAGCAGGGACATCTTCAACTAGGTCAGGTTGCTCAGAGCACCACTGAACCTGACCTCAAATGTTTCTTGTGATGGGGCATCTACCACCTCTCTGGGCAACCTCTTCCAGTGTTTCACCACCATCATAAAAATTTTTTTCCTTATATCCAGTCTGAATCTACTCTCCTTTAGTTTAAAACCGTTACCCCTTGTCCTACCTCCTTTTGGCAAAGCTTCCCATTGTCACTTGGGGCATGAGATGGATATTTGTAGGAGAGAGCGCTATTTACTACAGCTATTCCACCCCACCCTGATTAGGTTGAGGTCAACATGACAGCTGACACATACTCAGCAACAAGCAACAGCCATCCTGCAGATGGCTAGTGAAGCAGAAACAGTACTAGAAACTACTTGAGGAACAGTTTCTACCACACTGGTAGATCAGAAAGGGATTCACCCAGTACCAGAACAAGAGTTGTTCCAAAATCCTAGACCAAGTACTGATACTGCCTGAGGAGTAGTGTGAGGCCTAACAACTGCTTAATATCACACTCCTCAAGGACAGCAATCATTAGTACCAGCTTTGTGGCCCTTGTCTGATGTGCTGCAGACAAGACCCCAGGGTGACAGGTGTTCTAGAAATCCATGGAGAGGTAACAGTGCTAAGCAATATCTGTCTTATTCTAAGTGTTAAAATCCCAACCAATACCACCACCAACAGCCACATTGTGAAGTTTCTCAATGGAGAAAGCGTTACTCCTCTGGAACAGGCAAAGATGGGAAAAAGGGAAAGAAAAACACCACCTTCAGAGAGGCAGGTAGGATGGAGAAAAGAGCACTCACCTAGCTCACCATTCTGCAAGTGGCCGCTCCGATTGCCATCAGTCTGAAGTTCCACCTCATCATCATAGCAGTAGCTGCCTTTCAAAGGCACAATCCCCTGGCTTTGTAGGGAATACAGTTGTTCTTTGAATTTACAGTCAGAGGACACCTCCAGGAAGGTGTACAGTAGCGCACACTCCATGCGGACAGATCCACTGATCTTAAACATAAGAAAATCACTCTTAAACCCATGCCTTGGAAAAGCTCCACTCAAAAGGTCTACCCATACATTGTTTTCCAACCCCGAACACATCTCTGGCCTCTTCTGAATAGAATTAGCCAGGGAGTCCACAAGACTTCAGCAATTACACATTAACTCCTTGATGTGTACCCACATACAACTGTCTGATGGTGAATGATATATAGCTCTGTTCTTACAAGTCAGTAGTGGAAGAGTCAGCTCACCTTCTCCCGTTTCCAGCTGTAACAATGACAGAAACCCTGATCAAAGCTTCTCTTGAAACAGATGTGTACTCAGCACAAACCACCCACCCACTTCCCCCTGTCCAGACATCTGCATTCAGGAGGTTTTTACCCCTGTATTTGGCAACTGAGCATTCTACTTGCTATGGATAACGAAGCCAGCAGCTCCCCATTTAAATGTAATCAGAGCATAGCAGTAACAAGGTGAGAAACAGAGATAACAGCATAAGCCTGCAAAAAAACCCAAGGTTAACATTTTTTTCTCCTCTCTCAAAGAGATCTCAACTAGCTCTGTAATAAACCTGTTCAGGGCCCTGCAAAGAGCCAAGCAGTTGCTCACAAGAACAGTGACACTGAGATGGCAGATAAGTGGTGTCTGGTAACATCTACACCAGCACATTCACCCCCAGTAAACAGGCACATGCTGCCTTCACAGCCACACACCCTGCTGCCTTCAAGCAAGGTGGTATGGAGTGCCCATATTAGTTAGGCTGAGGAGCTCCCTCAAGCACTCAGACTGATGTGAGCAAGAGGTCCCACTGGAACGTGGGGCCCCATAACCAACTAAGGCCTCTAAAGAAAACCAGGAGACTGTCCAAAAATTTTAGTTAAGCAGCTGAGAGAGCAGGATGTTGTATAAATGCAGAAATAAAGTAAGAAAATCTTTAGTATGCAGACCATCTGCCTGTAAGATAAGAAAATGCTTAGACTTAATTGTAACTAGGGAGAAAAATCAAGGCTAAAGTATAATGGTTTGTCTTGCCAACTGCTTAGGGTAATCAGCGTGCAACCAGGATGAACTTGATAAGTGAAAGGGAGTTTCAGGCACCTTTTGGGGAGTGGAACCTTGCAAGGCCACTATACAGGACCATATTGCCTAGGTAACAGTATCAAAAGTGGAACAAACATATCAGAAGTAATTAAGGACAGGTTGTTTACTTCATAGGAGACTGGGCAGAGAAAAGGAGGAACAAAACAAAAAGGAAAGTCCAAAAATGGAAACAAATGGAAAATAAGGTATATGATGAGTCAAAGATCAACAGAAGGCCCATATTTCATGATCTGAGCATGGTTGTTTACAGACAGGAGCAAAGCTCATCTGGTGACCCAAGCTCACTGGGGCACTAGTGGCAATCCCCTTGAACAACCCACTAGACTAGTCATTAAGTTTAGGTTCAAAAGGCTTCCTGGAGGGCAGAGCAAAGAGGGTTCTAATTGTACCCTAACACTAGGTGGGGTGGGGACAACAGACATTTCAATAGCAGTTCAATTTAGTTAATAAGATTTAAGTGTAATAAATTGGAGCTTCATAATTATGTTTAATATTGTACAAAACTGCAATAAATTGATCACAGTGGTGTGTCTATTAATGTATTAGTTTTAGTAGTTTGTAGTCTTATCAGTAAACATTGCAGTCTCTTGTAGCTACCTCTCCAGTCTACAGTTTAAGAGGGGGAATGTCACACTGCAAGGTAACAATGAAGCAGCTTGCAAACTAAATGGCTCCACCCACTTGTCTGTATTCAGAGCTGTGTGAGGGCCCCTGCAGCAATTCCGGGGAAGGCAAGAAGGACAAGAGACAGCACTTAAGACTTATTTCCTTCAATGTATCTTGGAACAAGTGCACAAGAAAAGCACTGGTCACTGTGAACCACCGACTTCAGTCACGTTTGAATCTAACCTGTTCCATGATGGATTCGGAGACAGAGCAGCTCTTGTCACCCTCTGCTTCAGACCAGAAGCACTTGACCTGCAAAAGAGTAAGAAAAAAAAAAGTGTTAAAATGAAAAAAATTTCCCATAAACCCACATCTTGCAGCAGTGCTCTTGGGTCTGGCCATGTCTCAAAAAAAAAAAACCCCAACCTTTCTAGTGATGCATATCATATTTCTGGAGAGGGCTGCCCATCACACACTGGCAGTCATAAAAAAAGGCTGAGAAAACCACAACTGTCCCAGCAAGAAGGAAGGGCAGCCCTTCACCTGAAGGAAGGTCATGGAACTCCTTCCTGCCACAGATACATAGAAGACAGTGGAGTGACATAACCTACAAATGAGGCGGTGCTGGGGAAGGGAGGGACAACCCTTCATAGTACCAGAGGCTGGAACAGAAAGCAGTGTTATCACAGAGGAGTTCCTGAGTACCTACTGAGAGCAGGTGAACTACTTGGGTCTGTGTGCACAGCAGTATATTCAAAATGAAACACCCAGCTGACATTCCTACACATGTGCAGGACTTCAAGTGTGATGCCCCCACACAGATACACATGTGTATACTTAGGCTTACTTCAATACTTTCCCAGCAAATACCCAGGGATAGGGAAGGTTGAACTAAGTACCATCAAAGGCTTCTAGTTACATGAGCACAACTCCAAGCCTCCAGGGAGGCCTACTAGGAAGAAAGGAGAAAAGAGGACCCAGGTCACGAGCTTCTCTGCCCCCATGGTGCACACTCAGCCTGTCTCATGGCTGGGCAGTGCCCAAGGGAAGAGGCATGCAGAGAGGGCAGAAAGCATGGTACAGAGTGTGGCCTCCCTCACCCACTGGGAAAGGGGAGCTGGTAGAAGAGCCCAGTGCTCCCTCCTCATTCAGTCGGGCATAGCTGATGGGTGGGTAGACCAGCAGCTCAAGTAGTGACACCTGGTACAGGAAGTCCCAGAGCATGAAAGGTGCAAGAGCAGCACAGCAAGCATCAATAACACAAGACTATGTAGCAAATGCCACATGGGGAGGATAGGAATCCTGCAACAGTCCCACAGCTGCACACAGAGGTCTCTAGTGCAAGCTGGCTTCAACTCATGATGAGTAGGGCCTGGTTGAAAGTGGGCTCTACTTTCCCAACAGGCCTTCTTCATCCAGGGCAATATACCTGGCTCTTACACAGGTAGTTTGCCCAAAAATGGGGTGAAAGCATCAAGGAGTCCAAACACATGGCCTGGTAACTATCAAAGACCTGGGCTGATGAATGATCCTATTTCATTTAAAACACAGTTGTGAGGGGTTGTTGAAATAATTAAGTGTGCTGGTGGAAAAGAGGGAGGAAGTGAAAGTAGAAATTAATTCAAAACTCCGAAGGAAACCACAGTAATAATATTAAGAGACCATGAATTTCCCAGCTTTTCAGAGGCTCTCAGGAGTCTCCCAAGACCAAAACACAATCTCAAATACGTCTAACACACACAACAGCCTACAGACAACCTCTTAATCATGAGCTCTTTTCTTCATTTCATTGTTACATCAAACTAATAGCTTCCCAAAACACAAGCTTAGCCTTTGCTGCTTTGCATTTGTGTCTGTTCCATTCAAATCCCTGTTGCTTCCACTCACCTCTACCCTAAAGAGTGTGCTGGCTGGGGAGAAAGCAGTCCTCTCTGTCCTCTTCTCTGGGACCTGACAGGGCTCTGGAACAGATCAGGGTAACCCTTCTCCTGGGCTTGACTTTGCTGGAGGAGAGACAGATGTTAATTCAGGTTGGAGAACTTGAGACAGAATCCCCAAGATTAAGACAAATGTGGCAATTTAGCATTACATCTGTGGCAGGACCTTGGCTCTGTGCAAACTCCTCAGGAGTCGTTGTCCACATCAGCAACACTTGTGTAGGCTAGGCAAAGCCTCAACCTGCATATACTCTTGTTTCTTATATATAGTATTTATTTTCAAAGTAATTCATCCCATACCCAGTGTTCATGTTACAACTAGTAAATAGTGGATATCCTCTGACATCAACTCCTGCCAAGTTAAAACACCACTTCCTGAACCATCATGGCTTAGACCACAGGAAGCCTGAAGTAGTATTGAGCTTCTGCTGCCCACATCCCATTTGCCTTGAAACCCACACTCATCACAGCAACCTTCTTGGGCTCTACCAGTATTGCCATCCCCACCCAGCTCTAGCCTGTGCCAAAAGCTTCATGTGGGACCACAGTTCTACAGCTGGTCAGATTAACCTATGTTGGCTAATTTGGGTTGGCAATAGCCAGGCTGAACAAATCTCACATCTTCCAAGGTACAAGTTGTGCCATCCTCTGTTCATACCACACTATAGGTGCAGAGGGGCAGATGTCCTCCCGCAGTTTTGGCAGAAGCGTGATGCAACACAAGCCACTACAGCTGCAAGTTGCACATAAGTGGCCAGATGTGCTAGTGAAACTAGCTGAGTAGCAAAGAAATTTCTCACTCACAAAAACTTTACAGCAAAGCCTCTTCCACCCAAACGTAGTCAAACTGTGCTAGGATGACCTACTTTTTCTCATTGATAAGAATTCCAGTAAATTTCTGGACAGCAAGTTGAATTCAGTTGGCAATAAATAGACTAAATAAAACATCAGCCTGCAGAGGGACCAACATAATCTTTCTTACAACAAGAGGATGGAATAGAAATATAAGTCAAGACACTTCCTCGGGAGGTTTGCTACCTGCCACATCTTTCGAATGAAAGCTCAGAATATGGTTTTAAGAATCCAGATGCTCTATATTTTTTGTCACATTATTTCACACTGCCAGGAGACTCACTTGGTTCAGTCCAAACACTCATGAAAGAGGCAAACAAGAAACACACTACTGTCCTTTCCCCACTCCCTGATTTAAAATAAGAGGCACAGACACACTCCAGTTTGGGAAGAAAGAGATGCACATTGCTCTGTTCCCAAAGTCAGACAAAAAGATCCAGATCTGTTCTGGGCATGTCCATACAGCCAGGCCTGGAAAGCCAGGGCACAGCAGCTTGGCACAAGGCTCTGCAAGTGCATTATCCACATCAGCCTATTGTGGTGACTAGAAGCTCTAAGAGGAGCTTGAGACTGTCTGCCTGTGCATGTTCCTCACATCAGTTCTTAGAAATGTGCAGGAAAGGTGCCTGGCTATAGCTCTACAGACCCAAATACTGCATTCTGAAAGCACTTCGAAGTACTTGCTTTTCAAAGAGAGGCAGAGGCTTATATGCTGCTTATGGCAGAAAGGTCTTCCCTGGGTGCCCTGCCCAGGTAAGACACCTGGGCAAGAGCCCCAATGCAGACAGAAAGGGGCTGTGCAGCCTCTGCCCTGTCAGTACACCTGCTACACCCGCTACACCCAGAGATGTTGGTGGGTGTGCAAGGAGAAGAGACCTGCAATACATGGGGGGTTCTTCCCTTCCCCTCATGGGACCATCTCAGCTCTAAATTCAGACACTCCTCAAGGCAGGTCTACTGAAACAAACGTAAAAATCGCCCATCATAGTTGCAAACTGCAAGTCTGTCCACTCCTGCACACAAACAGTGATAAGACAAAAAAGAACAATGAAAAAACCCGTCACACTCCAAAGTACTTATATGGTAAAAAACTATGACAAGGAGGCTTGAAGATGATAATTTCATGAACTAAATTCCCTGAATCAAAGAACCACCACCCAGGCAGTGAAAGGCCCTGAGGGGTTCCAGTCCTCAGCTAATAAAGTTCTGCTTGGGTGGTCAAAAACACACCTGAGAACAGGAAAAAAAGCATTTCTCTCACACCACAAAATGGCTCCCTACTACTACAATACAGGGCAATTTTTTAAATATATATATTTTTTTTTTTTAGTTAACCAGTAATTCCAGAAACCTCAAGTTCTAGATAATTACTTTGAATCAATACAAAGGGCTTGAATACTCACAAAGTTCCTCCTAAGTAGTCAAATTCCTTAACCGAATCTCAAAAAAAAAAATGGACTCCTAAAGAGCAAACCCCAAACAGTCAAATGTAATCATGCCACCTGGAGTTTTTAATGATTAAAGACTTTGGAATCCTGGTAGGTTTAGATTCAGATTAAGGCCTTTTCTGGTAGATGGAAAAGTTACCTTATATTGGGTGAAAAGAACCTGTAGTTGGAGAGTGAGAAAAGATGGAGATAAAGGCTACAAACACCATTCAGATTCAGAGTAAAACTAGATCATTTGCTAAGGCTACTTTAGGGCTGCTGAGTCTTGGAATGAATTTTATGGAATATGATTTTTTAATTGAAATACCAATTAATTTTAATACATTATTCCTTTTCACACTTTCAATTCACTCAGATAAGTGTAAGTGAGCTTCATGTATTAACAGCTGCCTCTGCGAAACCACTAGATGCCTTGAAGTGTTCAACAGCTAAGACCATAACCAGTTTTTTCAATCAGTTCTTTCCATCTTCCTTCAAAAAAAAAAATGAAGGGGGTATTTTAAATACAAGTTTAGGACCCTTAAATCAGCTCTAAAGAGTCAGCGTGGGGCACGTCCATTCTATCTCAACATTGTGTTGGGATGCAGAACTGTGGAGAAGCATATGTTAAGTAAACAATCACAGTCAGAAGAGCACATCCACCAGCCACCTGTCAGTGCAGAATGACAGACCTCATTCCACCCACACACATGCCAGTTTTCACAAGAGAGAATTCTGTGGATGCTTTCCCCAAGTCTCCAAGGCTTCCCACAATGCAATCACGACTCTTTAGATGGGGCTGAGTACATTCTGAGGGAGGGTACATACTATCCTCCAGCAACACAGGTCCCTCAGATCTGGTGCCCCATCCTGTTTTTCCCCTCTCATGCCCAAGTTGCATTAGCCTTTAAACATTACAAGGAACTCACTAGGGCAGCTGTTCCCAGCTGCAGCCCACTAGTGAGGGGTGGCAACCCTAAAGGCAACAGCAGGTAGGACCAGAAAAGAGAGAGGCAGGACTGCAAGACAATATGCACTCCATGGCTCTCTTCCACACGTGCACCTCCTCCCACACCACTGAACTGCCTCTTGCAGTTCTGGCAGGGGCAAGCCAAAGGAAAAGCCTTGTCTGTTGTATAGTACTCCTCCCAGTCCTTGCTGGTGCTGCCATGCCATCTTGGGCAAAGATGGAGCCCTGGACATTGCTGTGCTAGAGAAAGACCAAACTAGGTTCTCCCTGTCATACCAGTGCCACATACTATGTATTTCAAGAGCAAACACTGCAAGCACACATTTTATCTTCCCAGGTGGGGAGCTACACATGGAAACACTAGAGCTGCAAAGCATGCAAGGTTTCACCTGTTTAAAACCAGTGGAGGGTTCTGCCGTACCTCCCAGGAACTGCAATCAGCTTCCCACATAGCAGCGACAATCAGCCAGTAGCATATGGTTGCCTGTTAGGGGGAACTCTCAATAGCTCTCAAGGCTGCCATAAACAGGAGTAGGCCCCAGAACCCCTACAGCAACAGCACTAACCCACCCTACAATCGGCTTCCATCCCTTCACACTTTCGCTACATCTTCAAGACAGCTCAGAAAATAATGCTTCTGTTTACCATCACTTCCCCTCAGATCATTCACCTCTCCTCACAGCTCATCCCATGAGTTACTACTCTCAACTGTATCAGACACTGTCTGGTTATGAAAACATTCTCTTTCCAGCAGCAAAGCCACATGCCTGTAGGACTGACTCCTTTAACAACTTGTCTTCCAAGACACATCCCATACACACACCTGGACAGACACCATCAGTCAGTCAATGGACCTGTTGTGTGAGTTGTCAAGATACTTATCTTTATGTCTCATGTTTGAGTCAGGAGGAATTAGTGTCTTCAAAGCAGAAACTGCAATAAAGCATCAGTCACTGAGAGGAAAAAAACCTTCCAACCTGTGCATGGCTTTCTCTGCCTGGCAGCTGAAAGAACAGAACTTTATTTTTGGCAGTCAGGGTGACCTCATTATTGGAAGAAATGAAACAGTGCCTATTTGCCCTTTCCTGGACCTAGTGGCTCTTACCCATCTTGTAGGCAAACATTTCACTGTTGAGTTGGAGAGCTCTTTGCAGAACAAGGCATCATTTTACAGGTAGGGAAACTGAGGCACTTGATATGATCTGACATTTTAAATCCAAATACCAAGTCATAACCACTCAGTTTTACAGTCTTCCTGAAAACTTGCCACCACAGACACAACTGCTTTACATAACCAGCCATTACTGGAAAGTGAGGAAGAGAAACATCACCACATACTTATGAAGTTCTTTATTTGAGGATATTTTAAGCTGTGTCAGACTGTCCAAGTCATGACAGTGTAAGCAAGTCCCACATCATACCGCCTAAAGTTCCCAAAGGAATTCCTATCACCCCACCACACTCAATTTCTAGCCCATAAACCCAACAGGAGCTAAACAGCCTGAGCTTTTCCTCATATTTCTCTAGCTTTGGAAGAAGCCTGATTACTCCCACAGCAGCTTCACATGCACTTCAGACTTTGCTAGGCAAGAGAGAAACCAGGAGCAAATGGGAAGATAGCTTGATCCGCAAAAGAGTACTGAGATTAATAAACAGGGCAGCATCATAACCACAGAAAACCTGTCCCCATCACTATTCAGCCTGCAAAGGATATGCCAGCCTGTAATAGGGCTTAGGCCCCAAGATTTGGCTCATCTGAGACCCACTGTTCTGCCCTAAAGTAGAATTTGATTCTGGACTTTGGAAAGAAAAGCAGGGTGGGGGGGGAACAGAGACATTGCAAGTTACTAGCCAGGTGAAGGATGGGCTGAACAAACCCTTTGTGCATCCATAGATGCACGTACATATGCTGTGAAACCAAAGTGATGGTTTGGTACCATCTAGCTAATACCAAAGCTATTGGCTTAGAGTCTCTCAGGACTTGCCCCTCCATAGGGAGCAGCTTCCAAACTGGGGGAAGATGGGCATTTTCCATGCATCTGCCTCCAAGGAAGGATACAACATCAATAGTTTTATTTCAGAAGTGGCAAAACTGACAAGCCATGAGCAGAATACTTTGAGATGCCAACAAGTTTCTTGCCCAGCACAGGACAGACCCCATGCCCCAGCAACTTGTGATTTTTTGCTAGGCTCTTCAGAAAGACATGCTGCCTGTCAGGAACCACCAGGCTGCTAAAATCCACCCCTCCCTGCTACTCTCAAGCAGGACTGATTACTTGAGGCTGTCAGCTTTTGTTTCTCCTCCTTTCAGCATCAGATTGCCACTACCAATCGCTCCAGCAAGGAAACAAGAAAAAAGCAGTTTGGTCATAGCACCTTTGACGCAAAAAATATTGAAACATGCTCAGTAGTTCCTGCCCCTAACAGTTTCAGTGTATATTTATCTTCCAGTATTCAGTGGCACTGAAACTCTAAATGGAACAGAGACCCGACATCAATGGATGCTTGTCCGCCTATCTCCATATCTGGGGCATTTTTTACCTTTGATTCTTTATGCTGTCTTAGTACATAGTGAACATCTCAGCCTAGACGCTAAGTACTCAGATGTGTATTTTGACTTAGAAATATATTACAGTTTGTATAATGAAGCTTTATTTTCCGTTCTGAAATAAAAACTTTATTAAAAGGTTATACTAGAGATTTATTTCAGCTCCCTGAGGTCTGCTGCTGTTTCACATTATTCTTCATGACGTGAATTGCAGCAATCTTCTTGCTATCAGGGTAGTACTTTGACTTCTTAGGCAGAAAAACTTCCTCATCAACCTTTATTTTTATCTGGCTCAAAATGCTCTGTTGCCCAGCCCCTATACAGCACATCAATGAGTAAGAAGGAACACTACCATATAACTAATTCTCTTAAAAAAAAAAAAAGTAAGCAAAAACTTTTGATTAATGCCATTTCTATACCAGATCAGTGATAGAGGCAGCAAAACATTGTTCAGTATTCTTCAGAAGCCAGCCTACAGATACAGCTGGGCTGAAACTGAGTCAGCAGAAACTGACTGCAGCTCAAACTGCCCCAAAGCTTGGAGCTGGGATTTGGATTCAGCCAAGTAGAGATGGCCCAAATGGAATTTGCACATCTCCATATTTTGGGCATGGCCACACCTGAAAGAAAGAGGCAAGATTTAGATCTTGGCTGCCACAGTGCAGGTGGTATTTTGGATCTGGGACTGAGCGTAGTTTTTCTGCTCTGATGTTAAGCAAAGCAATTCCAGTCAGGTAAGCCTGCCCTGCATTTCATAACCTCCTCAAACGTTAAGAAAATACTTTCCTAAGGACCTGTCAGGAGGAAGTGGAGCAAACCCCAATGAAAAGGCACTATCACCCTCACAAGACTGCTGGTCTTTACAGGATTAGCTTTGTGTTCACAAGTCCAACTGTATCAGCCCAGCAGCTGCAACAAAACCCTGCAATAATGTCACAGACCATATCTAAGATATTCTTACTGTTTGCCTCTTGGAAGTAATTGGAAAACAGGAAAGACTGAGGCATCACAGCTCCAGTCTTTTGACATTAAAAAGGACAGAGGAGGGAACTCCTCAGTAATGTTGCTAAGTGGACTGAAACAAGCTCCAGCCATCACTGGTGATACGTGACAATGTCAAGCCAGAGAAATGCAAGATTTGCTTCCAGATTTAGAAGATACCCCTGCCAGGGTATCAGCACTGGACTCTGACATGCCTTTACAGCTGAGCAGCAACAAAATGCTCAGGCCCTGGAGCTGGGAGGACAGACTCTCTTATCACTTGGCAATAGTGCCTCTGACAGATGCAGGTGCTACTTGGACAGGCTCTGACAAGAACTGCTAACCAAAAGACCTCAGAAAGTGGGACTGGATACAATAACTGTCATGCCACCTAGAGGACAAGGAATATCCTCCTTATTTTATAGTTTTATCACTTTACTACTGCTACATATCAGCATGAGTACAGATCATCCAGTAGTCAGGAAACCACGAATGCCATTTCATATTACATTAAGTGCATTTCACAGTTGATACCAACAGTAGAGAGGAATGTAAATATGTCTTTTCTTTGCCTGACTGGCAAGTTTGGTAAGCAAAGTAGGAAACTGATAAAAAAAAATAATCAAGATGGCAGCTGTATGGCAACAGTTGGCCACTAACAGTAGCACTCTCTGCTTTTGGTTACCTTCAGGCCATCTGACTAGGCAAGAATTCCTCTTCTAGACTCATAAGCACCAGCAATACCTACACTGCTTTCTGAAAAAACAGAAGCTACGAAGATGCTCGCAATGTTAAAGTTTACATACTGGATCAACATGGGTCATTTGAGAATACATGCTCAAGTAACAATAAGAAAACCTGATCAAACCTCCCTGCTTAGTTAAAACAAGTATGCTGATGCAACAGCCAGGATGACACTCATGGAGTTACTAAGCAACAGCGCAGCACACAGGACAATTAACTTTCAAGAGAATTTTTACAGCTGGTACACCTCAATGATTTTAGTGAAGCCTGTTCACCTTATCAGACTTGAAACATTCACTATGAAGAGACTTAAAGCATTTATGAAAGAAGGAGTACAAAGACAATGCATGCTTATCTGCTCTGAAGCATACAGAACCCTGTCTCAATATTTGACAGCTTCTCCAACACATAAAAATTAATTTTAAATGGGCTTCCTTCCTCCCAAGCATCAAGTGCACCATAGCTATAAATATCTCTTATGTTTCCTTTTATGAAACAACCATGTACCAGTACAGACAACCAAAGAGACCATCCCCAGAAAGCAAGCCTGACACTGGCCCTTTGATTACACTGAACACACTGACCCTTAAGAGAATTCTCTCTTATCATGTTGTATCGCAACCTCCTACTCCCAACACAATAATTAAACTGATGAAAGCACTGAAAAATCAAAATCATTTTGAAGGAATCCCTTAAGAGAGGAGCCCAGACATCCTCAAGAACCTCAAGGAGGAAGGTTTTTTTGCCTGGTGTGATGCACAAGTGATATCGTCAATGCAGCATTCACAGCCCCAATCAAAGCCTTTTAACAGCAGAGCCTCAAACATTGTAAACATAAAGGAAAGCATCACCTCTTTTAAACACCTTTAACACAACTATACACAGCTAAAAAAATACTCTCCTTCTAACAAACACAGCAGGAGCTATTTGGAATCTGCTACTGAAGAACTGCAGAACAGTTGAGTTCAGGAGCACACGTTTCCTACTGTAGAGGCAATTCTATGCAAGATGCCTCAGCACGCTGCATCTATCTTCCACTCAACACTGCTCCAGCTCTCTAGCTGTAGGTCTAAAAGCACAGTGAAAAAGTGTCAGTTTTACTAGAAAACACATGACTGTACATGAAATAATGCAAACCATCTTACATTTGGTTTCAGCTTAGGAGGAAACATAGATTAAGGTTGAATCCCAGAAAGTAAATATAAAACCGAAATAAAGCAACTAGCTGATCCAAGTGCTTTTTGTTTTACATGGCTGTTAATCTAAAGGTGTAACAACAACTACAAACGACCAGGAGTTACACTGGGCAAGGAACATATTTTATCCTTCACAAAGATGAAAGAAATAGTCCAATATATTAGAGAGACCTGGGCACTGCCCATTCACCATGAACTGCAGCAAGAGCATACTAGGAACCGACCAAAGGTTGCAGCATTTTACCAGGAAGCACAACAGGTTCACAGACATTTAAACAAAAATCCAACATCCATGTGTGCAATCATTGCAACACAGACCAATTCCCCATCTCATACCTTCAGTGAAGCTGAATGAAACTCAGATTTTAAAGGAAAGTGGTGAGCAAAATACTGGGGTAGGAGGAGTTTAAAGCCACAATGACACTCACCTCTTGTGAGAAACAGCAATATTCTAAGGAAGTATCAAGGTGTATAGCCCTTCCCTTGTGTTCACCAGCAAGGACAGTCAACCAAGCCTACCATGGCCAGGAATCACTCTGTCACCTCTGCGCAGTGCCACGTTGGTGCATACATAGGAAAGACATCAGACTGGATCTGGTCTACTAGGTGCCCAAGGCAGTGCTAACAGTGCTTTAAACCACGGGGATAGGACTGAAGGATTCTTAGAGCAGTTGTTGCAAAGAAAGGTGCAAAAGAGACATCAACACAGCACTATACACTTGAGCAACTGCATCAAAAATCATGCAGGAAGCAATGCATGCCTTTTCATCCAGGTATAAGGAGGTGTCTTACACATACCACTGGAGCTACAAAGTCCTGTTCACTTCCTAGTATAGTTGAGGTAACAGCAGGATGTCAGGACATGGTAAACTATAGATATCTGGTACAAATCAAGGCAATCATAGAAGCTTAACAGATTACTTTCAAACCTGAAGAATGAGATTGGACACTGCATGACTTATCTTTTTATATTTTACCCTCCTTTCCCTATCTTCCTTCTCTGGTCTGGGTCAAAGAAAAAAAAAAATAAAAAATCAGACCTGTAAAATCTCTGGGGAAGGGACCAACTATACACATTCTGTAATCATTACTAATGAGTTTTAATTAAAGCTTAACTCAGCCCCCTGCAACACCCTCCAACCCCAAAGCAAGCCATCCAAAACTAACAGGGGGTCAGACTCCAAGTAGGAGTTTCACACCTTTGGCCAAGCCATAAGTTCAACTCCCTAATTAGAAATATTTGCATGTACTTGGCTTTGCATAGTACACAGATAAGAAGATAATTCCAGCCGCAAAAACGCTGGAATCTGACACAGACAAAAGAGTCACACTATGCCAAGAGAAAACCAGAGGAAGGTGCTTTGCCAAGAAATACCATATTCGCTGGTAAATTCTGCTCTCTTACTAGATGAGGAAACGCGAACTGGTGGAAATGAAACCTGCTCATCTGCACTCAAGTCCCTTCAGCAGAGAAAACCGTAGACCAGGCCGATTCCCCTACCTCCACAGGAGCTGCTCCTTCTCAGTTACACCAGTCTTTGCACCGAGCATATAAACCTGTTAATAGTTATTATGTCCCTACTTCCCCATTTGATTGGCCACTAAGGGAAGCTAACTTCTAAGCATCAGGACACTCCACCAAGGTCTCCAAAGGTGGCAGTTGCTAGATTTATGTGCCTCCCTGCTTCCAGATTAAACATTTTCACTCTTAATACAGGAAAAAAAAAATAATCCGTTTGATCTGTCAGCTCCTCAGACTCCTGCTAAGCGTGGATGACTCCTGTCATCCTGTTACACAGGAAAAACAATACACAGAAACATAGCATAGCTGACCCCAGATGAGAACACTCAGTAAATACATACACTAGCCTTCCCTAATTATATATATCACAGCTCCTACTGTTTTGGGAGCCAAGAGAAATAAAAAGCCACACTGAGCACCTTTACAAGGCCCTCACACTATCCAAAGGTGTAGTGGCCTGGTGTGGGGTGTAGGCACACCAAGAGCTCCAGGTTAGTACAAGCAGCACTAGTGGAGTGTAGACACAGTTCTACTGACAGTGCATAGTGAGAAACCGAGCTCACCTCATGGTCTCAGCTGTGCTATCACCCACCAGCTAGCCTGATCCAGTTTTAAGAAATTGGGAGGGTGAAAACTCAACAAAACCACCTCACCAAGAAATCAGCCTTTTTTTCCTTCCTAAATTCAGCAGACGTCACCAAATGCAAACAAGCAGGAGTGTAAACCAAAACAGAGCAGCCAAATGAGAATTTTCAAACCAACCTTTCTTAGTACAGGGCAGCCTATCCAGAAGATTTACAATCAGATGTTACACTCTGCAAGTAAACAAAATAAGTTTTTTGCCTCAGTTGGTCCCTAAACCCTACCAGTCATTTACTTGTAATGGCAGACAAGAGACCTAGAAAAGAAGACAGGAAAATGGGAAGAGAAAGGTTGCAGAAATTCAAGTGAATAACAATTGGCTAGAATGCTTCTTTTTCTACAACACATTCCCCCCACGTCTTTGTGTAACACCAGTGGCACAGAGATCACGAGGAGAAGGTGTGCAAAGCTCTACCCTAAAGACAACCCCGAACAACATTAAACTCATTATCTAAATAAGTTGCCGAGGAAAAAAATGCACACACACCCCACCCCCTTCCTTTTAATTAATACTGTTTAAGATATACTTCTGCCAGTCAGGTGAAAACAGAGTTTCAGTCTGATTACTGACAAAAAGTTGCAAGCAACAGAACACCAGTCAGTCTTCCCCACAAGTGGACTTTTTGCAAAAGTCCTTTACCAAAAACCTTAACAATAATTTCCTGTTGGGGAACCACCTTGCTCCTTTCTCCACTAACATTTTAACCAATTAGAAAAGATAACAAAACAAGTATCCTACAACAAGATTTTGGCCCAGATACCCCAAGAAAGATGAAGAAGAGTTGCCATTTCTCCTGAATAAGCATGGACTTTCTAGACTAAGACTTAGTGATTTAAATAACTCTGAGGCCCTGTACCTTATTTTTTTTTAGTTAAGGCTACAAAATACTGTGCTTTAAAAGAAGACAAGAATCCCTACCAAACCCACCAGTTTCAGAGCCACTGCCACGCCAAGATAAAGAGACCACCACCTCACCACACGCATTAGAGAAACACCTTTCTAAGGAGCGGGGCCTGCTCATTCGGTCCCTCTTCACTTGCGGCTCTACCCAGCTTTCCTCTCCAGCCTTCGGACATACGCCCTGAATTAAACGTTGTCCCTGGGTCACAGGAATGCGAGTGCTGCTCACAGGAAACAAAAGAGGCGTCCACTACCTTCACAGGTGGCCACAGACACCTACAGCTCTGTGGAAGTTAAGGAGACTGGAGAAAAGAACACGCTGAATTGACTCATCTGTATCAATCGCTAGGTCTTCCTACACATTATGGCGCTATTATTTTAAATCCTTTCTTGCCTTGCTTTCTTGCTGTAGCTGCCACTCCCACATCCCGATTGCTTGAAAAGCTGAGGCAAGCATGGGTCCCTCTGGAGTTGCTGCTACAGGATTAACTCCTTACTCTCCCCCTGCCCAGCAAATATCCCTCGTCTGAAAACTCTCAGCAGAGACCGAGATGTTGGATTTAGTAGGACAAGGGAAAAGAGAGCTTTTTATGGTGTATGAGATACCACCTAAGAGGACCAGAACACGGCTTGCAACACGGACAGAAAAAAAGGGGGCAGAGGGCGACTTGGTTATGGCAGGGGAGGACGGGCCATCACAACCCAGGCGGGAGCAGCGCGAGGATGGAAGAGCGGGACGGCCACCACCGGAGCACAGCGAGCAACCACCGAGATGGAGCTATTGGGAGAACAGGAAACACGGTAAAAGAAAAAAAAACTACCCAAGAGCCGAACGGCTGAGGAGCGAGGTCGGATTCAACAAGCAAAAAGAAACGGGGGAAGTGTAGGGGGACAGAAGAGTTTCTAGCATCGATAGAAGAAAGCCCGCGCAGCCCTCGTCAGGATCGCTGCCCGCTCACTTCAGCGAGGAGTCTGGCGGGTTAAGAGAAGCAACCGGTAAGCCAGGCCCGGGGCTCCGCCTTGCCCCGCAGCCACGGAGAGAGACAGCGGGCCCAGCCCCCGCCCAGCTCCCCGCGTCTTGGGGGGTATCAGGGTGGGCCTAGACCGCCACGATACTCCCTCCACCGGCTTCCCGCCCTGTCCTCCCCCGAGCGCGGGCAGGCTGGCAGCAGCGCC
>NW_020799092.1:11451693-11465928 GCF_003259725.1 Athene cunicularia | reverse complement strand
GGGAAGGGCGGCGCGGCGGCTGCTCGCCCGGCCGGCGCTGTCCCGGAGCAAGCCGGGGGTTGTGAAACCGAGCTCCCGCCGGAGGGAGATGGGCCTGGGGGCAAAACAGCCCCGGGCCTTTGGCCCCCGCTGCCCGCAGGGCTGTTTGGAGCTCGGATGGGGTCCAACCTCGTGCTTCCTGGCCGACATTTCTTCATGGCCCACTTAGATTCCCGCCACATAAATTTTAACTTAGTTGTATGTAAAGCAGTGCTTGCTTTGTATTTAATACAGGTTTCCTGTCATGCTCTTTCTACTTCCTAACATGCCGAGTCATGGTACCGCTTTCAGCCTTTTATTTGCTGCACAGAGAATGCGAAGGGTGTTTAAACAGGAACAGGATGATCGTAGAGCGCTTCTTAAAATTTCCCGGGATTCCGCAAAATAAACACCAATTCTGATAAAGGTTTGAGTCGTTGTGTTGGCCAGCGCATCAGGTGGCTTCATGCTGGGAGTTACGGAGGGGAAAAAAAACAACGTGTAAGTATCTGACAGCTTTTGTAAATTCCAAGGAACCGAAGAGGAGTTTTTATTTTTTTTCAAACTGTTCAACTTGGGCTTGGAAAGTCAGCACTGCTAGCCCCAAGTAGGCAAAACACATAATGTCTCTTCCTTCTGCCCAAAGTCTCTATATTTCTTTTGAGAAATCAGCATTTTTTGCTTTTGATATCTGAGTAATATAGATTTTAAATTTGTATAGAAAATTTTAATAATTAAAAAAAATGTGATCTTTTGTTTACAGGAAACCACGTGATTCCTGTGTCTCAGACATTCAGAAAAGAACCACATACTCAGCAAGTTTGGAAATACTCATTTATCCACTCCCTTGCTGTCCACAGGCATTTACACTGTTGCAAAGATGCCAAGGGAAAATGGTACTTTTTCCAGAGTTTGGCTTGGACAAGTTTTTTTTTTTCTTCCTTGAGCACTGTGTAAGAGGATGCAGGCTAAGGAGGCAACTTTTTATCACTTCCCTCAAGTAATATCTCTAAAATGAAGCAGGAGGCCCCCTCTCTCCCTCTGGCTCTCTGGATGATGCCAGCTGTGATGCAGTTGAGCAACCACATGCCATCACTGTTGCTCTCGCCCATTACCACCTCTAGGATCCTTTTCTCTGGTAATAGCTCAGTCACTGAAGATGCACTCAGGCCCTGCTTGAATTCTTGAAGGGAATCACCTCCAAGAATGCTTTTCCTGTAGAGATGTGTGGCCAGGTAGAAGGATTAGGCTTGCATTATATAGGCAGGCCTTAAAAATGCAATTGCTAATGCAGGCAGCTATCACAGCATTCATGGTAAGGACTTTTCAAAAACTTAAACATGAGGGAAGCCAGAATACCAGGTTCTTCACATGCTCTTTGCTCTTTGACTTCCCCCTAGTAATCTTCCTGACAAATTACATTCATTGTCTTTATCCTGGCTGAGTAGCTGTGTAACACGATGTATATCTTCTGCTGCCAAAGTGAGGCTCTGCCTGTTAATGAACCCATTGACATCCTTCTTCCTATGCTCCTCCATGGAGCTGAGAGCAGATTCGGTTCGGTAACCAGTGTGCTATTCCTCACCTCCACACTGAGCCCAAAGAGCCAGGGAGGGGTCACGCCTCTGTGCCCAGGGAAGCAGCATAGGGTGGGTGAGGCAGCTTCGAGGGCATGAAAGACCACGTGCAGAACAGGCCGGAGGCTCCTGAAGGCTACTTTTGTTATCAGTGGAAACTGAAAGCAGCAGCTGTCACCACGCCGGGCTGCTGAGGCAGGATTTCTTAGTCTGAGCGCCTTTTTCTGGTGTTTCTTCTTAGGTATGCAGGGCTAATCTTTGCAAGAAGTGTGACCCTACTTGCTCATCTCAGAGGGCTCTCCATCCAGGGCTGGCATAGCTCTTTGCCAAAGCAAGCAGCACAGTAAGGTTCCCCCTAGGAGACCAGTTATTCCACCTTACAGTTTATAAACAGCAGAACCTCTGGGTCCCTAATTGAGATGGGGGGGCTAACAAGTTTGCAGTATAATTAAAAAGCTGTGATGAAGTGTCACAAGGCTAGTCTCCTAAACTATGGATGGGAGCCAACCTCCTGTGTCACAGAGTCCAGTGGTCACTTTCCATATACTAATTTCTCTTTTGGCATCAAGGAATAAATCCTTGCAGAGTGGCCTTCTGACACCAGAGAGATCCTTCCTGGGTAACCACAGCTTTCTCCCACTACTATTTGAAAGCAAGAGACCAGAAGGACAAGACGACCTGTAGGGTTGAAACACCCCCAAAAAACTGCCAACCTACTGAGCTGCACAAATGAAGGAGAGAGCGCTGTGTCACTCTCCCCACCTACAGCCCAGGCCACGGTCCCCTGCCTCTAGGCTGACCACTGCACAAGAAGAAATCTGAGGCCCCTCATCCCCTCTACTGCCATAACAAATCTGCTTTAATCCAACCACTTTACAAACACCAGGGTTTATCCTTTGTTTTGAAAATGGCTGGGTGGGAGGGAAAATTAGACTCATGGTTTGGGATTTCCCCAGCTGGGATTTCCCACAACATCCTGCGTGTTTTCTGCCTGTTGAAAAAAAGGCACAAGGACTTATGATTTCTCTCAGTCTACTTAATGACAGCAGTGCAGCTTGCTGACTGGATGTCATTCCTCCAAGCTTCAAGCTCCTGACATTTACTGGCCCATCACCCACCACTTAGGCTGAACATGCACCCTTTTCAAATGGGAGATACCCAGACAAGATACCTTTTCTAGGCCAGTGAGGCTGAACGTCTGAATTGTTCCCATCTGTTTGAAGGGCACAGCTCCAGAGCTGTGCATGGCTTAGCTAACCTTCCTGAGACACAGGCATGGAGTGGTGGAGGCTTAACACAGAAAGTCAACGTGGAGGTACTGATGTCATTCACTCCTTATTTCACTCAATGCCGCTGTACCAGCATCAGATGTTCATGTTAGTACTGCAGGCTAAGGAAGTGAACTACAGCTGCAGAAATGAAATCCTAGTTCTTACAATTCAATTTACATTATCTTCACACCTTCTTGGCTAATTTCTCTCCACAGAGAATCTGAAGAAACAATGTAAAATGTAGAGAAAGGAGGACCATGTATTGGGGCTGTATCAAGATTAATTTGTTTGTATCTCAGATAATTCAAATGGATTCCAAACATTCCAGCAAAAGAGAAATTGAAGTCAGTCCCTTTATCACCTAGGTTTTTATCTCACCTCAGGATCACCTTCCCTCAGCTACTGGCTTCCTCTTTAATTATCAACAATGCGAGTGAACGGGAAACAAACACGGTAACTCCACCAACAAAAAGAAAAAAATAATTAATGACTTTATTTTTTTTTTTTTAGTTCAGTTGGCCATCTGAGGTGCTAAAATCTCAACACCAACGAAGCAAGTGTGCATAAAAACAAACAATAAAACACAACCAAACAGAAGAAAACAGGCTGGAACAGAGTAGGGGTTTTTTACAGGTAAGGTATATGCTTTTCCATTAACACTCCATACATGCCAATCATAAAAGCCTTGAACAATCTGAATATCAGAGTTCACTTTCATACAAAAGGGAAGATGCCAAAGCAGATCCCTTCACCTGGATTAGACTTCACACACACACACATGCACACACAGATACAGAGAATTTAAATTACTGCAATGCCATCAGAACATGGCACCCTCCTCTTCACATCTGCTTTCAGCGACATCCTGATCTGCCCAACTACCCGGCCTATAGCAGTACTCTGAGCAATCCAAAAGCAGGAACTTTTGGAAAAAGCTTTTAATCTCTGTTATTTTGAAACAGCTGAGAGGCAGCGATCTCTTTCTCTGTGAACTATATACAGGCTGGTTTTTAGTATGCTTTAGAGTTCTCTTTATTGCAGACAGTGATGACTGAAATTCCCATAAAGCCATGTTGTGGCTTTTTCAGTCTGTACACAGGAGATTTTTACAATGCAACACCTTTCTCATCCACTGGTGTCTGGTGTAAACACTTAACTGAAAACTCTTTTAAAGAATGTTAACTAAACAAGGTGTAGCTGTGAACATTTCAGGAACAGCTGCTAAGAAAACAGAACTGCCGGCTGCTCTAGATCATGCAGTCTAGACCACTTATAATACTTCATAATGTTCAGGATTAACATGTATAAAAATATTAAAAACAACCAGAGTGCACACAAATGTGGTGACTAGCTCTATGCAAGCACTGTGTTCTAAGAGAGGCCTAGGCATTGCACAAAACTCAGATTCTTGACCATGGGGGTAACCCAAGGATCCACTGGTGTCTTTACATACAAACAAATATTTACATAAAATGCAGAGATGGATAGAGAGAAGGACAGACTTTCAAAACTTGCGGTTTGCTCTAAAATATGTTCAGCAACGCAGTTTGTAACATGCCCTAGTGAGACCATGGGGTATCGGTTAACTGAAATATGTCTGGAAGTTGGAGCTGAAAGGTCTTGTCACCTCCCCACACATTAGTTCTTTGAAGCTCAGGATTTTACAGCCATTTGTAAGTTTTAATGAAAACATGGTTAAAAGGAACAGAAATTATTTTTTTTTTTTTAAATTGTACTGTGAAAACAGCAGATTAGTTGTTTTGGCAGTCCTTACTCCCCCATCCCCATTTGCCTCCCGGGTGTTTCCAGGAGGTGGCATCCCCCTCCCTTCCATGCAGGGTACTGAAGTGCTTGCCCCATCCTCAGTGTGCCCATTTCAAAACGAACACAGGTTAGGTTCCAAGCTCGGCTCACCTCCTACCTACTGCAGGGAGGAAGCAGCCAGTCCCTGGTATAGACCGTGTGACATGGGGCTGGATGCCCTGGCGTGCCCACTCCTCAGAAGCTGAGGACCTTTTTGCCCCCCTCATATGCGAAATGGACACACTTCACTGCACATGGCTGAGTCATGTGCTGCTGCCCACCCGGGCAGCACAAAGAGCTAGAACAACCTACTTGGATTCTGATACAAATAAGGAATCTTGTGGTCTCAAGAGCCTTCTTCAGCTTTAAAAATATAAAATTTGAATTTAAAATATTCAGATAGTAAAAAAACCCAGTATCTGATATGCAAGTCATATACTTAAAGTGCAAATGAACAGCAAATACAAGTTGTGCATTTTACAACCATTTTGATATAAAAAGGCCTTTTAAGATTCCCTTTTGTGTACTTTTAATTAATTGGTGTGTGCGGTGTTAGCTCTTCATTTTCATTCTCATTGCTGGAGGGCCAGCATCCCACAGCATGAAAGGGAAAAGCAGTAATCTGGTATTTCTTCTTCAGGATTTCTTTCTGTTCTACAGCTCACATGCAGTAATCTTTTGTGAAAAGTTAGATGTGGTCCATATACCTAGTGCATTTTAAAATGGACTGAGGCCAATCCTCTGAACAAGACAGCTTACAATAAACTATGTATCTAGCACCTCTCCTCCTTCTTTCTCTCCAGCTTCCACTGGTCTCTGGAATGCAGACTGTGAAAACTACTGTTGCCAGTTTGACTTGTGCAGCTGGCCCCCGCACTGGAAATTGCGGGGAACTGTGTTGTTGGACATCCTGTTGGTAAGCCAACACTGCGATGCTGGTATAGCAGGTACCACTTGCTACCATGTGCAGTTATAAAGTAGCACTGCAGTTGTCTGTCTGCTTGGTTTCACGAGCATCTGGATTTAGTTTGTAATGCCTTAGCAGAAAACACTAGGGGGACAAAGGGGGAACACTTGAGGCAGGAAAGACATGTTTCCACAGTTAACAACCAGCACCACTCAGAGTCTCTAGGGACAGTCCTACTCATTCTTCCTCAGCCTGAGGATGCTCCTGAGTCAGAGGCGAATTCGTAGGCCCTGGCTTACAACAGACCTCTTTGAAGGAGGTAGAGAACCAAGAGCAAGAAACCATGCTAACTTCTGTCTTGGAGCAAAAGATTAAAGAATGTTCAGCCCTGCTTGGGTGCCTTGCACCAACAGCATAAATTCAAGCTGAAAGAGTCAGTGTGCTGTATGAATATGCTTGAGAATGAGACACTTTCTCAAAGACGTTGGGGAGCAGGCTTAGTACTTCCTTAACAAGAAGTCAGTCAGCATCCCAAGGTGCGAAAACCTCGTAACACCACATTAAGGATGGGATGCATACCCAATGCACAGTGCTGCTTTAGCTCTGCAGGACAAGTTAAGAACGTCGTGTGCTCAGGGAATCTGTCAAACAGTAAATGGTGCTGAATTGCTCAGTGCATGTCTGCTCACTGGTTAATGTTATGATTACAAGTGAATACCCTCCTGGCTGAAAAGCAGCAGCTTTGCTAGCTGAGCCAAAAGGAGCTTCTTCGAACAGATGCAGCAGGAAATGTGCTATTTTTGCTTTCATGGAAGTCCCTCTAACTGTTATCTCAAGAGTGTGAGGGTTGCCTCTTTCAGTGAGAAAGAGACATATATATATGGGATATTTCTATCTCACAGTTTTGGCTTTCTTGTTATAAGAATGCAAAATTTAAATAAATTATAGGTTTATTAGTCCAACAGAGGGAATCTGGGATGCTGAAGAAAAGTATGCTAAGAACACAAATAGATTCTTACAACTCCATGAGCGCACAGGATTTTGTCATGAAGGAAAACTCTTAGGGCAGGATGCATCTGTGGGTACATAGAGGCTGCCCTTGCTGTGAAGCAGGGACCAATCCGCAGTAGTGTCTTTCTCTAACGAGTTAAAACACTCCCTCCACAATCAAATATGTGTAACAATCAAATTAATAAGAACACTAATAAATAGCCACAGGTAACAATGTCCAGTAATTTAGAAGTGGAAGTTGTAGGATGCAGCAGGCACACATACCCATCACTCGTCCATTTTTTCCTAAAAGATACAAAAATGAATCTTCTTTCAAGTATTAAAAAAATAAGTTAATTGACATAAAAGGATCAAAGTGACTGAGGGCCCAGGCAGGTCTTAAGCTTTGTTTCCAATGTGCAAAAACAAAATACAGAGGAAAAAAATAAAAATACTGAAAAGTCTTAATGGTGGTTCAGTCACTTAAGGGCCTCTCCCTTTTAGGGGCCTAACAGCCAGGGAATGCTGCCTGGTAACACCCCTGTCTCAGCACACACTTACCACTGTCCCACAGTCAGTATTTTCCAGTGTCAAAACAGTCACAACAAAAACAGAACAAAGAAGCCCACCAGCCTCTGAGCTGTGGCCATGAAGACTAAGGCCAGCAGTAGCTGTCTCTCCAGTGTGTAGCAAAGCAGAAGAGCATCTTCCCTCTCTCTTCTTCTCCCCTTTTTTTCCCCACAACATGATGATGATTTAGGAGGGTATGATAGGGAGAGAGTCTTCTGATGCCCAAATTCCTCTAAAAACCAGGAGGCAGAGTTCCATCATACATACTAGTAGTATCTTCCCTGTCTCATATTTCTTTATATCCATGCATAATGATCAACTGCCGGTTTCTTTGGTGGGAGGAAGACTAAAGCAAAGATCTCGCCCTGGGCTTCTGGAGCTCTCCTGGACAGCTGACTCCACCATACAGGCTGCTACAGGCTGCTGTGGTTTTCCAGAGAGGGTTACCACTTCCCTCCCTTTTATTAGAAGTGGTGTAGTTAAAACAGGAAAGGAATGGACTGCCATAAATCCAGTTCAGTTAAGGGTACTTCTTCCCTTAACCTCCTTCCCCACACATGGATTATTCCTCTCCCTCCTACCACACACAAAAAAATACGGTCCATTGTACAGGACCTCAAGGAGACTCTACAGTCTCAACTCATTATCTTCAACTCGGCTTGCAGACATGTAAAACTTAAGCTTCTGGAACCAACACACTTATCAAAAGGCTTCTGAGTGCTTCAAACCAAATCCCTGCATGCTGTTGAACCATTTGGAAGTTTCCCCTTCAACATCTTCCTATCCATGTAATTCTGGCGAATTCAGAGTAGGCCAACTGGACAACACAGACCAGCAGAGGTAAATGTGTTAAGCTCAGGACCAGTTCAAGCTAAAACCTTTGGAAAGCATGACTGCCTCCAGGTCCTTGTCTTCTTCTTTTTCTCGAAGCCGTTGCTCCTCAAGGAGAGCTACGAGAGAATCTCTCTGCTCCACTACTTCTAGCATCTCATTCAGGATCCTCTTCTCCTCTGAGAGCTCCTCATCTGTCTTCAGATGATCTACAGAAATACAAAAACTATCAGCATACACAAGGCTAGAGAAATAACACACCTACAATCTATGAAATGTTCCCCTTTGCTCTCACCTTCTACTGCCATCCTCTCCCGGAGTTCCTGCTGTAATCGACTCTGCCTGTCTTCCAGTTCTAGCTCCCGAGCGCTGAAAGGGAAACATCAGGAATCCAAGTTCTGGGTCTATTAAAATATTCTATACATTGCTTCATATCTGCTCTCCCTCTAGATATCTGATATTCATATTACCGATATGTTTTGGAACATCTCTTAAAACACTTAAGACATATATTTTTAAAAAATTTAAATGTACTTTCAGCATCTCAGGTTCTTTACCTCCAGCTAGGAAGTGCAATACCAAAACTTGAGCAGATTATGTATAGGATTAAATCTAAAACAGTGTGAAGGAACAAACAAATCTGCAGTCACTTCAAAATTATACTTTACCTCAATGTATCTCCTGCCACTTCACACTCTATCAAACTAAAGACATGTCAGGCCATTGCCTTTTCAGATTTCAATGCAGACAACACCTTGGGGCTTTTCTGACACAGGCACTAAGACAATCAGTTTCCAGACTGCTGGGGTCAGCTGACATACTCAGGAATGAATTTCAGTGAATTTGCATCGTGGGGACTGAGAAAGCTCCCAATTTCATTAACAGGAAAAAAGCTTTATCACCTGAGCCCAAATGAGAGGCACTGGGGTCCCACTAGAGGCAGAGTCACATGGCAAAGGTGACTGAATTAGACACTTTTGGCTACACTTAAAAGTGGAGTCTACCAAAACCATGAGTCGTCACATATTATTTCTGCATAGGTCAAAACCACCTGTGTGAACAAGACATGTTTTGCCCAAGAACGGCTTGGGAAGGGCTCACAGCTTTAAACACATACGTACTTCTGCACATGCACAAGTAGTTGGAACTTTTGTTCCTTATTGGTATTATTCCTTCTTCTACCACACCTCTGAAATGTACTTGGATTCATATCTTAGCCAAGAATCATCCTAGGAGACTGTTGACCTCCCAGCATTATAGGGAAGATAGTACTGACAGATCTTCCAATACTATTTGTAACATAATCCCCCTTTTGAAGCCTTGCACATTCACTCACAATATCATCAGTTCAGACTCATAGCGAACCAAGGCATTCTTCTCCTGCACCAGCTTGAACCACTCCTGCATCAGCTTGGGATCATCCTTCTTACCCATGCCTGCCAAAAAAGAAACCTTGTAAGTTTCCAGGTAACACCCTGCAATCCTTACAAGCCCAAACTGCAAAAACAACAATGGGGCAAAATGTGCAAAGAAAGCCGAGCAAGATGCTGCCAGAGCACTCCCAAGCCGGGTCCATTCAGTTTGCCTAGAGCACACAGAAGAGTGGAAGTCACCTCCAAAAGGATTCTCTTCTCTTTGGAGCCTGGGTGGTTTTTTGTTTTGTTTGTTTTTCTTTCTGATTTTCTCGTGATGGCTTGTTTCTTCCTCACTTTTAATGCAGACAGCCCAGATTTCTGTATTTCACTTTTCCTTTCATTAGAAGAGCTTTATAGATCCTCATGCCAGCTACTTAAATGTATACTCATCAGAAACAGATTCAATTGCCACTCCATGTGTTTTTCCTTTATTTTCTTCAATTGCGTGTCCTCAATCTTTTCTTTTACTGACCAAAAGTAACATCTTGTCTTTTTTCAATAGCTAAACAAATATTTTCTGACTGTTCCTCCTAGCCACATATATCTATCCACCTTGAAGATCCCCTCTGCATAGTGAACACAGAAACTACTTCTACTATATTGCGCATCAGCAACGGAAAGAAAAAGAATCCTCAGACACATTTGCTAATATCAAAGTAAAATAAAAATACCTTGGGCCCTGGCCACCACATACAGAACTCTCAGTTGGTATTTATTTTATTTTAAAAACAACTCCTCAACTTACTCAGTATTCCACTGATATTCATCAAATGCAAGGGAAGCTCCTCCTAGCAATCTCCTGGTCTGGGGCACTGATTCCACACTGAACTACCAGCAGATGAATGCTGTCACCACTGAGGGCAATGTGCCTGCCTGCATGGAATTATTCTTGAGTTGCTGCATCCCATCAGCTGGCACTGCATGTAACCTAGGCATCCTAAAGTAACTAACATCACTGTCTATGTTTGTTATTATGGATACATACTATCTACAAGAGTAAAAACCTCTTAAGAGTAATTTTGATGCTAAAAGTAAACAAGCAGCAAGTTTACTATGCAAATTCTGGGAAACACTTCACAAACACCACATGAATGGCTGTCTAATTCAGACCTGTGCCCTGCCTCCATCCTTAGAAGCTCAGAGAAGTGCTGTGCTGGAGCTAAACAAAGGAGAGCCTACAACTCCTCTTAAGCTGCAGTTTAGGCTGAGAATGCCTGCTTTTGAAAAATCGTAATAGCAGACCCTTGGGGAATACCAGACCCAGTTGTACTACCCTAAGAGCCTTCAGCTCTGCAGACTTTATACCAGTGTGTTGCTCGTTCCAAGCATTCCTTTCTGAGCATCTCTGCACAGTATGCCCATGTGGCAACAGGAGAGGGAGACTGTACATGCAGATGTCCAGTGCTGTGGCGCCATGAAAACACTGGGAAGTCTCCCCATCCTTTCCAATGCCAGGATGCATAGAAAACAAATGCCTCTAAGAAAAAGCCAAAACCACAACGCTACTGACCTATGAAATACATAAGTATTTTTGAACAGCCAATGAGCAGAGGAATAATGGGAGGACTGGAGAGGGAGCACTGACAACTGATGTGAGGGAGCACCATGGAAAGCAGAGTAAGTGGTTAGCAAAATTACACCACGAACACACAAAACCAACCCCTTCCCCCATGCCTTGGCAATGGAAACTCTGCAGCAAACTCCATTTGGGACAGCTAAAGAATGCACGCAGCAAGACAGATGAAGGAAAACCGGTCTAGTTTAAGGTTTGCCAGTTTTTAAAGTTCAAGGATGTTTTTGCTAACCAGTCCTTATAAAGACACAGTATTCCTTTAATCCATATATACTAATTAAAAGGCCATATTTAAGGAAGCAAATTGTCTTCTCTTACCCCACTTTCCAAACATCTTTCAGGAGGAATAGAGAAAATGAAGCCATCAAATGAAAACAGAAGCTTTGGAGTGTAACGTTACTGCTCCCACTGCTGCTGCCCAATGTCCCTCCCAGTTGCTATACCTTCCCTGGCACAGCTGGGACTCGCAAAAGGGATACTGTACCTTTTATAACTTGCCACAGGCTCAGAGAAGCTGGTTACCAGGTTGCTACTGAGAAGGTTGGTTTGGGGACACAGGAAAAAAAGGGTTGGGGCCTTGTGGTCACTAGCTGACTAGTGCTGCTATGACAACCCAGCTGTGGTCAAGGACAACAGGGAGCGTGTGAGGTTACGTTACCTTCATGGGCACAGCAAGGGCAGAAGGAGAGAGGTCTACGACGTGGTGTCCCGGCATTGGGCTCAACTTCAATAGGACCAAACGAGGAAGAGGAAGAGGCAGGAGAGGAAGAGGAAGTTGGAAGTGGAAGGGAAGAGGAGGAAAGGGGTGAAATAAAAGACAAGCAAAGGACAAAAAGCATAAGAGTGAGAAAGAAAGGAAACACAAGAAGAAAAGAAAAGAAAAAATACAAGAAATGGAGAAGCAGAAACAAGGGATACAGTCTACAGATGAATAATGTCCCTAATAAGCACAGATAACAGGTAAGAAGTAGACTGAGGTACTGGTGAACTCTGAGTTGTACAAATACCAGACAGGAGGTTATTGATACTTTTTCCTAATGTACATTTTTCAATCACATGGTCTTTACTTGAAAGGTTTGTGAGCAAGATGTCAGGACATGCAGAGATGAATATTTAACTCCTGCTGATAAGTGTCAAACTTCAAGCAGGGTTACAAAAACTCTTGCCTGCATGCATAAGACACCAGCTGTAAGCAGCCACCCTACCTTAAAGCTTTATCAGGACCATGCTCTTACCACCATGGCAGCATCCACTGATGGTAAAAATGTCCTTTTTAATGGAAAATAATTTATTCAGACAGGGAACATCACAGGGAGAATCTGGTTAATGTGGAACCAGCCTGCCAGGATCTGCTGTGTCAAGTATGGTGAGTACACATGTACTCAACTGGACTGTTGTGCTTAAGAGGCGAAAAGGCTTTTACATGGATAAAAAAGCAATTCACATTAGGGTCTGCAGGGGCAATGACCAACTGAGGGCTTTATAGAGTTAAAATGGTAAATTTAAAGCTCTCCCTTGACATTCTCATTTTCACAAAGCGTTTTAAAGCTTACAAGGCCTGTTAGCATTGTTGACTTATTGAATCTTTTTCATTGTTTCTGTTACCCAGTGAAGGACAAACATGTCTCACCTCTAAAATGGTTCAGCTTTTTTAACACTGAGAATTTGCTTTTCAGCTGTACTTAACATTACAGTGATAAACAGTAGGAAATAACCAACATTACTAATAGTTACAGGAGAACATTTGCACAGGGAAGGTGATGAGCCTGAACCATCAGAGCTAGCAGAATGGAACACTTACTGCTCTCAATGCACAACCGCATTTATGAAGAGGAGACATTTCTGTGCTGGCAAAAGGCATAAATTCTACAACATTAATATGGTAAGAATAATGCTTATTTTGGAGAAGTCAACAGAGTTCATGTATATGGTTTGGGGAAAACTTTACAGAACTAGACTGCCGGTGAACTGGGAAGGCTTTAGAAGGGACCATCACAGAACTAGACCAGCACACAGAGGACACACTGGAGAGAGAGGGAGAGCACATCGGCTTCAGAGTCTGTGACTGAGCAGCACAGCCTTCTCAGACAGGAAGAAACCTCTGTACTGGGAGCAGGAAGGGGCAACATTGGAAGAGGTGCCACAGTTGGCCATATGACAGTTACAGATAAAGCATTGTACCAACCATGAGTTGACAGTACCAGAACCTTATTTCTAGTTCAGAATTTTCCAACTTCTCCATTTAAAATGAAAAAACACTAGGGCTTTTTTTTTTTTTTTCCCCCCCCTACAATTGCCATTTCACAGATTAGGTTACAAAAGGAAAACCAAAAAAGAAAACTCCCAAACCACAAAGGCACTTGAAGAATAAGTTTCCACACAAAGCAGAGCATTTAGTGCATGGTACCTATTATATTTTTTATTTCACATTCTATTTATTCAGCATGAATTCTTCTATTACTATCTTCTTCCTTTGTTCTTAGTTGTCCTATTTTTTAACAGAAATATTATCCTCCCACTCTTGTCTAAAGAAAATTTGTCCTTGAATCAGGTTACAAAGTCCATGGTATCTATAATAGTCCTGCTACTGCAGATGTTTAGATTTTAAATACATTTTAAAAAACTTCTCTAAGGTGACAGTCATGAAAACTGCCTCCCCACCCTTGCTAATAAAAAGTATTGACACATGTGGTGCAGACTCTAAGCAGACTGAAATAGGAACCTTCTAATTTTAAGAGAAAAACTATTTCATCATAGTTTCTGAAATAGAGAAAGATTTTTCACTGACAGTAACCAATGTTTAAGTGCCACATATTTAACTATCCCTTCAGATGAACTCTTTCAAGAAAAGGCCTCTTCACTATTTCAAAAACAGAGAACCAGGTTAAAAAAAGATCACTTGATAGATGGAAAAAGCATTCCCTCAGCCAGCCGATAGTTTTAGACAGTGAATGTATCATGAAGTTAATTTTTTAAAAATACAACTCCACAGCAAGAGCTCTCACTGTGTATATGTATGTTGAAAGACAATTTTGGGAAAAGGCTGAACTCCTTGTCCAGTACTATCAAAACGGAGAACTATACAACACCCTGGTTTACAATATGGTTTTAAAAACTTTCTCACGTCCCTTGCACTTATCACTTGTTCAACTACATTATGGAAATCCTTACATGTCTCCTTATTTCTTCCAAAGTCATTATTAATACTACAGCTGCTATTATTATTATTATTATTATTATTATTATTATTATTATTATATTGTTTAGAGAAATCACCATG
>NW_020799092.1:11295235-11451643 GCF_003259725.1 Athene cunicularia | reverse complement strand
TATTATTATTATTATTATTATTATTATTATTATTATTATTATATTGTTTAGAGAAATCACCATGTCATGGTCTCATTAACTCAAAAACATGGTCATCACTGCAAGACAATTTTCCCAGACATGGAGTCAGGGCCTAATGGGAAAAACACTCTTGTCAAGCAAATTAAAAAAAACAGCCCTCTTTCTGTTTAAGTCTCCTCCACCAACAAAACACCCAAGCCAGGTCTGCTGACATAGATCTTCATCCACAGCATGAAAAAGAGTGCTGCTGGCAGCAGCAAAACAAGCTTCCTACTGCCCTGCTGAAGTTTGTTTTTAAGGAACTGAAGGGCAAGAGAAGAACCATTTCTGTGACCATTCACTTCTTGGGTTCCCTCCATGTTGTTATTAGGAGTCTGAGGCATGACTGTAGTTTCTGGACAGAAAATTATAACTTTTAAATTTTTTTTTCCCAGAGAGGCAAAGCTGCCAATAGAATGTGTTTACCACAAGTTGTTCCTTTTCAATGCCACAGGTCAAATTTTCTGAATGCACGTGAAGCCTACAAAGCAGAGGTCAGCAGTCCAAGCTGCTGGCAAGCAGAGGCATTCAGAAGGACACACAGGGTGACTGGTATGGAGGCAGGAGCTGCAGCTCGTTGAGGTGCCCCAGCTCCTGAGCACACTGAACATCTTGGAGAAGTGGAAAGCTCTGCCGTGCGGATTAGTCACATCCCATCAATAAAGTGACTAGAATTATCTTGCCTCTGTGAAAAGAAGCCTTTCCCAGATCTTTTTGGAAAGTCTTTCATGCAGCCATGACAAGAAAGACCTTGTTTGCCACAGTACTCTCGAGAGATTGCAGACTTTGCTACAGGATGGAAACCAAGAGCCAGGCCAAGAATAAATACCACAGCTCCAAAGCCTCTTCCAGAACAAGGAACAGAAATTGTATAGCCACCATGGAAATGCGCCTTCCTTTTCACTGTACATTGTTCGTTGTTGAAGCTACACTGGACTGTTGTCTTCTATTCATTTACCTGTTGTTTAAAGAGCAATACTTCAGACTGGTTTTGTCCTTTTCTGCTGTAGCTACATAACACTTCTTCAAAATCTGAAGCACAGTAGTAAAAATGATCAATCAGGATGAAGAAAGCACAGCAGAAAGTTTGGGGTAGCAGACATCATTATCCTCAAAATACAGCTCACATTGATCTCCTTCATTATTTGCCCATGCCCTGTGATATGAGAGTTGTGATGATTCATGACAACTGGTGAGCAAATCAAAATAACTTAAACAGATATACCACATACCAAATGGGATCACATCCTTTGCAAACTTTGCATCCAAAGACTCTGATTTCTGTATTACTGACTAACCAGGGCAGTTTGGAAATCAGTAACAATTTCCTGGGCAGGAAATCTAGCTCTGAGGCTAATCTCAGCTCTCATGCACCATTATGCTGGCACTCTCTAAGAGCATGATACTTCAAAAATTCCTACTCTACTATCAACTTCCATCATCCATTTAGCAGACAAACTAAGAACTCAAATTTTCACTTGGTGCTTAAAATAAGGATCAGTCCAAAAGAGACAAACTGTGCACAGGTCACAGGAAATATCCTCTTTCCCACCTTTTAAAAATTGGTTATGGTCAGAAACCTGAATACTGAAAAATAAAGCACCCCAACTTTATGAATTATTGCAGTCGTTCAACAGCAGCATTGTAAAAGAGCAATAATACAGAAAGTCACTTCCTAGAGAATAACATCTACACAACTGCAGGTATTATAAAGTTGAGGGCAAAGATTCTGACAGCTATCCCATAGACACATCACTCAGTGTGTCTGACTTCGTATACTAAAACTGAATCAAAATCAATATCCTGTAAAGTACAGTCACTAGAAGAAATCTGTGGAAAACACACAGACTACTGAATTGTCATGCAAACTGAACCACACCTTTATTTATCCAGCAGAGGGAAAAAAAAGCAGGGATGGGAAACTAGGGAAGGCAATAGTTGAAGCAGAATACACAGAAATGACTGCACAGAATTCTGCTTCCACTAAACCTCAAGACACTTCAAAATGCAGTAAGAATTAGAACAGTTGTGCACTGACCCTGTCTCCTAAGACTAATAGTTTTTGTATGCCGTTGTGAGAGGTGTGCAGAAAGAAGTAAATGATAATTGCTTGCTTCCAGTACCTAGCAAGAACTCTAATCATACTTGACAAGTTCTGCTTATCAAGTGATCTTTCCTGCTCCAAATTCACAGCAAAAACCCCATGTTTCCAAATCACTTCACTGTCAAAAGCAGCTGCAGGCTGCAAAACACAATATTTATCTTACAACTCCACTCCTCTTCCAGGAGAGCTGTGTTTGCCAATCACAAGAAATAGGACTGTTCCCACTTGAGTATATCAGACTCCAGCCCTGCAGAGTTAGATCTGCAGGACTTTAAAGGGGTCAGCTCAAGTATTTTAAATAAGCTAATAAAAACTGAAGTTGTAGAGTGCTAGTACCACAGCAACCACAGTTGCACTGTTTTGTTTTTTTCCCTCATGTTTACCTGATGTTCTCAAGGCTTTTGTCAAGAAGGGTAAACCTATGTCGGAAATCAGCACTATCAAACATATCAGCCCTCTTTCCTTACATCCTTCTTGCCTGTCTTGGCATACTCCAGCCAAGAGCAAAGCAAGACAGGAGTGTGGGGCAGTTTCTTCAATGATTCCCTGGTGGGTGCAAGGAAAAGGAAGCTAATCATGTGAACACAGAGGGAACAAGAGAGGTACTTTCCACAGGGAGACAAAGAGCAAACTGGGACAAGGAACTGGTGGGTAAGGGCGAAGAGAGGCTGGGACTAATTAAGCAAGGAGACTGAGAATACAAACTACTAAAGGAAAAGAGACAGAGAGGAAAAGGGTGAAATTAGATTTGTGGAGAAGATACAACCTACAATTTTCCAGACAAATAATGCTGGGTAGAAGAGGAAGCAGAGACCAAAAATACTGGGAGAAGGCCAGAGGCAGGGCCTGAAACTGTGGGGACTGAGTCAGTGGGAAGGCCAGAGCAGGAGTGAAAGACTAAGAACATCTAGGGGAGGAATACAAGGTCTGAGGGGTAGAATATTAGGATTTCTTTGTCAAGAAGACAGGATTAAAATTAAATTCCTGAGAAGCAGAAACTGGGATTACGAATGAAAACAGAATTGGGGTAAGGAGCTTTGGATGGAAAAAGACAGGATTAGGACAAGGACTGTAAAAGGGAATAAAAAGGACAAAGTGTGCATCCAACTGAGCACTATATCCTTCCAGCATCTGGCTCAGAATCTGTGTTTTCAAGTCTCACCACTCCACAGCTGCCAGCAAACATTTGTGAAATCCACTGATCATGTCCCATTTCCTCTCCATGAGGATCTATGTAGAGGATGACAACCTAGAGTTGCTATCAGTTATTCCATAAGAGCATGAGGCAGAGCTCTCTGTGATGGATCTAAAAGTTATAAATCTGTTGATATATAAACATAATACAACATCTTAATTTCAGTTACCTCGGCAACCTTTGTAATGTTCTTTTAACATAACTGCATATACAATATACACATAGCCATAATTACTCAGAACTGAATTGTGACCATCTGTAGCATGAAAAAAACCCCATCTGCTTTACAGCAACAGTACATGACATTTTAGAACAGGAAGAGAGGATTATGGCATCTGAGCAGAGCAATGGGGGTAGTTAAGATAGCAATCATAATCCTGCAAACTGGAACAACCAAGGATGTCAGAAATTACCACCCCCTTGTAGAAGTTGTTGAGCAATCTGTAACATCTGAATGAAACATAACTCTCATTAGTATAAAGGAAATCCAGAATAAATTAACGCCCTAATCATTCAAAAATTACCACCAATTTACAGATAACTTTTCAAAGTATTTTGTAATTTTGCTTATCATTCTACTGACAGCATGACTCTAGAGTCATGTCTATGCCTCAGAGACACAAGTTGACAGTAGAACAATTAATCATGCAGCCGTCTTAGCTGCTTATAGCAGCCAGCAGGACCATGCAGCCACACAGTGCTCCAGAGATTTTAATGCACTCCACCCCAATGCAACATCCTGGACAGACATATTACTTTTGAAGCCGAGCTCTAAATCTGCCACTTAAAAGTGACAAGTATAATCAGAGCAATGTATCCCCTCTGGCAAAAGTGTTCTGGCAGCCCCAAAAGCAAATACAAAGCAAACTACAGAGGCAACAAAACAATACTGTAAGCCACATACTCCAGACAGGCTATGCTTGCTCATTGCATTTAAAGGGATACTGCCCAATTAATTTTTTTAAAGTTTGTTTAGAAAAAGGTATTTTTGAGATGAATTAAAATATTGAGTTTCTGTATATATCAACCATTTTTAATAAACATAACATTGTCTCTGACTGTTGGAAGTGCAAGTGACTAAGTCACCCTATAAATAAAATCAGCCTGTTGTAGATCAGAAATGACCACTCTGGGGTGACTGAGTTCAGAGAATTACAAAAGCAAACATACAAAAAAATCCCCAGTAAATTCAATTTTCAATCAACATTTTCTGCAACACAGTATTTTTTTAAGTGACAGTGTCCCTTTAAGTAAAGATTATTTTGCTTTTCTTAAAGCCACTATTATTGATTTTGATGGGATCACTGCCTCTATAGAGGCATTAGGAGGAGAAGCAGGAGGAGGGAGAAGTATAGTGAAAATAGCATTAAATAGGGATAAGGGTCTGTTAAGTGTAATTCAGCATCAACCCTTTTACAGCTCCTACTCTATGCACATACAAGTATGGGTCAGCCCTGATGGACGTAACTAAGAAGAGGCTTTCAAAGTCTCTCTGCAGAAGATACCCTAGGAAAGAACGCCAGAGGGACTGAACAGTGAATGAAGCACAGGGCTAGCAGATGACTATCACATCAAAATTAGCACAGGGGAACTGGGCCACAAATTAGATCTGCTAAGGAGAAAAGTCTTCCATTTTGAAATGTGAACTTAGGTGGATATTCTTAACTCAGGTGGATTTTCTTCAATAAAAGCCTATTGCACCAGGACAATTTGGAGTCATTCCCAACAGACAGCTACAGATAGATATTGTGTGGGATGGCCTTCCCTTGGAGGAGGAGAAAAAAAATGACCGTTAAAAGCCTGTGAAAAATTATGTTTGAAGGATCAAATGCAGAACACAATGAAATCAGGGTAAGACTTCTAGTGATGTGTCTTTGATCAGGCCTAGAGCGTGTGGATCTTTCACTCTGCAGAGCTGGACTGTTATGCACTCCCTCAACAATAACACAGCTTAGATCAAGAAACTTCATACTCTGAAAGACAAATGAAATGAGACCCTCAGATGACAAAGCAACCGAGCAGAGTTTGCTTTCTATTGGATCTGCTGACAGACATGTTTATTTTGTAAGCATAGACTTAAGGGTGATTAAACTAGAAAAGGGAATTTTAATTTTCAAGATGGGCAAATGCTAAACAAATGCAATTTGCAACCCAAAAGTTGCAAATGTACTAAGGGACTCAGGAAGTAACATTAATTAAAGAAATGCAGAACCATGGCGCAAAGTGAAAAAAAGAGCTAAACACTGTAACGTGTGTTTAGGACTAAATGGGATATTAAAAAAACCCCACAACATAGCAAGAAGCTTATTAGCTGTGTACTGATGCAAACTGGGCTGACTAGAAACTCTAACAGCAGATTCTAGCAAAAATTAGAAGAACAAGAAGAAAGAAGTCATCTACAAGTATTTCCAAAGTCCCTTGAGGGAACATTTTGGTTTTGTTAGATCATCAACACACTCTTGCTTTTTTGGAAGAAGGAAATGAGCTTCGGGAGGGGAAGAGGGAGGCAATGGCATGACTAACTTTTACAGTGCCCTTAGCTCCTGGGAGCAGGTCAGTTCTGCTGTCTCCTTCATGTTAAAATATTTTCCTACAGAGGATTTGGATGGTAGAGCTGGACTTTGCAAAGGAGAAGCAAAAAAACCAGAACAGCCCTCCACTGCTAGCAGGGAAGGTGGCTGGAGTGAAAACAGTAAGTAAATTTTAAAATAATCAGCACTGTGGAGAACAGAAGAGGGAGCCTTACACATAGTTTGTGGAGCATGCCAGGATCTCCTCTTCCTGAGCTGGAAAAGGGGTTCTGCTACAGCCAGTCATGTGCAAGGGCTGTTTCTCCTTGTTTGTGAGCCAAGGATGGGAGAAGTAGGTGAAGGGAGGGCTGGGGAGGAGTGTCAGCAGGGTTAGTGTCAGCAGGAGGTTCAGCCATACATACCACCCAGATGCAAGTCGATGAGGTCACTGTAATAAGACTCTCCCCAATAGTCTACGAGGAATTGGTGAAGACAGAGTTATTGTATCAGATACCCACCCTAGCACCACACAATCAAAGCAATATATGTGACAAAGACATAGACAGAAACAAAAAAAGGCAAACAAGAAACATGCAGCTATATATATGGGCACATATATAGATATATCTATATAGATATATATATATATAAAAAAATCATGTCTCTGTGTATATATATATATATCTATATCTATATGTACAGACACAAATATATATCACAAACATATATGTCGGGAAGATCAAGAGAAAATTTCCAGCAGTCAGGCAAGGACTTCCAAGGGGAAAAATCAAGAAGTCTACACAGAGACACTTCACCTATTTCAGTCTGCACCAGTACCTGACACTGATGTCTGTCTTGTTCTTGTTGAGAAAAGCAGAACTAATCTTGTCGCTTTCATGATGAGCAACATGTCAGAAGGAAACAGTGTCACTTCTTAGGTCAGCTGCAGGAAAGGTGCAAGGGTTGACTTCTTAGGAGACAAGTGAGTGGAGGATGTGTAAACATGGCATACGGGTGTGCCGAGCACTGATGCCAATGGCAAATGCTTAAGTGTAGAAAGATTGGTGTGTGTGTTTCTGCTAATGAAGTATCTGTGCCAGAAAAGAACCTGCACATAGGTGTGCGGAACAGAGATGTGCATGTCCAAAGCTGCTACAGACAGGTACACCATGAATCTAGCACCACGTAACGTTTCTTTGGGGAAGAGACAGATGGGAGTACTGAGAGCACTATTTCTCACTGCATGGGATTCACTTGATGTAAAGAGGTGGCTCCTAAATTTTGCAGTATTGATATGACAGTAGGAGACATTTTTCCAGCTCTTAAAAATTACTATCAAAGTTTATGCTAAAGGAGGATAAGGGAGGAAATAAAAGGTCCCAGAAATTTCTTATTTGACATATTTTTTAAGTTAATAATTGAAAAATAAAAATTCCACACAGGAAATCAAAGTCAGAAGTATGTCCAAACAGGCGAGTGCACTACAATATGAAATACTGTTACATTAATAGAAATCCCATTCAAGGTGTCTCTTGAGACAATGCAGAAAAATGGGAAAATTCTTCATACCATGATGCAAGAAAAGAGGAGGGCAGAGGTGAAGGAAAAAAGATAACAAAAGCTTAGATCACCTGTATATGACAAACTTGCCACCTGAAACAGAGTTTACACTGTCACTTGAAATTGAGCTTACATTCCAAATCATTCATTCTTGCTATGAATGTGACTATCAAAGGGTAAGATTCTCAAAGATAATCATATTAAGGCAATTAAGTAATCATAGGGTGAGATTATTTTCTGAATCAGAAACTAAATATTAGATTGAGCATTCAGCTTTTAAAAGAATAAAAGACCAACTGCACCTTGTCTGAGGCTGAGCAATTTAAAAAAGGAGAAGACAAGGAGGTAGCCAAGAAAGTGCAATTATCCTGTCAAATTTAAAGTTGAGAATGACCTCCAAAATGTTTCTGAGTATGATTAGTTCATCATATAAATATTCCAACTTGACAACTATCAGATAATGAGTGAAATTCCTGGAAGGAGTATTGACCTATCTGTACCTATTGCTAAGATCTAAATTAACTTTAATCCTGCAAGAAGATAGCAGGGCATTGCTGTGAAGAATTTATTGACAGTCTCAGTATAAGTCACTTGTCAAGAACATATTAAGGACAATGAAAAATGGATGGAAAACAGAAGCAAAATTATTTTAAGTAAACAAATTCTTTCCCATAGTACTGATTTTTGTTCTTACCAGTCCAACTGAAGTACTTTTTTCTAAAAATGGAATGGGGTCCAAAGGTTGGGAGATCTGAGAAATTAAAGTTAATGGAACACCTCTACAAAAGCAACATTTCACATGCTTCACAGACAGGAAAGATGACTAACAGGCAACATACTAAAAGATGATAAATGACATAGAGAAGTAGTTCAGATGGTCTTGTCTATATTTTTCTACAATACAAAAAGAAAAGTGTCATTACAAAATACAGAATTCTGTTTCTTCTGTCAGGCTTTTCAAGTATCTAGTAGTGGAAAACTGCTACTACTAAAATGTCATATATAAATGCTCAAGTGAGTGATTTGTTCTTTCCCTACAGAGAAGGAAGCTGAATAACCCACTCATTACAGAGCCTAATATGTTTTCCTAGAACCCTTAATACTGGTTGCTGCCTAGGGGACAGCCATTACTTCAATCCTGTATTGCAATCCTTCACTATTAATGTGGACAGAGTATTTGCATAGGAGGCATACCTCCCATCCTCCCCCATTTTTTCTCATTGTGAAAGCTTATTAAAAGGAAAGATTTTTTTTTTTTTTCCCCAGATGACAACAGCACTTTATATGCTGCCCTTCCCTTTTTTAACTTTTGTCCACATGGTTTCATTAGGGGAGGGACCAATCAGAGACAAGAGCATGACTCCAGAGCTTTACCCAATGATACTTGCTGAGTGGAGTGGTCACTGTTAGGTCAGTGCCTCAGGCAATGCAGATGACAAGAAAATTATACTGTTCTGAATAATTAATGGCTACTGAAGAGAGAAATTAATTGAACTTATGGAATATGATGTCACAGATTTTAACAGGAAGAAATTCAGTTATTTTATTGCAACCATATGTAAAATGTCCATGCATGAGTGGCTAGAGGGGTGAAGCATGGAATTAATTTATAATCTTGTGTTTCAGTCAACACAGGTTAGAACATGCTTTCCCCCCCCAACTGAATGTGCTTCTTGTTAATCCCCTGAAATAACTGGAAGAGTTGAGGCTGGTGAATTCTTTATGATAGAGTTAAGCTTCTGTAACCATAATGTATGATCTGTTGATAGAAACATGTTGCAAGAGTAAAGCATACCCTGGAGACTTCCTGAAGAAGAAAGATTCATTTTACAAAGAGCAACCTACAATTTCATAATTCTGCTAGGAAATTCACAAATACACAAGCTCATCTAAGACTGCTTTCATTTTGGGAGAACTGGAAGTGAGAAGTTAGTTATACAAGGGTTTCATTCTGCTGTCTTCCATATAAAATAGCAATTCTTAATCTTGGTCGTATTGTGCCCTCTCTGAATGTTCTTTAGGCATTCTTCTACCATTCCTCAATCATGAAGAACCATTCTTCTATCATGAATAATGTTCTCTCAGCAGCTAAGATCTCCCACTTGTGCTGATATGTCTTATATGAAATTCATTTAGCAGCTGAGTAATCAACATGGACTTCCAGATGAAAAGAAGAAAAAGAACAATTAGAGATAAGAGAGGTGGTTTTATTAAGTGCAGTAACTGGCAGGCCAGAGAACAGAGTGGGGCTACACAGAAATACATAGCATAAGGAAGGAGGCACCACCGCAAAGAGGGAGTTTTTGCACAAAGCTATATTTTTGAACTCGCAAATGAAGAAGCCAGTCAGATAACAAAACCTCTGAAGTCCTCAAGATTGTTCTCCACACTTGTCGCACCTAGTTCATTTGGTAACCACTCAGTCTTGCTGCTTTGGTACACCCTTAGGGAGCATCAAACATACCTAATCCGGGGCAAGTAATAATTGGCAGGAAGTCACAACAGACTTTTCCTCTGGTGAACCTTCACTACTTAAATCATGTTCCATCTTCACAGGCACAGTGGTGGGTCTTCAATCCAAGTAACAAGCCAAAACATTTTCCAAACACCTATTCCACTATTACCATTTCTGATCTCTGACCCTTGTAATCAGGTACATAATCTTGGACCTGTCAGGTGTATGCACACTGCATTTGCCTGTTGGATATCTGAATCTTTGCAATTGAGGATTCTTTTTTCCAAATCGTTACACTATTACCTGAACCAAGTACTCCTCCACTCACATGCTTTCCAGATTAGATGATTCTCATTTAATTTAATTTCAGGTATGCATAACATTCCTTTAACAGCTTGACATGGATACCTTTCAGTATACCTGTGCATTTCTGTTCTGCACAACTTTGTTGGATGTAGCCAGTGTGCTGGGCTGTGCAGTGAGGAAGATGTTCTGTGATGGTCCCTTGTAAGTACACTACCTTGATAATTCAACACAATAGAGAAAGCACACACAATTTCACAATTACTTCCTTACAAACAGGGTTTCATTACTGTGACAGCTTTATGTGAATTGCAGCTAGGAAACCCCTGCAATTTTCCAGCTGTAATATTCAGTAATATGCAGAAACAGTCAAACACTGTTATTAATAGTTGGCAAATTACCTCCTAAGCCTCAGGCAAAGACAGGCGAATTAAGTCTCTGCCCACAGGGAAGTCCCAGAATTAGAAGCAACACAGGAAAAACAAGGCCTCCAAAAGATAGTACAAAAGGGTGAATGGATTCACATTGGACTATCTCTAGGCTATGATGGTCCAATTGCCTCTAAAATCCAAGCAGCTATGGGGTACTGCACAAGCACTTAAGAAAACATTAAAAAGCAAACCAAGTTCTGATGGATACCTGCTTCTCCCCGGAGGGCCTTCTCCACAGCAACCCCTCTCTCCTCAAGTTGCCTCTGCTTCTCTTCCACTTGTTCAAGCTGCCGCTGGATGATCTGTTCAGAGAAGAATGGGACAGAACCTCAACAAAAGCAATTCTTCTGCCTTGTCTGCAGCACTCATCCAGCACTAAGACTTCAGTCAAACTGACCTTTTCAAAAATATTTGTATTCAACAACAATACAATGCTTCAAAAGCTAACTGCTTTAAAAGCTATCATCACAATCCCTCCAGCAACAACATCCTTCAGACCCCCTTGCATCCTATCCCTTAATTTTGCAAACACCTTGATACTTACTTGCTACAACTCCAATCACCTTACTAAACGCTGAAGTGAAAGGTGATGCTATTCAGCCAGCTGAGCCCCTACCCTGAGTTTTAAAGAAATCCCATAATCTATAGCTGATGCCAGAAGTTTTCCAATACATTCTCTGGTAATTAAAGGTTAATTTGGTAACACTTCACCCAGCAGCATGATCTAGCAAAGCAATGACAGGTACAGCTTCATTGGATATTATCTGACTATCACTGTTCCATTCAGTGCATGATGCTTCACTCACCTCCATCTACAGAGGTGTTAGGGCCATTATTTTTCTCACTGAAAAACTATCATGATAAGTTTCAGCCATTCTTCCTATGTCTGTGACATGATAATCAAATTTGAAAGAGGGAGTAGGAGCAAGGACAATCATTTAGAAATAAAGTCCCATCTCTGGTTCCTCTTCTGACACACTCAGAGGAATGTCAGGATCATGGTGCTTTCACATGGAGTTAACTGTCTGCCATGACAAAAGGATTGTGAGATACTACCTGAGCTCTGTGTAACCTCTTTAGCTCCTCTTGCTTGGCTTGTCTACGGGCAGCTTTCTGCACTCGACGGGTCAGCTTGGCATTCAGTTCCTCTTCTGTGTAGGCTCTCTGAAGGAAGGAAAAACAGGAGCAGACTTTATTTGCATGCTCAGAAGTATGGGGGGAGGGATGACCATTTTCTCTTCCAAAATCTCAGAAGGGAGGTGTTCTGTCTTTGCCATAGCTGTGTCAAAAGTCAAGCTTCTGTAGGCAAAGGTGTTCACAGTACAGTGAGCAACAATTTCAGTGTCAAACCAGAAGCGAAGAAGCAAATAAGCCAACTGCAAAGCTATGGTTTTATCTAATGTCCCACCCCTGCCTTCTACTGCTAGATGAAACCCCTCCCGAAAGATCAAATCAATTTTTGTTTTATTTCTCAATAGACTTAGCCAAATGGTTTTAGTTAAATCAATGAGTACCATATAGAGGGGTCACCTTGACTTCATTTTAAAGGAAGGTAAAGGCATGTCTACATGAAGAGTTACAACGCTATAAACTAAGAAATTATTATAGACTAGTGTCATTGTATTGGTATTTCCCTCTCCCTATTTTATTCTGGAGCAAGAACATCCAGAGTTGGGAATTATACTGATATAACTGGTAATGATGTCCTGTGTAAATTTATGCAACTTTTCTATGCATCAAGAAGGCAAAAAGACATTTGAAAACAGAATGACATTCTGGTGTGAGATGGGAAACCCCATCTCAAGAGCAACCCCACAAAACTGGCTGGTGTGAAACAGAGCAAACAACTCCTGAACTAAAATTAGAATATTACAACACCAGAAGCCATCCAAAAGGAGAAAGGCTACGTTTACAGAAACAGAAAGGTATTTCCTCCTTTTCCCTCAGTGAATCTAGTTTAAAACTAAGTATTTTTTACATTACTGAAATGGGGTTTAGTATCTTATCAGGTATACTAGTTGGTTATCTTGTAGTCTAAGAAGGCTTCCTCTCATAGACTTTTAAGAGTGTCAGAGAAACTTCACAGCTGCATTAAGTGAACTACAGTGAAGAAACGACACTTCCCTCATACGTGTATGCAAGTTTTAAGGGACAGCTCTAAACAGATGTCTCCCACTTCCAGAAAGAGATCTTCTCCATGGACAGTCCACTTTAAAGACAAAATGTTAAGACAGACCACCCTGAAATTTGCTTTATCTAGTTATTGTACTGCCACATTCATCAGTCTGCCTCTGGTTTATTGTTCTCAGTAAATAGAGATTTAAGTTAGGATCAGCTCTATTAAAAATCCCTCAGATAGGTGGTTATCAAACACCATTGTTAAAGCTCCAAGAATTTAACACTTCACTTTTTCTTTTTTTAAAAAAAACACAAAATCTACAATGAAACCCAAATCAAAAGGCAAAGTGATAAAGGGTGTGACTTTCCTATCCCATGTAACACTGTTGTGACTGTGAAGATATGACAAGAATTTCAGAAAGAAGCACCATTCCTGAAATAGAAATGGAACCTCTATCTTGATTTTAGGTTGATACAGAGTTTCACTAAGATTTCATTGAACTCAACAATTTTGAAGTACACTGATTAAAGTGTGATGATTCACTTGAACTCATATTCTAAGTATTACAAAAAAGAATATGTGTTTTTAAACACAAAAAGGAAGCCTACAGAGGGTGGAAGCAAGGACAAGGAGCCTGGGAGGAATACAGAGAAAGTGTCCAAGCAGCCAGGGATCAGGTTAGCAAGGCCAAAGCCCTAACAGAATTAAATCTGGCCAGGGACATCAAAGGCAACAAGGAAAGCTTCTATAGGTACATCAGTAATAAAAGATTAGGGAAAATGTGGGCATTCTTTGGAAGGAAATGGGAGAACTGACTACACAGGATATGGAGAAAGCTGAAGTACTCAATGACTTTTTTGTCTTCACCATCAAGGGCTCCAGCCACACCATCCAAGTCACAGAAGGCAGACGAAGGGACCGAAAGAATGAAGAACCACACACTGTAGGAAAAGATCAGGTTTGAGACCATCTAAGGAACCTGAAAGTGCACAAGTCCATGGGGCCTGATGAGATGCATTCGTGGGTCCAGAGGAAACTGGTGGATGAAGTGGCTAAGCCAATATCCATCGTATTCGAGAAGTCATGGGCAGACCAGTGAAGTTCCCACTGACTGGAAAAGGGAAAACATTACCCCATTTTTAAAAAGGGAAAGAAGAAGAACCCAGGAAACTACAGGCCAGTCAGTCTCACCTCTGTGCCTGGCAAGATCATGGAGCGGATCCTCCTGGAAACTCTTGCTAGGGCACATGGAAAATAAGGAGGTGATTGGTGACAGCCAACGTGGCTTCACTTGTCAGGCAAAATTTGCCATTAATTTGGTGGCCTTCTACAACAGGGTTACAGTGTTGGTGGATAAGGGAAGAGCAACTGACATCATCTACCTTGACCTGTGCAAAGCATTTGACAGTTTCTTGCACAACATTCTTGTATCTAAATTGGAGAGACATGGTTTTGGTGGATGGACAATTCAGTGGTAAGCAACTGGCTCAAAGGTTGCACTCAAAGAGTTGCGGTCAATGTCTCCATGTCCAAGTGGAGAGCAGTGACGAGTGTTGTTCCTCGGGGGTCGGTGTTGGGACCAGCACTGTTTAACATCTTTGTTGGCAACATGGACAGTGGGATTGAGTGCACCCTCAGCAAGTTCACTGACAACACCAAGCTGGGTGGTGGGGTCAACACGCTGGAGGGAAGGGATGCCTTCCAGAGGGACCTTGACAGGCTTTAAAGGTGGGCCCATGCAAACCTCGTAAAATTCAACAAGGCCAAGGGCAAGGTCCTGCACATGAGTCAAGGCAATCCCAAGCACAAATACAGGCTGGACGATGAGTGGATTGAGAGCAACCCTGAGGAGAAGGACTTGGAGGTATTAGTAGATGGAAAACTGAATATGAGCTAGCAATGGGTGCTCGCAGCCCAGAAAGTTAACTGTACCCTGGGCTGCATTAAGAGAAGTGTGACCAGCAGGTCAAGGGAGGGGATTCTCCCCCTCTACTCTGCTCTTGTGAGACCCCACCTGGAGTGCTGTGTCCAGTTTTGGGGCCCCAACATAAGAAAGACATGGACCTGCTCAAGCAGGTCCAGAGGAGGCCACAAAGATGATCAGGGGGCTGGAGCCCTCCCTTATAAGGACTGAGAGAGTTAGGTTTGTTCAGCTTGGAGAAGGCTCCAAGGAGACCTTATAGCAGCCTCCTAGTACCTGAAGGTGGCTATGGGAAAGATGGTGAGGTACTCTTTATGAGGGAGTGTAGGGATAGGATGAGGGGTAATGGTTTTAAACTGAAATAGGGTAGATTTAGATTAGATCTAAGGAAGAAAATCTTCAATGTGAGGATGGTGAGACACTAGAACAGGTTTCCCACAGAAGCTGTGGCTGCCCCCTCCCTGGAAGGGTTCAAAGCCAGGTTGGACGGGGCTTTGGGCAACCTGGTTTAGTGGAAGGTGTCCCTGCCCATAGCAGGGGGCTTGGAACTACATAATCTTTTAGGCCCCTTCCAACACAAATCATTCTAAGTTTCTATGATTATGTAATTAATTACCTTGAAATCCAATTTGTTCTGAAGCTGAAAGATCATCCACACCACTCTGCGTGGTGGTGCACTGCTCTGCACTGATGATTACATGTATTCTAACTAGACAATATGGATCTTAATGCATTTCTGGTAGACAACCTCCACAAAGAATTTGCTGCCCATGTCTGCTAACATCTCATGCATGCACTGTCAATGTTTGTGATGTTAGTGCACATGTGATGGGTAGCTATGGATTCAATGGGTTAATATTGGGGCATGCAATGCAGCAATGGCCAACTAGTGGGAATGGAGACACACTACCTTTGATGAATATGATCTCTTGAATGCCAAGGCGTGTGGTACATAAATCGACTTTAAAGGGGGAATGGTAAAGGAAAAAAAAATAAAAATAAAACGTACAAAATGAAGTAAAATCAATTCAACATTGAAAACAGATGCACAGTAATAAAACAAAGCTGTTTTTAAATGAAACATAAAATAGTGCAAATGCTGAACATGACCCAGACTGATGAAGCACAATGGAACTTCTGTGCAGAAAATCAAGTTTCTAGCACTCTCCTAAATGCAATTAGCTTTGTCAGCCTCTTTGAAAATGAGGAGATGGGGAGGGGAGGACGAGGAGAGCTATTTTCTCTATCCAAGGACATTCTACATTACCCTCTCCTCAAAAATAAGGCAAGTAAATTATTTAGGTTTTATAAGAGAGATAAATACCCCTATGTTATGAAGTACAGAGGGCATTGTGCCATTCTGGGCAAACAGCCAGCATTTTGCATTTTCACATTCAAATGTCTAGAAACAGTCACAAATGAAAAGCCATAGAACAGCTTTAGCATGTATGCAAACTTCAGTAAAAAGCAAGCTACCTGTGGTAGTAAAACACACATCTGATCACGACGCTACAATTGTACAGGAACATGACAAACACACACAAAATGACACACACCTATAAGCAGAAGACCCATGAGGCATTTACATTAGAAATTCTTTATAAGATGCTTCTCTTGAAAGACACTACATTAAACAACACTGAATTAATTCACTGCTGATCACAAAGAACAGGCTAAACAGAGCAAGCTGTCTGGGAAGCAAGCTCACTACAAGTATGAACAAAGCAACACAAGCAGAATTTCAGTTTAAAGAAGGGGTTCACATAAAAGTCATGTGGCCCACAGGAAGTCAGCTCTTATCCATAAGCAGCAGCCAGTTTGTAGCTTAAAAATGACAGCCCCCACCCCAAATCATCACAAACCCAGTTTTGTCAGATTTGAAGATCAGCTGTATTTCTTTTGACATCAAGGCATTCCAGTGTTGGTATGTATGTTCTACATCCTTGGACAGGATGCAGTAAAACTAGTGGAGTTCTCATTCATTTCCTCTAAATAAATTAATTCTCAAAACTATTCTTTAGAAAATAGGCAGATGCTGAGCAAATAAATTCTTAAAGTAACTTCAGCAACAGGAAATGGGAGAAAATGAGATACCACCACCATACTTGGGTGAGATATTTCCAGTATTAGGATTCCAGGCAACTGCCACTGTTACCTGTCCCCTTCAATGCTTAGTGGATGAGATCTTTTTTCCTGCAAAAGCCATTTTAAATCAAAGTAGCTCAGCACAGGAAAAAAAAAAAAAAAAGAACCATCAAGGCCTACCAAAGTCTGAAAACAAGCATGAACCATACTGAAGCCCTGCTTCCTCCTGAAGGAGCGTACAAGGCAGAACAGTAACTGTAACTCTTATCTGAACCCCCTGTATTGCGTATCTGTCCTCTGCTAGCCACAGGTACCTCATTCTTCTGCATCTCTTGGAAAATACAGAATTTCTCATGAAACACCTTGAGGGCATGTAAGGAGGAATGGAGGGGTGGGAGAGAAAAAAAGGGAATAAAATAAAACCAAAATAATCTTCCTCTTAGGAGAGATCTAGGTCAACTAGGGAGAGAGATTAAAAGAGAGTTAAGTAAATACAGAAAATTCCTACTTTCTTCATCAACTCCATCCATCAGCCTTAAATTCATTAGTTATTCAAATTCAGCTCACTATATATACACAGAAAGCACTTCCTATGACACTTCAATTTGCAGTATTTCATACGTTTGCCATCTGAGCCAAGTATGAACTATGTGACACGGATCTGTTCATGCTGGATGACAGGTTTGAGACAGGAGGCACAGGTCACTGTGACAGTACCCTCTCAGATGCTCTATTCTTCCCAAGTTTTTTTTAACATGTGAACAAGGCACCACCAGGAAGGGACAGAGGGAACACATTTTTCATTCTTCAGTACCAGAAGAGCTTGAGTGTTCTGTGGAGTCACTGAAATACCTATGTATTCCTCCAAACCTTGTGAACTCCGTCTAGTACAGCTTAGAAGCTCTCAGGAATTAAAGAAGGGCTCTTCCCCATTACTATGATTGAACAGTTCCTTACATTTTTCACTTACTCTTGCATTAATACTGCCATCCTAAAATTTCAAGTTTAAAAGCAACTAAAAGCAAATATATGACTCTTGGCTCTCACAATGTATTTTCCACATATAAATATTTTTGCAAGTAAATTAAATATATTTTTCTCTCCGAGCTTTTATGGAGACCTACTTGTGTATCCTCCTTCCTTCTCAGTAGCTTCCTTAAAGCACCCCTTGAAGTGAAACTATTTTGTCTAGAAAGCTGCTGATATGTCTTACAGTATGACATTATAGCACTAGCTAGGGAAGGTTGGTCAGGAGCAAGAAACAGTGCTCTCAGAGGAAGCAGAGTTTATACCAGACCACACTGCAACAAAACCACCAGGCTAAGACCAACCCCATATACTGGCATTTCATAAAGGCTCACTACTATGTGTTTCAGCTTCACAGTTGTTACCTACATACACAAGACATATGGAAATAGCAAAAGACTCAATGATCTTAAAGGTCTTTTCAACCTAAATGATTCTATGACTTTAAGTCCTCAAAGAAAAAAGGAGAAACAGCTAAAGAGAAGGTACTAATTCAGACTGTACACATTCTCTACTTCCAGGAAAAATAAGTAAACCTACATGAGCTGCAAACTGCAGCTTGTCGCTTACCTCTTAGTTGATGATCTGTCTTGACTATGTTCTTGATGTATGCAAAAGTACATTCCTGTCTGTAGTTTGCTTGGAATTCTACCAATTCAATCTATCAAGTAGGCTGGTAAAACAATATCCTAAAATTGGACCCTTACAAAAAGTAAGAACTATCTCATTGTTATATTTTTGCAACAACATTAGTGCCAGTAAAATTTACTCTTCTGACAGTAAATGTCTGTTTTCTGTAGATCACTGGCATGCTCACAACAGGAATTCAGTATTCTGACTGTGATATTTGTCATAAAGTAATGTCACAGTGAGACAACAGATAATCACAGTAGAGAGCAGCTTGCAATTGTGAAATCAAGTGAAACCAACTTATTTTAGGCAGAACAGTCAGCCAACTTACAGGAAAGCCTGGTCCACAGAAGAAACAGTAAAACTGACAAAATTAATCTTTCAAGTTTCTGATGTGATTCTCTGAACCTGTGACCTGCACAACGCTAGACCCATCTAAAATGCATCTGCCATCTGCTTACCTCTCGCTTGGATTTTTGGGAGGAGCGTTCCAGAATATCATCACTGGAGAGGTCAGAGTCCTCTGAGAAACTCAGGTGTTGACGGAGCTGCAAATCTGAGAAGCCAGGAGTAAAAAGGGCAAGTTAGAGAAGTGGTAAGTACTTTTTCTGTAAACATTTCAGAACTCAGTTGTAAGTTGATTGATCTTCAAAAATACGTAATCCTTCATGACAGTCTCCATTGCTTTGCCTGGAATTAGAGTGATCGGAGAAGCACTGATCCGCAAAATGTTCAATATTAGCTAGAAGCTTCATTCTAAGAAGCATCACTTTCTGCAAACACTGTTAAAAATAATGGTCATGATTCTTCCCTTGTACTGTATCAATGCTCTTATGATAGACACAGCACTTGGATGACAATGGCTGGCACTATTTTGGCTATTTGTACAAGGCCAGAGTAATGCAACATGTTTGCTTTCAATCATATTTATGGCTAACTTATTTATTGTATCACAAGCTGCCATTAAACATCTCCACCTGCACTTGATGGTATGTGAGAGAGATTTACATGAGGCCATAGAATCCCCACTTGACAGATCAGCAGACAATTGCCAGATCACTGAGAACATAGGAGTGACTGCATCTCTGCAGTCTTCAGCATCCTTGGAGTCAGGTTGAAAGCAACAGAACAGACCACCCAAGGAAAAGATGAGGACCAGATTTAAAATAGAGATGAAATGTCACAAACAACTGATTCCAGCAAACAGTGCTTACTTCTCAAATCAAAGGCAGAAAACAGATGTGCCTTACTGAAAGTGAAGCCTTTATTTAAGGATCCTTTGTTTTCAGTGGCATATCAGCTAATTCTGTCAATACGCAAATATACAATTTGAGCTGCTAGCACTTACCCTTGATCTGCATTGGGGAGCAGTGTCATTCAACACAGTAGCTGAACGACAAAGTAAGCCAAACTTACTTTCAAGGATACCTAGCTATAGAAAAAAGTATACATAGCTATTATACCTGCAGCTGTAACCAACAGAGAAGCTTTGTGCTTGCCAGAATCCACAGTGGCACTACTTGAGGGAGTGCTTGGGCAGGATCTGTCATCAGTCTTTTTCTTTTTGTCTTTCTTATACCCAGAGAAAACAGACTTCCATAATGACCTAGGCTTTGTTGCTTCCTCTGTTCCGCCACTAGATTTGTCAGAAAGCCTGCTGTCATTTTTGGATTTCTTCTCCTTTTTGTTCTTACGAGGGGAGAAAAGAGAAGTTCTTTTCTTACTTTTCCCACTGGAGCCTTCTGAAGATGTGACAGACCCCTCAGGTCCAGCCACATCAGAAGCAGGAGTGCAGAACTTCTCACTAGCAGCATCATGCTTTCGTGAGGATCCCTCTGCTATTTTTAAGGCCAGATGCTTTGGAGAGTCATAAAACAACTCTTTAGTCTTCAAGGGCATAGAAGATGCCTTTCGTGCCCTTGTGGCCCCAGCAGCAGCAGCCATCTCCATATCTTTCATCTTACACAACTGTTTAGCCATGGCATCACGTAGTGCTTGGCTCTTAACAGACTTCTCTCTGGCTCTCATTCTTTCTTCAGCAAGCTCCTTGGCCTCTGCAGAAATTTCAGGCAACACTCTCTTCTTTTGGTTAACTCCTCCTTCCATTGAGGGTGGACCACCATTTTCTTTAACCAAGGGCAAAAGAAGTGCTTTCTCTGGCCTTGGCCGACTGGTAGGAGGTGTAAAGAACTTCTCACGAAGGCTTGAGTCCTCCGTCCTGTCATCATATGTGTCTTCTACATCATCAGCAAATGGAATCTCATCCACACTCTCTGCAAAAGACTTCCGCATATCATCTTTTTTGGCCTGGGTTGACTCTCTGGGAGCAGAGGTCACCTCATGGCGTAGGGGAGCAGGAGGTGTTGATGCTGGTGTTGGAGGTGACCTGGATTCAACCTCATTCTGCCAGACTGCTTGATGCCTCTTTCTACGCAAAGTGGCTGGTTCTTCACCCTGAGGAGGTGGTGGTGGCGGACTTGATGGAGGAGTAAGCATTGTAGAGTCAGAAGTGTTGAAGCTCTGGCTAGCCATAGTTCTCATGTTAGATGAGCTCTCCTGAAGGCCAAGTCCAGAACTGCTGGATACATCTCTCCTTACTTCACTGGAACTCTTTAGCTCTTTTTCTGATGGAGATTTTGGAGTGAGCAGAGAAATCTGCTCATTTTCTAACTTGGACATTCCCTGTCGTCTTGGGGCAGGCTGGGGTTTTACAAGATGGATCCTTTCATCCCCTGAAATATTCTCACTATTAAAAGTCTTTAGAGGAGTTGTCTCAAGGGCAGATACAGTAAAATTTGTCTCTGAGCGTCTGTTTCTGTTTACTGGGGTGAGCCCTAAGCTCCTCCGGATTTCAGCACTCTTCATCCAGAACTCTTCTACAAGGTTACTCCGTTTCAGGGCTTCTTCTGCGGTAGTAGGGCTCCCCAGTTTTTCCATCTCGCTACCCTGGCCCCTAAGGACCAGTTTGGCTAAAGGAGTAGATGTTAAGGCTGGGACAGGTTGGAAACATACTGGAGGCTCCACTGGGGATGGAATGGATGTTTCGGTGGAAGGCAAAGGCTGGGAACAGATGGGCTTTTGAGCAGATGTTGGGGATGAAGCCAATGTTGGTGCCGCTGGCTGAGACTCTGCTAGTGATGTGGGTGCAATGGCTTCTGGTGATGCAGCTGGCTGGGATAACACTGGAGATGGTGGTACCAAAGGACTCTTAACTTTCCTGTCTTTGGGAATTTCATCCTTTGGACCTTCTTCAAGAAGGAAAGGCTCAGGAAAAAAGCGTGCCTCTGGAGATTTTATTGCACGGGATACTTCAGCCAGAGGATCTTTTACATCCTACAAAAAATGAAAAAGGGAAGTATTAATAATCACTAGCCACATTAGAATACTGTTCCATTTTTTTTGCTTTTAACAAACTTAGCAATAAAGAAACCATCCAATTATCAAAATACAAAAAACCCCACACATGGCATCGCATTCACAAGCCTGGAACACCACTTAGGACTTCTCATCAGACATGGTTCATTTTTCTGCCCCATTGTATAAACAGTCTTTTGTAGATGATATTGTAGCAAAGCAAATTTAATTTTTGGAAGAAAAGACACTAAACTGAATTTCAGAAATCCATTTCTATCTTTTCGCTCTCTCCCTTCAAATCTCCAACTCTGTGTATTGTGCTGGTCCCCTGTCTCAGACAAATTTGAAGCAAGTCTCTCCAGCTCTCACCAACACAGTACTTTCTGCTGGCTAGCATCTGATGTAATGCTTTCTTAAAGTAAGGGGTGCTTTCTCTTTTAAGAGTAAATTAGGCTGCAATTTCCTTGACCCTTAATGGTCTGATAAGTCTTGGTTTTCATTTCCTACATCCAGACTGCCATATTACTCAGCAGCACAATTCATTGTTTTATAATTTAATCCTTTGGCAGTGGACTCCTCTTACTGAGTGCTAGTATTATTCTTTCCAATGACATTTTTTGCACCAGATTTCTTTTGAATGCAGTTTGGTTTAACTGACACATGACCATCAGAGCATGAACCTCTCTATCTGTATGCTTGTATGACACATATTGAACACCCAGACCTTGAATATTGCATTTAGGCACTGTCCCGATATAAACAATGACTATGTCTAACAATCATTTGATGGTCCTGAAAAAAAACCCTTAATTTTAATAGAAAGTGGATGTTGTCAGCAATAGCTGTCAGCAAACCAGCCTTATCCTATAATGTGTCCATTGTAAAAGTAAAATGTTTTTTGACAAAACTCTTTAGGATAAAGCCTAATCTTTTAGTAATTCCTTAAAAACAAACAGTTGGGAGGGAAAAATTTGAACTGAACCTTTTAAGGGTCATTTCTGCTCTTACACACCAGTAGCTGGAAACTCCAGACTACGCTTGCATGCTGACACGAAGGCTGACAACATGACAGTATATCACTGACGTCTCACTGCCTTAAGCTGAACTAAGTTGCTACTCTGGAATAAATAAGCACTGCTTTGGTTACTACTAAGTAATATAAATATAATTTTGAGTTGCAACTGTACAGATTCTGCTTTTGCTACAGAAAAAGATAGCCAAACTAGGATAAACAGGAAATCACTTACTTAAGGCTCCCTTCATGCATTATGTATACCTCGTTATCTGCACATTGAAATTAAAATATCCTGTATAATTCTTTTGTGGGCTTTGTGATGCAAACTTGTATGACTGTGACAGAGCCATTACACTCTGAAGATAGGAAAGATAGTACCTGATTTTTAAAATGAAGTCAGATTTCAAGATGATCAACATAAATTACAGAGACAGGAAAGAAGGAAAGCCCACTGCTGTCAGTCCACATTAATTTATCCAACAAACTGCTCTATTGAACTACAGGTAGTAATTAGAAAACATCAAAGATTCCCTTTCTTACCTCTGCTTGTTTTGCTTTGGGGCTATCAACTGGAGACAGAGGAAGAACACCATCACCAGATGACTGGATAGGGATGGATGGCTTGCATGGATCTAGGAAAAGCAAAAAACTTTCCAAAATCACACGACACTTCTAATACTATTTTTTTACCGTTATACACAGCAAGTAGTGACAAATTTTTCAGATTTTTACAAATTCTAGACTAGACATTTGGAACACAGACAAAAATTTTGAAGTGTCAAAAATGGTACAAGCTTTTTAACATATAAGCTTCTACAAGAAAAAGCAGTTAGATAGGTTCTCGTGCTTCAGGAAGCTGTAATTAATGGATTCAGAACATTCTTCTCAAAATGTTAATGCAAGTACATACCCTGCCACTGAGAGTAGTAAGATGGTTCAAATTCAAGAGACTGTCTTCTCTTAAATCTAATAAATGTATAGACTACGCCAAATGCAATTACAATCATTCAAATACTGATGGGAAAGCTATTACCTTCTGTCACACTGCAAGAAGCACCTTCTGCTCCTTCTTCTTCATCTTCAGAAACTTTTAGTTCTGGCTCTTCAACACCACCCTGATGTAAGCGAAACTCTGCTTCTGCATCAGATGGGATGTCATCTGATCACAGATGAGGCAGGGGAAAAAAACAAGAGATCTTGGAAACAAATCCATCAGGACATCTGTTTGTTATTTAAAAGAGCTTTTATAATCCTTTCTTTCTATTCACATGGTGCTAGTCACTTTCATAACCTGAAAACCTAAATGTTTCACTCCTTTTTTCTGTGTACTAATTAGAACCATTTTAGCAGTAAATGATGGAGTATTAGTACAAATAAATTAGTAATTGAAGTCATACCTCACCAGTTTTCTGGAAATCTGACAATGTTTTCTGGCATATGCAGTTCATTTTACACTAACAAGGGAAGATTTTTGGCATAATATTGTGGACTTTTCACAAATTTGTTTATATTTCTGTTATTCAGTAGGATTAGTACTGAACACAGACCCAAGACCAAGCCCTCTAGTTAGCAGATGGTGAGAAATTTATTCTACAATCCATGGCATCAAGAGTTCTTTTTGTCCTTCACTCCTGGCTCCCTCTCTCGAGTATTTGAAACAAATTCATACATCACTAAAGATCAGGTTTAAGTACCCTCATACAAAGGTTTAAATGATGCATGCCAGTACCCTACCGTCATCCAGCTCTGCACCTGTGTCTCCCTCTTCACCTGCCTGCCCTTCCGTGTCTGCAGGCTCTGTGCCCAACTCGTCCTCCACATCATTATCTTCACATGGAGCTAGAATATATTCAATATTGAGAAAAAAAACAAAATAAACCCCCCCAAAAAACTATACAGTAAAAAGGTTCTACATTGAACTGTACCAACAGTGTATAGAGAAGATCTTTATTAACTGCTGCCAAAACAACAAATCCTGAAATGTGCCACCGGCAAAGACATCTATGGTGAAATGATACTTCCAGACTCCAACAAAACAAGGAATGCCTGCCCTTATCTCCAAGCCACTTGTAGCAAAAGCAGCCAGGGCTTTTCTGAGCAACAGGCCTTGTGAAAAATTAAACAAGGAGGAGACTGGGAGGACATCAAACCAGAATAAATTCTAATGTTCTTCCAGGAAGATTATTTTTTTCTTTACCGCACCAGAACAGCTACCATCACTTTACAGCATATGCATATTAGGTGAAACCTGAAATCTCACAATGTAGCACAACTGTTCATCTTGAAATTAAAACAGGCTTTTGAAGGTGTAAGTCAGAGACAGAGTCTAGCTCTGGGATTGACCATTATTACGTTTGGAAACTGTTTTAACTCTGTGCAGCTACCGTAGTCTTTGAGACTTGATATGCTGTACAAGTTAGTAGGACACAAATTGAGATATTTTAAAGTAAATTAAAAGATATTTTGAAAGTTTTCTGTTTACAGATCATTATTTGATTTGTTGGATTGAAAAAAAGAAAAAAAATCTTGAATTTATAACTCTGAAAAGGGCATTTGACATTGCTACTTCTGATTACAGGAGAAGAGAGAAGACTGAACTGTAGGGTCTAAATTTCATTATTAAATGACACTTTTTTAAAAAACCCCTAAATCTTATACCTTGTCCCACCTCTAGTGCTATGGATGATTTGCTTAATTTTTTTTTCTTAAGCATTTTTCATAAAACATATTTTAAATATAAAAAAAAGCATTTCCATTTTTGTTCCACAGTAGAGGCAGTCAACTACATTTTTAGATTTCTGCAGTGAGTTAGCATCAATTCATGTTCAACACATGCAGACATTTAACTCTGTTGTATATCCTATTGCAAATGCATACAGTGTCAGCATGTATTATTATGCACAACGTTTGCTAATTATAAAGGATACAGTCTTATAATGATGCTGACATATATTTATAACCTTCTTGGTTGATTCTATACCAGTAAACTAAGCGGTGCAAGTCTCTAGACCTGAATGCATACAGTGTCATACTGTTATCTTTAGGAGGGCTCCTGGCACGACTCCCAACAGTTAGCCCCCATGGTAGGGCTAGAGGCTTTTTCCAACAGGCTGTCCAGATGCAGCCCCCTGATTCTGAATAGCAAAGAAGTTTAGCCATATGAGAGTGAATCACATTGTGCCAGCTTTCTCCTGAGTCAGGGAGTAGGCCCTGATCCTTTTTGTTTACTAGTGATGATGTGGCTTTTGTAACGATTTATATGCTAGCATTCCTAATTAAGACAATCTTGAAAACAAACGAACCCTCCCTATAACTGAGGTCTTGAAGCCTCTCCTCTTTCTCTAATATAGGTTTTTGCTTATTTCAAAACACAGCCTTCAGTGGGTGGTTTGTCTTTTTCCTTCAATCTGAGAACTTTTTTTCCATGCTTTTCCCCTCTGTAGCATTAAGACAGAAAAACATATGGGCTAGTTTATTTTCTGTCAACTACTGTGAAAAGGCAGTTACACTTACATGTGATAAAGCACTGGCCTATTCCCTTATGTCAGAGACTTACTCAATCCAGAATCTTACAGATTCTGAGAGAAGGAGATTGAATCATATGGCAAAGGCTGGACTGCCCACAGGGCTATTTACAAACCTACTGTACAAAACCAAACTGTGTCCCAATCTGACTGTTGCTTAGGTATGCAGTATCTTATGCTATTTTGGAAATGATAATGACATAGGATGGTTTTATGATAGCAGCAATGTGAGTAATCTTAATCAAAATCCACAAAAATATAACTGATGTTAGGAATATCTGATACCACTATGTATGTGTGTCTTCAGATCCAGAAACTATGAACTGACATGAAACAGAAAGAGAGGGTTGGAGAGAGGAGAAAAATCAGTTCTTAAACATGTTGGTACACAAAACTCAACAGAAGATTATGGATGCATAGATAAGTAACAAATTGGTGCAAGGGTGGATCCCATTTTGAGGGACACGGAGAGTTTTGCAGGTGGCTAGTTATATTATACATATACTGTGCATATACGTATATGCAGTTAGGAAAAGGAGCAAGAGGCCAAAAGCTGTCACACAATAACTCAGAAGCTACACGCTATGGCAGCCAGAAACTGGGATCAGCACTTGGTTCATATCAGCTAGCAACCATAAACAGACTGCATTGTGTGCAAACACCTTATAAACACTGCTGCCTTGCCAAAGCAGCAGCAGAAGCAAAGTTTTATACGCAAGCTAGCTATTCTGATGTGCCAAAGCAACTTAGCCATAGATCAACTACCCAGACACAAACTGCTGCTGTTCCACTGATTTAAGATACCTTCATCACTTTACACAAATTTACTCCCTTACTCCAATCCCAGAATCTTCATTGGTTTTGTAATAGAGCTTAGAGGACCATATTTAAAAAATCAGTGGAGCTCTACCATCCTTCAACTTTCCTGAGGCGTTCCTAAATAATGTGAAGCCCAAGTCAAAGGAGACACAACAGTCATCACTATTCCTGAAGATCCCAGCTTCAACCTTATTATTCTTTCTTGTTTTCACCAGAGAACTAGAGTCTGCAGTTGCTACAGAGAACTGCAATTGCTTTAAGCACTCTGTCACTTAATTTTTCAACTGCAAGAAAGCCCCGTGTCCTTTTAGTCATGGAGCTAGGGAGAGAATAACTGGTCAGTCTTCAGTTTACAAAGCAAATCGAAGCACTCATCTATATTCCTCCTACTTTATTACACCCAAAATAACCTCTCTGTTTGGCCTGCCTTCACAAGGGTTACAACAAATGTCATGTTCATGCAAGAATGGACTGTCTGAGCAAGGCGTGCATGCACACTCCCCCTTCCTCCCTCCCTCCATGTCCAGTCATGCAGTAGCGACAGGGCCGTAAATTCCAGGGTTAAAGTACCAGCTCAGCTGCTGAAGGCATGGAGAAGAGACGGGCAAGGTTATTGTGCATTGGAATACATAGAACATCACCAAACTACCTCCAGGGACTGTCTCCAGCCACGCCTGTACCGCCTCATGGCGTACGGAGGGAAGGTCGGATGCTGAATTTAAAAAACAATAAATTGCAAGAAATCAAAATTAGACCATCAATAAGTGTCTAAAACAGAAGAGTGACAAAGGGAAATTTTTAAGTGGCAAATACAAGAATAAAATCTATTGAGATGTTAAAACAACCAATTCCAGGCTTGGGATTTAAATTGAGATAACATACAAATGTCAGGGACCTAGAAAATACAGACAGGCACAGTGAGAAAAACACCTCTTCTGACCAGCAGCTTGCTGCCGCTGTGCTCCACTTGAAAGTCCGCAGAGGAGGTAAACTAAGAGATGAAAGATGTGAGCAATGACTGACAGACAGTTTTAACAGGCACCCCAGAACCTGTGCTGCCTGGGTGAGAATGCCAGCAGAGGAAGAAGAGCACCCAAAGCAGAAAGAGAGGGGCTTTTACGTACTGTCATGCTATCCCAGGCTTTCACATCAAACCCTATTGCCACTGCTACTGATGGGCTCTCCAAATATCTCATACCACAGAATACAGCTCAGCCAGGAACAAATTTGTCTGTTGAACTCAGGTTGAAAACTTATAGCATATCCACAAGTACCTACTGGTGGCAGCCCTTTAAAAAACCAAACTGCTGATATGCCTGCACACACCTGTACTGTAGGACAAAGTAATTGAAGCAGCTAATCTAGTGATCAGGATTGTCCTAGTTTGCCACAGTTTTGGGGGAAGGAAAGGAAATACTGCCTTCCTTCCCAAAGGAAGCTGAAAAGGTGACAAAATCAGTTTTGGAAGGATCATCTTTTGCTGGCAGCTGTACCAATACACTACAGAAAAATAGGAATGATAAAATACAAATTAAAAGAAAAATTTGGAAACTGCAGTGATACAGACCCTCAAGCAGAAGCTAAAGTAACCTTAATTGTAGTAAGCTTAAGAAACTGTGTTAATATTTTTTACTTAGCCTTTTTAAACATTAAACAACTACTCTAGCAATACTTAATGTTACAGACAGTTGAAGACAGCCTATTTCTGTGGTTGCAGTGGGAAGGGAATACCCATCTCTTATTTGTAGGGAGCAGATTTCATCAGGAAATCCCAGTGCACTCTACAAACTGCAGTTATAAGCATATCCAAACTGACCTGGAACTGTGCATCAAGTTACACCAGGGTTAACAAAACCCCACAAACATCTAGAACTACAAGGAGAAGATAATTATCTGTAATGAAGTATAATCAAGCAACACAAAATAAAGCTCTAGGCATTTTTAATAGAGGTCAGTCATTAACTTCATTTCACATTTGATGTAAAACACCCCCTCCCACAGCATACTTACTCCCTCTACAATTCTGACACAATGTTACAGGCTCTGAGAGAAGACTACTACTCATCAACTGCATGGTTAACATTTATTAAGCCTAGGCTTCTGCATAGGTAAAGCACTTATGACATACTTACCTTAAGACACACTGTAATATAGTCTAGAATAAAGTCACAGCAGGGACTGCTGGAAGGTGCTTACAAGAGTGCTAGACTATTGACATCTCCCCCCTCCACGGTTTTCCTTTAAGTAACTGGCAACTCACAAAGGTCACACCTCACTTAAAAAAATAGATATATTGTCAAATCTTAAACACAGGGAGGCAAAACCACCGCTGACCAGATTTGCAAGACGTTTGAACCCCATTATTCTCTACTAATACCAGATGCACTTTGAAAAGCTGCAGAGAAATATGCTCAATACAGAAGGTGACCCTGTTCAATCTTTGCTGTAGTAGCTATACAACACAGCCCTTTCAGTGTTCCCTAAAGAGGTGTAGGATCCTTACTGCTACAAAAAGAACATGACAACTTCTATTACTATCTGTAAAGTCAGTTACCGAGGGCTGACTGTCAGCACTATCAAATCATGTGTATAGTGAGGAAAAATGCTATGGAGTCAAAGCAGGCAGACAAATGGGTCAGAAGTCACGTGACTACAGACCTGAGAAAGCGGTCACTTTAAGTAGACTGGGACCTGAAAAGCAAAATGTTTAACCAGTGTAATTTCAGTGTAATTTGAAAGTAGTTCTCTTCAATCACTGCTACCCCTCCTGAAGTACACTGCTCTTGAAGGGCACAGAAGCAACAGAGCTGAACAGCTGCAACTGTGATCCAGCAACTGACAGTGCAGGGCTTGAGGAAGATTACCTCTGGAGGTGGAGGACTTTGATGTTGGGACCATTTTTTCCTCCTCCTCTTTTTCACGGATGTGTGTCCAGTGCACATCTGCCAGGATCTCCAGAGGATCCACCGGATTTACAATCTGCTGCAGTCTAAGGTTCCCAGCTAGCAGGAAGAAGGCATGGCATACCAGGTTGTAGGCAGGGCGTTATGAAGAATGGGGATGAAAAGATTGGACAACAGTGGAAAGGAAAGGTAACACATCATAGGAAGGGAAATAAGAAAAGAAGAAAAGAAAATATTACTGGCTAAGATCAGTTTGCAAGACAGACAGAAAAAGCTTAGCATCGTGTGTGCACACATACACCAATACAGCACTCCTCACACTTCCCATCAAAGCCGAACAATGCCATTCCAAAGGCAGAGAGATGCTATTAAAAACATCATCGTAGATTAACTCTATTGCAAGCAGCTTTGCTGAAATGAAAGACATTCTCTGGGTGTCCAACAGTGTGTGATATGTAAATATCAATTTAGCAAAAATTTCCAGCTCCTTCAGCCTAGTCATTATGATTATTGATAAAGACATCTTGCTTTTAAAGGCAAGGGACAATCTGCATTGTAGTTTGATGCACCAAAACAAAAGGACTTTCATTCTCTACTATTGGGCTAAGCACTCACTTCTGTGCTGGGTACATATTTCTTTGTGAATTAAACTACATGATGGATCTCAGAGTTTCACACGTGTGTAAGTACATATGGGCACACACTTACTGTAGCACTTAAAACACTACTTTGTTTACTCCTGCTTTTTTGTATTGACTTGTTTGAAATATAGAATTTTTTTCTGAAGAACAGCATTTTCATTATGACTTAACAGACCCCCACCTCCCCAGAAGGGACTTCCTGTTGCACAAATGAATTAATTTAAAAGAAATTGCATTACTCCTCAATTACCTGCCTGCACGAAGCTCAGCTAATTATGGAGTGTCAAAGGGGACCAAGGGCACCTAAAGCAACTAATAAGCAACTTGTTTAACTGCTGCAGAATACCCACCTTGGGAGCATCTACCTGGAGGTATATTATATTCATAGATCCTGACTCTTGCTATCTCCTATGGGAGTATAGCTTGGGTTTTATTTACCCATAATAAAATAACTCACTCTATGGTGGACAGGTGTACAGTGTCCACAGGAGTAGTCTTCAAAAGCAAAAGACTCATCCTGAAAGGAAAATGCCCACTTGTTTTATGAAGTAGGAAGTCAATTTTCACAACAGCTGGATTACCACTGAGTAGGGCAAAACACTGTTCAAGCACTTTAGAACCTCAAAAGCAGTTAGATTTTCATGTGGTGCACTAGTGTTTGAAGGAAACAAGAAACATTAGCAGCATTTAGAGGTTGCACTCATTACTTCCTGCTGTCTCATTTTAATGACGTTCCTCTTGCCCAGTCATGTTTTCCCCAGACGTGACAGTGTGTTTGGGACTTCCATTTCAGGAATATGTGAGCTTTGGCATTAAAACTGCAGAAGAATCAGGCAGAAGGAACTGCAGGAAGGACAAAATCACCAGCAGGTTATTAAAGATGAAAAGGGTTCAGACGCACAAACTCAAATGCAGAGCAGGATTCACAGATTAGCCAAGTATTTAGCCATTTCATGTTTCTGCTGCCTCATCAGAGAGTTTTTGTATCAATTAGCACAACCACATGGTCTCCCAGACCTACTGGACATCCTGCAGGGACAGGAACCTGGAGTATTCTCACTCTGTACCAAAGCACTCGCATGCAGGCCCCAAGATGAGTAGAGTTAGCATTTGCATCGCCACACAAAATCTTGTGTTAAAAGGTTTAGGTTTGCCATCAATGGCTGAGAAGTATACAGCCACTCAGCAAGTCTTGAAAAGAGCAGGTCCCACATGATCTGCATGTTTTAAAATGGATTTCTCTGTGATTTAGACCAGTGTAACATGCACACCTTCATTTACTCCACAAATCTCTAGACAGAGGCCTGAGCCTGTCCTGATTAGTACATGGGTCCTTCTCACCTTTTCCAGTAAATAAATAGCAGATTAGCCAGCCACGAAGGATTGCTGTTAGCTGATTGCTAACAGGCAAACTTACCATTTACTTGAGGTCTAAATGCTTGAGAATTTAAAATGACACCTGGCATGGCCTTCACTCAAGGCTGCCTGCTAAGCTTTTCAGAAGCTGGACGTTAATTGCATTTACATTTGGAAAGGTAGCTTTCAACTCCAGTTCCACCATAACACCTGCCAGCACTTTATAAACACTGGGCAGTCTCAGTACTTAAGGGAATAAGAAGCCACCTGCAATTCAACTCCTTAGGACCCTTAGGAGCCAGGTCTAAAGCACACTAGCAATGGCAACTGGGAGAACTTCAGTTATGCTTACTTATACTTACTCAGAACTTCAGCCATCATACTAATACTTCTTATTCTTACCATCAGAAAAGTTTAATTGTAAAAAATTACAACACCTCATCCTTTTTTTTAAAAAAAAAAATAAAGTCAGAAGCTCAGTTACAGTTGTTACAACCATAAGCTGCAAAATACGCAGTTTGACAACTGTATATGCCCTCTTACCTGAAGGAAGGCACTTGGATTTTCCTCTTACGTATTCTAGCTCTAATGAACCACAATGAGAAAATAAGGAATTAACAAGCTATTATGACCAAGTACTCCAAAAAAACCAACCATCAGAAATAAACCACAGGAGAGTGCCTCATGGAAAGAAACACTAACAGTTAGTTAGATTGGAATGTCAGATTAATTTTATACCCATTATATGTGTCCTGGTTCAGGTAGGATAGGGTTAAGTTTCCCCAGCAGAGAAGGAGGAAGGGATCTCCAGCCGGGTTATTCATACCATGCTGATGTCAGGTCTGGGCGCTGGTGAGTTTGTGGCTTTGGTGATGGGAAGCACATGAGCAAGCTGTCTGTAACCATTGCAGTATTTCTCTGTATATCTTTTGTCCTGTTTACTGTTATTACTGTTTATTGTTGTTATCATTACTACTGTTGTTGTTCAGATTGTTTATCACACTGTTGTATTAAATTTCTTCTTATTTTAACCCAGGGTTTGTGCCTCACTTCCAGTCTGACTGGCTGAGGGTGAGGGAGGGGCAACAGTAACGTGGTCTCCAGTCCCAGCAGGGCCTAAACCACCACAATATGACTGAAAAATCTTGAGGGATCACCACAGCTTGATGAGTTTCCTTCACAGACTCTCCCCACATACACACACTCACAAAGGACAACAACAAAAAAATGCAAGTTTGCTGACACAGGTAATCTAATGGCAGTACTTCTGATGTGTCCCACAAGTCTGACATATTGCACAGGTGCAATTAGTCTGTGTCTATGGAACAAATCTGAAGCTCCTAAATACGTGGGGGCCACTGTTCATGCACATTACAGTAGCAAATTGTCCATGCTTTCTAGATATCCTGAGGTACTTGGCAGCTTTATCTTTTTCCTAAAACCACTTGCAATGTCAGACCTGATAAATGGCACTTGGACCAGGAGATGAAGATAACAACAGCTACTGAATCAGTTTTTAGGGAGCTGGTAAAGCAACTAAAGATGACACAGAAACGTCTCATGTGGGACCTGCTCTTAAAAACATTTCCCCCTTCTTCGGGGAAATGGAAGTGGAGATGGTATATGGGTACCTTTAAATGTACCCGTGTCCTCTTCATTTGAGAGATGTTGAAGCCAGAGGCCTTGCTGCAGCTCTCTCTCCCAAGGGCAATACTCCCCCTCTACAGCAGAGGGAACCACACATCCATATATAACACCAGACATGCGTGTACACACACAAGTGGTAGAGAGAGAGAAAGAGAGAAAGGACAGAATCAGAAAGAGAGACTGTCTGGAAATCCAGCAACTCCCCGTACTCCCACTGTATTCAAAATGTCTGACAAGAAAACTGCTCAAACAAAAGGTCCATCCAAGAACACCATGGTTTATCTGACTAAATACACAACATGCATGTTACCATACTTAAAAAGCAGTCTTCACTTCCACAAACGTCAGTTATGGAGATACAGCTCCTACACTGAAAAAGTAGCCAAGCAGCCTGCTGAACTCATCAACAAAACTGCCACTAAGTCTCAAAAAACTGGACCTCTCCTTGCATTAGGCAGCCAAAGACCTTTATAAAGAAGCTCTTTGGAGTCTACTAGTCTTCACAAAAATGAAATGTGAGTACAAAAACAAGATCAGAGAGAAATTTGGCATGGTGGTGAAACACTGGAAACATGTCTATTCTTAGCACAAACTTTGCATTTTGATGACTGAGACAAACACGGGGGAAGGAGCCTTTCCCTAAGATTTTCCACAGAAATCACTCAGAGCTAAAATGGGAACCACCTGAACTCCTTGATTTCCCAAGGCCATCTTTTAACTAATGAGAACTACAAGCAACTTCTTCTGGAATGCCCTGATGACAGTTACAGGGCCCTACCCCTTAGTGAGGCACTCTGCAAAACTGAAAATACTCCTCCACAATGCTTCCAGCTCTTGCTGTCTAAGAACAAAGGGCACATTCAAACCCAAGTCCCAATAACAATAAAAAAAACCCCAATAAAACAACACAGTGTCACAAATCTGTGAATTGCACATGTTGGCATGGTGTATGGGAAGCATATTGAGTAGGTACCAGTGCTGTAACTGCCCTGTAGGGAAAGATCTGTATTCAGAACAGTCCACCTAAAGCTTTCCTTGACACTAACTCCCTCAAAAATCAAAGCAATAAAGAAGTGAAAGAAGAAGAAAAGTTTTTCAAGGCAAATCTTTCTCATTCTGTATGGCAAATACTCAACTCAGTTTTCCCTGCTATCTAGCAGAAATGTAGGACAAATCAATCTGTCTAACCTTCACTTGACTCCTCATCTTCCTCCTCTTCATCTTCCTCCTCCTCCTCTTCCTCTTCATCTTCTTTGTCCTCAATCTCATGATTTTCCTCAGCCTCAATCTCTTCTTCACTCTTTCCCTTCAGCAGGGCGTGGATACGCACAGCCTCTTTCCATGGCACACCACCCAAGTCTGAAGGTGGTTGCTGAGGCAGCAGTAGTTCATCATCTTCTTCCTCATCTTCCTCCTCCATCTCAGACTCTGAACTACTGTAAAGGTTTAGGAAAAAAGATAAATAAACAATTAGTTAATGTTTCCTAGAACAGCCCTAGACCACTGACAAGTTGTTTCAATACATGCAACCCCAAAATTTACAACGGAAACCATAATACTATTTTTCTGCTTTCAATATTTCATAGGCATTTTAGTGACAGCATTGCACATCAGCTGCAGTATGGTCCTTGTCCTGCTTCTTTTAAAGATGGTGAAGCAGCACAAAAGAGCCTGTGAAGCCAAGTCCAAATAATTGTGCAGCATTAATTGTTACAAGTTCATGACAGTTGAATACAGCAGAAACTACTTTCTTCGTATCATATTGCTTGGGATAAACCAGTGCAAGAGTTCTTAGCAGTGCCAGAATGTAGAAGGTCATGTCTTTCAATAATGGCAGCTACTGCTAGCATTTTGGACAGCTAAGATGTTTTTGGCACTTGATGGGGTGAACCACAAAAGACTTTGAGAGTAGAAAGAACACACAACAATCAGGCCAGAGGATACAGCATATGAACTAAAGAGAGCTGGAGAAAAAAAAAACAAACATAATTCCTCACTGCTCTACATCACAGACATAACTATAATATGTATTCAGTTTAGTACACAGTGTACATAGTGACAAGAAACTGTAGGAAGAAGTGCAAGGCTAATAATAATAATGAGCTTCTTAATCTCACAGCAAAGTCTAAAACATGCAAAACACTAAATCATTAGTGCTTTTTTTGGTAGACATCTCTCTAATTCTAACAGTTCCTCAGTATAAGCAGCAGGGACAAGAAATGTAACTGCCTATACAGTGACATTTAATCCAGCTCACTCTTACATACTGGACTACCTAGAGGTACTGGGGTGAAAGAAGGTTGCATTTGTCCTTGGAAAATTAACATGAACTACAGCACATTCAGAGGACATACCTGCATGGTGAAAAGGTCCTCTTCCTTTGTTTTTCTTTAATAGTTCATTGTCATAAAAAAAACTAGAGCAACAGTAAGATGCATATAAATCTTAAAAGATCCAGATTAATCTGGATTGAAGAAGAAAACTGTCTGTGAATGCTTAAAATTTGGGTGACTCATCTGGGAACAGTATTCTACTTCTGTTGCTTCCTTATGACAGCTATCACTGTAGTTAGCAGCCTTTGGCAGAACCCATTCCATATAGGTAACAAGAGGGAAAACCGACAAGTTGAAAACAATGAAGTTTAAATTTCACGTAGGTCTATAAAATATAACTTGTAAAGATGTTGTTATTCTGTTTCCCATACACAGGTTTTTTTACAGTATGTGACAAACTGGCAGTTTCAAAAAAAATTACATATGGTGGCACTCATAAAGCAGATAAACATATTCAGGTGCAGGACTTCAAATTAGTCTAACACTACACAAACATACCATATTTACATAATTTTATTAATCTACGTGTCTGAGAAACTATTTTTGATAGCAAAGCTAATAAGGAAAACACCACTTTTTTCATGCTCTGATTGTCATGTACTTCTGTCCATAGGCTCTTAAATTCTCCTCAATGTTCTGCACATATATAACATTATTTTGCTGAAATTGCAACCCACTTTTTAACAGCATAAACTGAATACTTATTTTTAACAGGCTGCCTGATTTTTACATGCTAAATACTGAACACATACACTGTTACATGCCATGGACTCTGCATATTCCAGGAGACTGAAGCATATTCCAAAGGCTTTATGCATATATTGTCACAGAGATAAAAAGTGATGTTCCCCTCCTCCCTGATTTACTTTCCCATCCTTTGGTATGCAAATAAACCTGACAGGTGCTGCATGTTGGGGTTTTCATGTGCTGTCAATAATGTTTACTGCTGTTCAAACTGTTGCCATGATTGCAGAATAGAATGAGCTTCTGATCTTCAACCAGCTGGCTTATCACATGTAATACTGATGACACAAATTCTTTACCACATAGCTCACTTTACCTTCTTTGGCTTTTATTTATAACTTGGTTTTTGTTTGACCTTTGAATACTGAGAAATTAGAAACTGAAAGATGGCAGTGAGATGGCCCAGTATAGTGGCCATTCCTTTCAGCATGGCAACCTTGTGCCACAGGAATTAATTCAACAGCTGAAACTTTTTTTTTTCCCTATAAAACAGAGATCAAAGACCAAAGTAGGTTGCTTTATAGAATTCGTATAAGCAGCTAAGTATCTCGTAAAAAAGGGTACATACAGAGATTTAGTGCTGAGGAGAGGAACTGAAACCTAAACTGTGGAAATGAACCGCTTCTTTTCCCTTGCCACCCAGACCCACACAGCACAAGCCGTCCTATGGTACCTCCTCAGAAGGCCACAGGGTATTATACCAAAACTGCACATGACCTACTAGGAGTTACTGCAAGTTAAATGCAATGAATAAGGTATCTCAAGGTTTTTTCTGCCCCTCAAAACTGTGTAATCAGGGTTTGGTTGCTTAAATGATTTTTTTCTCATTGAAGCTTAAACAAGATTAACTCTCTTTTATAAAAATATACTCTGAATACTGTTTTCTAACTTCCTCTGCAGTGTGCATGCTCCTAAGTGTGTGTGTGATAGGAAACTGCACCAAGTGTGTGGTGTCTGCTTGACTGAGAGCTAATGCCTCAATGAACCTTCAAGCCCAATCCATCACTCTGTAAGACACAGAGGGAGCAAAGAGTTCCCCATCTCCTCTGCCTGCTCCTAATCCAGCAGTGCTGCACCAAGACAGTGACGGTGATCAAATAGAGCTTTGCTTGGCTTGTCGCAGCGGTCAAACTTTTTATTTTTCTGAAAAAGTGGTCAGACTTCTTCTTTTTTTTTTGTTTGGTTCTTTCATTGAATTGGTACATCTGAGCAGAAAACACCTGATAATTACATCATCGAGAAAATTCTCTCTCTGATGTTTGGTCTGAACAGACTTATCAGTGCTCTGAGTAAATTGCTTGCCATATTTGGATTTGGGACATAAATTTTTCCAGGTCAAACTTGACAGGGAATTTGATGAATCTTCTCTTTCCTCTCTATCATAGACTGTGAGTTGCCCACTAAACACTGTTTTTCAAATGAAAAATTATACAGTTCAGTCTATTACAAGCAGAAATACTCAGTTAATTACAGGTTATGGGGATGTATATAGGACAAAGAAAGCTAAATGTAACACCCTACAGGAGGAAATCAAACTCACTGACCTACTAGTGTACTGCACTGAGTCTCCACAAACTTGCAAAACACCTCTTGGAGATGACCAACAGCTTTATGCCAAAATGCCAACACTCCACTTTTTTTAACTAACTCTTGTCCTTTGGAAGTCTTCTGCCATTCGCTGAGCGGGCCTACTGTGTTCTGATTTACTGAAATCAAGACCAATAATAATAATAATGATAATGTTCCGTACTAGTAAATTTTGTTTGAGCTAGAAACATAAAGGACTAAAACTCCCTCATTATCATTAATGCCTATACTGTCACAGCTGATATAATTCCTAGGACTGAGCAGGGAGCTAAAGGAAGGATGAGTGAAGCAAGCACGAGTTTGCATCTCCTACAAATAGTCCCACAATTATTCAATCACAGCACTAGAGAAGATCTCAATTATGTAAAATGTCGAAATAGTTATTTCTAAAGAAATTAACATGTTAAGAAATTAATCAAAAAGTATTATTTAGGTTTTGGAGGAAACAGTTGTACAAGATATTACTAATTGCCAGGCACTTACATGAAAGCCACACCTTCACGAGTCCACACATATGCATTCTCTGTCAAGGCTGAGTTCAGGCTACTAAAAGTCACCCCTTTCCAGATGCTGCATCTTCAAACTTATCAGATAAATAAATGACAGATTCTGTACTACACTAGTCCTGTAAACATTTTCACTCCTGCAGTCTTCACCACATCAATTCAATTTAACATAATATAAATGTAGTACAAAATTTCTCATACAGCCCTATAAGCTTGTAGGATCTAAGTCTCAGGAAACCAACACCAGCATTTTCTGAGTTTATTTCAAGAAGCCTGCTGGACAGACTGAGATCTGAAAAGGTAAGGGTTGTTATCGCTACAGAGAAAAGCAGATTATTAAAAACCATATTAAGAGATCGAGGCTCTGCAAAAAGTGGGTGATTGACTACAAAGTTCACAAGCATTCTTCATCAAGTACTTTCTCTCAATGATTCTTGCAACAACTATTTCCAGTAGCTGTACCTGTATATATTGGGATTCTGGTCTACTTACTGATCATCAAGTGAACCCTGATGAACTTTGCTGATGATACCAGGCTGAGTGCGGAAGCGGACACTCTCCAGAAGGGAGAGCCACCCTGCAGGAAGACCTGGATAGGCTGGAAGAGTGGGCTAACAATAACCTCATGAAGTTCAACTAGGAAAAGTGTAAGGTCTTGCACCTGGGAAAACATAATCCAGGAGTGCAGCACAGGCTGGGATCTACCTGGCTGGGGAGCAGGTCTGGGGAAAGGGACCTGGAACAAGCTCAATGTGAGTGACCAGTGAGCTGTAGCAGCAAAGCAAACCAACAGGATAATGAGTTACATCAACAAGGGCATGCAGCAGAGATAAAGAAGTCATTATCCCACTCCACTCAGCGCTTGTCAAGCCAGACCTGGAATACTGTTCTCAGTTTTGGTCCCTGCTATGCAAAAAAGGTGTGGCCAGGCTGGAGAGGGTCCAGAGGAGGGCCACAAAGATGATCAAGGGACTGGGAAGCCTGTCATGTGAGGAAAGGCTGAGAGAACTGGGTTTGTTCAGCCTTGAGAAGAGAAGGCTTAGGGGACACCTTATCACCATGTTCCGGTATTTGAAGGGCGGCTACAAAGAAAATGGAGACTCCCTTTTTACAAGGAGTAACATGTAAAAGATGTGGGGTAATGGGCACAAGTTACTTCTGGGGACATTTGGACTGAACACAAGAGGGAAATTTTTCCCAGTGAGAACAATCAGCCACTGGAATAATCTCCCCAGGGAAGTGATGGATTCCCCAACATTGGACACTGTTAGGATTCAGCTGGAGAGGGTGCTGGGCCATCTTGTCTAGACAGTGGTTTTAACAAGAAAGGTTGGACCAGATGATCCCTGAGGTCCCTTCAAACTTGGTATGCTATGATTGTACAATATTGCAGATAAAGAGAACATTTGTGATGGTACTACATGTTTTTCAGCAGCCGTAACTACTGCTTCAAATTAATATCTCTCAGGCATTGCATCAGCATTCAGTCAGTATTACATGGGTGTCAAGCTTGAATCTTTAAATCAAAAGTGGTTTTGAACTGTAATGCAAAACATACAGAACAACATTGGAACCCTCTCCCATTTTAATCCATGTTCTGTTTGCTCAAAAGATTAACTTGTCTTTCTTACAAATGAAAAAAATATTTTAAAAAAACCCTTCCAATTTAGGACTGAATTTCATGGTATTATGGCACTATAGGTGTCTTCTAAGAATGGTAGTAAGCTATTTAGAAGAATGGAAACTACAAGATAAAATACCTGTGTACATATGCATAACATTTTCAACAACTTTAGAAAGGGCAACTTGATAAATAATACGTTAAAAAAGCTAAGGGAAAAGCAAGCAAAAGTCTGTTGGGATGGGTATAAAAAAAGCTTATGGACAATGTGTGCTAACCTGCTGGCCACATCCTCTTCTGTTCCTTTGTCCAACACATTGCTCAGGTTATGCTCTGCCAGCGTCTCCTCAGGAACCTCTTCCAGTTCTTCTTCCCGCTGCAGTGACAGCCGGTAGTTCTCCAGCTCAATCCGCTCAGGTGTGCCACGCAGCCGCTTAGCAAGGCTGGGCTCTTCCAGCCCATTTACATTAGAACCTAAAGAATAAGCCAGTAAATAAACAATAAATGCAACAATCAGAACTGTAATGTTTTTAAGAAAATTGAGCAATTGGGAAAAAAAGGGCATGAGGCAGAGGAATGTAAATAAAACAAGAAAATACCTTATGTCATTATTCTGTTCACCACTACTGGCAGAACCTGATGGGGAGCCAGACTGCAAAAGTGAATCTTAGTGGTTTTGGCTAACCGATGCTAAAAAGAATGTTGTGTCCCAGTTGAGAGAGGAAATAAGGACATTTTAGCTGCAAAAAGTAGAGCTGCAACAAAGTCTATGTAGTAAGTACTGGGGAAGGCCTGGCCACAGACTGGATATATTCTATGAGACACAGAAATGCTATGGGGCAATCCTGCTGCATGTTAAAATTGTTACCAGGCAAGGCAAGACTACAGACCTAGGGAACAAGAAAATATTATTACTAATTAAGGATGAGGGAGGAATGAACAAGGCCCACTTAGAGCAGGTTTCAAAACTTTTTATAGACTTGAATTAATTTGCTTTTTAATCAGAGTTTGTGATGAAATGCACCACAGGGAAAAAATCTAGGTAAGATGTTTACAAGAACAAATCCCCTGAATCCCCAAAAATTGCAAGGACAGATGAACCAGGGAGTTGGAGGAAAGTATACAGGAGCTTCATTCACTGTGGCACTCAATGAATTAGAAGTCTAACCTGCATTCGTTCATTTCTTTTAAAAATTATAGTATTTTAGCTTAAATACCATGCCACTGTTTACCCTTACCCAGCTTACTATTTACAGAGCCCAATCTTTCCAAGCTTCTGTTTTGCTTTGCTAAACAAGCCAAGTCTTCCTCTCATGAGATAAGCTCTTCAGTGTACTGATCATCTCCCAGGTCTCTGCACCTGTCCCAGTTTGGATTAATCTTTCCAGAACCTGCATGATTAGAATTGAACACAGCTTTCCAGATGAGGCCTTATCAGCGTAACATATAACCCTGCCAGAAATCTCTCATCTGGTACACGGTGAGAACACACTTGCCTATTTATATGCCACTTAATACTGGTGGCTTTTATTTACTCACTGATACTCAGATCTTTCTCCTTCTTTGCTTTCAACTGATAAGCACCTTGCTGGTAGCCAAAATTCTCAACACTTTCTTCATGCATGACCTAGTACTTTCTACTATTACATTGCTATTTTTAAAATTACAGTCTGTCTGCAACATTTTGCGGTTCTTAGTGTATGACGTGCCTATCCTCCTCTGCATTGCTGAGGGTTGGAATTGTTGTCTTAGCAATGAATTTCATTAGTATATTTTTTTCCTTTTCTTTTTTTGCCAGTAATCTTTGTGAAAGTATTACAAACATCAGTCCCAGATCATTTTTTGTGGAACTCCACAGTCTGTAGGTGACATCCAACCCCATTATTTCCTTTTTCAGTGAAACCTCAAATCTCTCATTTAAGTCAACTTCTTAGCTACTTGACGCTTCATGTACTACTCTGTGATTTTATCCAATTTAAATAATTATTTCCATGTGGAGACTTCAAGTGCTTTATTGAAGTCCAGACTGTTCACATTTCCCTTATGGAGGCAGTCAGTTACTTTGTCAACAAAAGCTATCAAGCTAGGCCAGAATAGTCTTTGGTGAATCCGTGTCAGATTTTATAACACTTACCTTCATAAGATCAACGAACTTCACTTGCAGAACTAGCAGTCTTTAGATATTCCTTCAGAGAAGGTGTTTTATCTGTTTAGATTAAGGGATATGTACTTGTTCAGATCACCTTTTTTATTTTATTTTTAATCGTTTAATTGAAGGTCATATTTCTGTCACCCAGCGGTCACATAGTATTACCCTGAATTAGGTAGTCAAGATACATCAGGATAGCTTGATTTAATCACAAATTGGTACCACAAAGCTCACAATTTCATTGTACAATTCTTCCACTCTTCTGAAGCAAAGACTACTCAGTTGAATTTTATTTTCACTCATTACAGTATAGTAAGATTTAAACTTTGCTTCCATATTCATCAGATTAATTTCATTTTCCAAATTTGGCTGCATATTGACTTATTTTGCTCCCATGTCCAATTTCATTGTCCCAACATGTAACTGGAGGCCAAGTATTCATTTGATTGCCTGACTACATGTAAAATTGCATTTTATGTCAGCCCCATCGTCACTGTAGACACATTTCTGCTTTCCCTTACCTTGCTTTTACTTACATGCTTAAAGAATACAGCTGTTTCCTTTCCTTTCCTTTGCAAAGTCTAACCCAGCATGAGCTTTGGCAATGTTTATCCTGACACATTTTGACCTCCAAGACAGTTTTCATTTTCTTTCTCCATCCTTCATAGTTTCTTCAGTTTATTCCTAACAGCCTTTTGTTCAGGGCAATTACTCACTCAGTATCTTAGTCTTTCACACAAAATGAGATAGGTCTTGCCATAATTAGTGGCATTTATTTCCAACCCCTCTCCAGCAAAATAAAATCTCATAAAGACAACTGCCAGGAGTGTTTTTCTCTCTTCCTTAGTACTATTATTGAACTCTTCTATGATGTGTCCAAGCGGCTTCTGTACCCTCAGCTGGAACTACAGGGCTTCTTTACCCTATAAATCCCAGATGCTGGATCAGATGGCAGGTGGGAACATTAATTACCTTGTATTTCCAGGGATGCTGTTGTCTCTACTATGTCCTGCTGTTAAACCTTATGTTATGTTAGTATTTTCAAAGTTTAGTGAAACTGGACTGCCTTTTGAGCTGGGATTCACATTTCATTTCATTTTCTCTAAAATGGTGATACCACCTCAGCCAAATCTATTTTTGTAATCTGTGTTACATTCTCCAACCCTGAGTTCACAGTAACAGGGGCACTGACCTGGAATATTGCTCTACCATTTCTGGCTGACAGTAAAGAAACAAAGGACTCTGGGTAACTCAAGAACACAAAGGTGAGGGAAAACAAAGAAGGAATATACTAAAATCCACATAAACAAGGTGTTTTTCTACTACTTGGAACTCTATACATAACAAAGCCATCAGCTAGGCTCAGCTACTTCAACAGAAGTATCTTTTCATAAGCTGTTTTAACTTATTCTCTTCTGATGCATAGCCCAACATAGCTGCAAAGTCCACAAGCAGAAAAAAAACCCACAAAAAACAAACCTCAAACTTTTTATCCACCTGACATTATTTCACTCCTCTTGTTTTCTAACAATCTTAAGGGATTTTTGTCAGCCTTTTCAAAGTAAAACACACAAAAAAATCATTCCCATATAATTAAATTAAATTAATGGAATATTAAAAAAAATAAAGCTTGTTCCAGTGTTGCGGTATCTAAGGTGGGGAGAAAGACTGGCAGCAATCACAAGGCAAAAGAGGGCTGAAAATCAAGCTGACATCTCTTTATATGTATTTGGTGAACACATACAATCTTTCAGGTATGGTTTTCAAACCAGAAATCATCATCGCCCTTCTCATCCTGAAGACCCAGTATAACTGGTACATAGAGAATCAAACCAATTCTATCACATCACAAAGTGGGAGTGACCCAATGCAACTGTGTTAAAAACCCCTGAAAAGACAGAAAACCTGCCTAAACTTTAAGGCAAAAGGATGTGTTCAAGCCAAGATGTCCTGTGAGCCTGACAAGTACTTTGTGCCTCAAAATCTCAAAGAAGTAGGAAGGACATCCCCAGCAATTTCTCTAATTATATATCCATATACTTGAGATGCAGGATTGGTCACATCACTTCACTTTGCAAAGAAAACAGCTCTACATTGGAGAACTTGATACAGAAACGCAAATACCAGCTTCAGCGAGGGATTTCTAGGAGCTTGCTCTATATGGACCATTTGGTCTACTTGGTCTATTGGTTTTGTTTCTAAAAGGTGCCATGAAGACTTTGCTGTCTGCCTGCAAAGCCATTATCAAACTTGTTACTAATGTGAAACAGGACAAATGCTACAGATAGCCAATTTCCTGCACTATGAAGCCACCAACTCTCAGAAGGAAAAGAACTACTGTTCACAAACCTGCTTAAGGGATAAAAGCAAGTGTGAGATACAGGTATCATTAACACAATCAGATGATGAAAAATTGGCTCATATTATGCTATGAAGTTCACACCAATTCATTTGAAGCTACAATAAGAAATAATAAATAGGGACAAGGAAGTCTGAAGCTTTCCTGCCCTTATATATATAGCTACATGAATGGGCAAGGTCTATACCAGTGCAGTTCCTGTAGACTCTGAAGCTTATCCTCTGGAGGGGAAAGGTGCACCTCTCAAATCATTGCTCTGTATTCCCCAGACTGTTTTGTAGCTTGCTGGTAGGAGACAGCTGCAGAGTGCCCTCATTAACCATTAGCTGACATTCTACTTTATCAGTGCATCTGGGCCCACAGAGCCAAAAGTCAGCAACCAGTCCCAGCTGAGAGAAAAGGTGTTGATGATGCTGTGTTTGCCAGAAAAAAAGTTATGTTACTAGACAGAGAGGGAAGCTACCTGAAAGCCAAGAGCAGCTTCTCATGCAATCAACCGATCTGCTAAAAATCCACAAACAATATCCAAAATAGGACACATTTTAAAATCTGATTCTTTACTTTGGAAGAGTCAGTGGGCCATGAACATTACATAGATCATCTGAAGGGAACTGTTTTTCTTAACAGGATAGGCTACTTAGCTATTGCATGAAAGCTGCCAGAGTCCTCTATTTATCTCAGCCTTGACACAGCCTGCCTCATGTAAAGAAAGTCATATGATCAGAGATAACATTCCTACACTGAACCACTCCTTGCCTGCATGAATGTGTCTTTTTCCATCAACTTTGGCAGTTACTGGAAGGCTTGAGAGAAGATCCCTTCTCGATTTTCCCCCAGTGCTGCCTTGTTCTGTAAAATCTATAGATTATTCTCATGAGCTAGCTGAAATCTTGCCAAGGTTACTCCCTGACATAACATTTGATGAAGATGCAGGAGAAAAGTAGGAATCTGAGAACAATTAATTCATCCCAAAGGGAAACTACCTGCCTATTCTACTAGAATTTATTTTTCACTAATCACACAGTACCTCTAGACTTCCTTTTCTTAGTCCAATATGTTAAGATTGCAAAGCTCTCAAAGTTAGATGTCATCTCTTGTGAAGTGTGGGTCCAGTATTTTGCAGACTCAGCTGTGACCTTAGGGAGTTACAGAAATTCAGATAAAGGAGTCTACTATTGAATATGTGCAAAAGAAGGAAGGAATTAATACCTTTCTCAGGAAAACCTTCATTTTGGATTTCTCAGATCTTGTGCTTTTATGATAATGTGAAACACTGTACCTGTTTATTTTCACTTGTCTTTTCCAAACTCTTCAATTACTTTTACCTCCACACAATTGTTTGAGAACACAACTATGTCAGATAAAAGAAATCCTATAGAAACAGCAGCATATTGCATATAACAAAGTCCAGAGATGGAAGATGGGAACTTTTCTGTGGGAGCTTAAAAGTGACACAGCGAGCTCTGAGTCAGAAGGTCCTCTGATTTTGTTGCCATTAATTTCTAAGAAATATCTTTTGGGGTATGGTTTCTGAAATGTGATGACAGTTCAGCAAACATTATCACTGAGGTACGGAGAAGGCAGCAAATGAAATCCAGCAGCATTTTTAGGCTTCTCAGTTTTCATCTGTGTTAATGTCAGCTGAGTTTCATTCTTTTCCCAGAAGTTTTACCCTCACCCACTTCAATTCTATTAACTGCCTCTTTGTGTTCCAACTCCATTTCTTAGCCAAGGGCCTCAAAATGTTTTACAAGTTAAAAAAAACCTATTTTGGAAGTAGGTGAGTACTATAGAGGCATTGCACAAGTCCAGACACAGAGGTTAAATACCAGCAAGGCAGTCTTACAACAGACTAGTGACAGTGCCAGAAACAGGATTCAAAATGCCCAACTCCATTGTTTTCACTTTCAACTTCACTTTAAGTCAAGACAAAACACTTTAAAGTCAGAAAGGGACTAAAATATGTCAGATTTTAAGTGTAATGATTATGGTTGAGCAATGGCACCTCCTATGAGATGCTCGCTGCATTCAGCCATTGTGTAAAAAAAAATAATAATAATAAAAAAAAATCTTAGTACCGAGGCCCATTGTTGAATGATACACATATTGAAACAGTAAGTCAATTAAGACATTCCATTTAAAGCAGGGCAACTAATTTTTTCCAAGAGATGTAGCCAGAAATCCTTTCCTTAATCCTCCCCCAAATTAGTATCTAGCCACTGTTAACAATTTTTGTACTGCACAGTAACAGACACATAAAATATGTAGATGGCAACTCTAGGTGTATTAAATGGAATGGATTTTTTGAGTTAAGAAGAAGTTTAAGGTTCTAAATCCAGATTCATCCATCCTTTAAAATTTATCTTTTTTAAGAAATGTCTCCAGGAAACTGCTGGAAAGAGCCCAGCAGGTCTGGTGAATTCTTGTCACTGCTTGTTCACACAGCCTCACATCACATACTGCAGAACTGCACATATCCTGGCAGCATCCCCTGAATTTTGATAAACACATCCTAAAAGCCAAAAAGGGTAATATAACACTGGCTCAAATAGAAACAAGAACACATTTTTTCAAACATAAATATTTAATAGTCATCAAGAGTCAATGTTATTTTGATATAATGTATCAACTTTCTCTCTTACTATCCCTAGGGTATTCCCAAGTCCTCAGGAAACCTGAATTACTCATTTGTATTAAGAAGCCATCAAATCTTAAATTTTCTGATGTCTGCATTTCCAGTTTGGTCCATAGCACGTTCTGCTAAAAATAAAAGCCCTGAATTCAAAAAGGACAGTATGATAAGAACAAAGTCTATTCATAAGCAAGATAGCCAGAGTGTCCATGCACAGGACTGAAAAGGAGCTCAAACCTTAAGATGACCTTACCGAAATTCTTCTGTAACGCACATCTTCACAATAAATAGTATATAAGATTTCTAGAATATATGCTCTACTGAGCCAAAGATCTTGGAGTTTGATATGGAGATTGTACATAAGCAAACTGCCTTATGCATGTTGGACTTGACCAATACAACTGTCCTTCAACTGACATTTAAAATCTAGGGAACTAAGGAGACACAGGGCAGAAGAGCAGCTCTTTCTAGACTACCAGAAGAAAAAGGGTTTTGCCACTGAGCAACTAACATACTTAAGACCTCTATTACCATGTCAAGGCTCAAGCCTCAAACTGTCAGTCTAGCAATTCTTCCTAGCAAATCGGGGACCTAAACAGAGAAATGGGGAGATAAGCTATACAGACAGAGAGGTGTTTTATCTAAATATCCTCTGATGCATAAGTACCCAGCAGAGAGTTATTAAAGAATCAACACTACTTCCAGTGCTCACCAAGAAGTTTTATATCATTACTTAATTCAACAGCACACAGAAGATGAAATAAAAATCAGTGAGATTCCTATTGGTATCTACTGATTCTCTAAGTAATGAGGAGCAGAGAGGCTCCCAAGGTCCCCCAAACCATTATAATATGTATGGGGGAACAACTGACAGCTAAAATATTCAAGAGATTCTGAAACAGATACCCCAGAAACAAACATATGAAGATGTAAGTCCTCCTCCACACATTCCACAACCTCCAACTAGAATTAAGTTCTTCATATCTCAGATACTGTCAGTAAACGTGGAATCCTCTGAAACATAAATTGAACTGACTACTGAATGAAATTATATTTTTCTCTGATGGGTGCTGCAATGTTTTCCCCCACCCTCACACAATTTTGGTTAAAATAGACTTCTAGATTTGTCAGAACAGACACTGACAAAACACTGCTTCCTACAACATCAGTAGGGCAAGGCCTAGAAACAGCTGTCAATTTGACTGATCTGACCTTTCTGTGTTTTTAGTGGAAGCAACCAGAAGTGAATATAATGAACCAGTTTTATTTCAAGGTCATTTGTAATTTATAATTATGTCTTGAAAACAAATATAAATTCATCTGCAACTTATAAAGTTATGTTTAAGAAATAGATAGTGGTTTTCATAGGCAGATGTAAATCAAAATTAAAAGTTCAGTGTATGGTTTAGCAATACAGAAAAGTTGTCCTCATTGCAGCAGAGGTATAGAATAATCTAGAAGTATAGCTATTTTTGACTCCTGGAAAGAGCCCAGTGTTGTAGCTGGTGGGTGGAGAAAAGAAACAGGGGAAAGGAGGTATTAGGTCACCTAATTCAAGCCCTAGGGAACACTGCTAATCTTGAATCTCCTTATTGCATCTTTTCTGGCAGAAAATCTCAACATTTGTACACATTTCACTTATACTGCTGTCCAAACAGGTTTCCTGCATTAGAGATATAAAATCTCTAAATCAATTTATATTGTCTGTTAATTATTGGTGTGTTTATTATTCAGGAATATTGTAACAGTAACATATTACCCATCATTTTCCATTTTGTTCAAATCACCTCAGATATCTGAACTCTATCCAGTATTTTGATCAAGTCTATCAGATGTTGCCTGGCCTTGTTTCCATTTCCTAAAAGACGCTGAGTGTGGGAGGGTTGAAAAACACTAAATGATAATCTGACTAAAGATAACATTACTTTGTAGGCATAAATTTTGTCCTGGAAGCTATTAAAGGTATGTTACCTCAAAGAACCACCTGGGATGAGGCACATGCTGGGACTGGCAGGGATAAAAAGGAAAGAAGAGGAAGGCCACACTACATTTTAAAATATCATCATGACATTGGTTCATGAGGCGTTCCTCTTTTTGAAGTGAAGTGCCCTCTTTGCTTTGTTAAATTAACTTGGAAAACAGTTTTTGAGAGTGATCAGTTATAAGACAAACAGTAAGCCCTTTTATGTTGTTATAAAGAAAGCCTCTGCTATCTTCTCTAGTACATAAGACTTCATATAGTTTATTCATTGTGTCATCTGTCATATATAGCAGCCTTCCAGAACCTCCCATTTTACTAGGAGGGATCAGACAGGTGATTCCCACTGTGCAAATAACTCAAAGCTGAACCAAGGCCATTTCCAGTAGTAAAGGAATCTATCAATATAAATATTGCCTACTTTTTATAGAAACTGGTACTTCCAATTCCACCTTGAATACTGTATGATATTTTGATCATTAAATACCAACCAATCAGGAACAAGAAATTTTACCATACATAATAAAAAAGTGTGGAATATAAAAGGTTTTCAGTTTCCTGTTCAAATTGTGATCATATTCAGAACACAGCTTTCAAACGGGTATCTCTTTTCAACTACTGAGCTAATAACCACTGTCTCTTCTGCTGCAATGTACTACAGATTTCTGTAATCACTGGATCTCAGAATATATTTAGATACTAACCATATCCTTACTTAATTTCTATCATTTGTGTCAAGATTATGAAGCGCTACAAATGGAACAGGCTGAAATCTGAGGCTGGCAGTTACAGGAAAATATACTAGGGAATACTTGCCCTAAGTAAAAGCTCCATATACTCCAAAAAGCATCGACATCTGCTCCCTCATGCTGTTGCATACTTTTCTGTTATCTACATTTATCCCACATGCTCTTGTATAACTTGTAAAGCAACTGAATATTCCAAGCAATCCAGAGCTGCACACCTTAGTGGGAATTTTTCTGAAACTAAGGAAATTTTTGTATACCTGTCCCAGTTCCAAACAGAAAGCTTCCAAAAGACATATTACTGATTAAAGATAACTTACGCATCAGTACTGATGTTTTAAATCACTGAGTTACCCAAGCCTGAAAGTATTTGAAACATCTCTTGAGTAAAAATGTCCTATTTTTAAACACTTCCACCCGCAAGCCATCAGATAAACTTCTGTAACACCAGAAAGGACAGTTATGAAATTTTCCTAAAAAAGAAAACAGCCTTCTGGGATGACAGCAAACATGAGAAATGTCAGACTAAACATACATTTTTGAGAGAAGATGTAAGCAACTAAACAGAGCATAGAAGTGCCATCTCATCCTTAAGGAGTGTCTGCCCATTTTTGTTTGGAAAGCATAAGCTCTACATAACCAGGATCAGCTCAGCAACCACTACATCTTCCTCCATAAATACACTTCATAGAAGCGGGATAATAGGTTCAGTGTTGACTCTGGTCTATCTATTCCTTCCCTTTAGATTATTTATATTTGGTTGTCTGGGGTGTTTTTAAAGTTTGTCATTCTCCTCTTGTTTTTCCTTGTATTTTAAGATACCTTACTAACTACATACCTTAATGTGTTATGCTGCTGATCACAAGCAGGTGGTAAAGGTAAAGCTATCACTGGCTTGTTTTAATTGGTATAGAGTAAACAGACATTTATTCATTTGTTTTATTATTTTAAAAGTACCTTACACTTTCTCATTACTGTTACAGAACATTAAAGGAAAAGATCTGCATGAAACAGTTATGCTGCTTTCTACCATACCAGATGAAGAAGTCTAGATTGTCCAAAATGTAAAACAACTTGTACACAGCAGGCTTTCTACACTACCGTAGTGATGTGTTGCAAAGGAGATGGTCTGTGCCAACACGCCTCTTGGAAAAACTGCTACCAAAATATATCTGATGAGGCAAGCTGTTTGGGATGCATCGTAGAAAACACCTTAGCACTCCCAAAAGCTAAAATCTTAGAATTAAGTTTCCAAAGCCCTGTGAAAGCTAATTCAGTTCATCTTCAGCGGCAGTCATCTGTTTTTTGAGGAAACAAAACATCCATGTTGCCCACAGACTTTTGTGCATTTGTGAATGGCTCCGTACCTCAAAGTTTTGAAGTGATTTGCACATGTAATTATGCTACCTTGTTTCCAAAAATTGTCTTTAATATATTACTATTTATATAGTGAATTTCAGTCCTTCAATTTCAGTTCTGGGATAAATAGTTGGATGTTAGTTAGCAGCCATGTAAGATTTTCTGTGGATAATTTCTTTTTGATTATGCTAAGTAGGACAATAACTGCAAAAAAGTACATGATACCTCATTTTCTGTATGACTAAGCCAATATTTAATCTATTTATTAAGTTCTCAAAGTCCTAAATAACATTAGAAATCCTCAGAAGTGCCAGATGCAACGGAAGGACAAATCTGTGTAATTCAAGATTCCCAGGATAGCATATTCAGAAAAATCAATGTGTTCTCTTTATAGAGCTACAGGCAAAGAAGCATGTACACTCAGCAAGACAATGGCCCAGCCCAAATAGTCTACTTTTCTTCCTCATTTTCAGGTCATTTTATTTGCACAACAAAGGTTAAAAAGAATGATATTTGACAATCTGTTACTTGGTGCTTTATTTACAGAACAAAGTTTCCTCTAGAGTAAACCATGTTAAGGTAAGCATCTTAGGTTGGAATGGGGGTGAGGAGAAGCGGTGCCAATGAGGGGAAGAATGCTTGAGAAAGGTTCTGGTTTGTTTCACAAAGAGAAATAGAATGCCTTTAACAAAAAGTGACTTTTGATTGTCAGGGACATGGAAGGAGTTTGCTTGCAGCACCCCTCTCCGACCCAGTGGGACAGGATACAGAGCTTAACTCTTTCTGTAGGATTTAGTAAGAGAACACCAGAAGCCAAGAGACTAGAGATGAACCATAGGCACAGACACAGAAAGTGTGAGACATCTGTGTAGACTTCAAAGACAATGACATGAAAGTACTTAGGAGCTCTCCCATCACACAAATACTTGGTTTCTCGGAGTTTTAGCTGAAAACAATGCCTCCTATACTGCTATCATAAGGAAGCCTGATTTCACCTCTGATGAGGATAAGCTCAGGAAATTCACTTTTTTAAAATTCATGAAACAAACATTTGATTTCTTAAGAGCATCTATGTAGCTGCCAAGTTAACAGCTTTTCTGATACAGAACAGTGGAGGCTGTTCTAGCTGTGCATCGAAATGACAGTTCTAGTTCACACACTGGCACATGCAGTTTTACACTGAACACTGATGGCTCCTTCTCAGAGCTGAAGGCCCATTTTAGCCTTGAAATCAGGACTACTGATCACAGTAAAGAAAAACGAAAGGCAATTTCAAAGGTATGAAGTGATTACTTTCCTCCAAAGAAGGAACTCTTATGTACAACAGTTCTGTGAGCTATCATTTAAACATAACTTTTCTGGCCAAATAAACTCAGAAGAGAAGACATAGCGTTCACAATTAGACTCCAAAAGCCATTGGCTATTACAAGATTTTAGTTGCCAATGGTGCACTAGGAGGCATGAGAAAAGACACAGAATAAGTTCCTAATGTAAACTAATCCAGTATATCTTTGAAAACAGGAAAATGCAGCTCAAAATTATGATTCCGCTCTATCTGTTTGTCATGGTGAGAACATTACAGAATAACCTCTTAACAGTCTTGAGGAAGGGAGGTCATCTCCTTGTGTGCCACTCTCCTGAGAGAAGATTTGGCTACAAGGCTCTGTATATACTCATTTTCTGCCTTTCCATCACACTGAAACATCCCATCATCACAGCTGCTGCTATACCACCAAGAGGAATCAAATCCTGCCAAGATGCTTACCTGTCACACCAGGTGCAAAGGCTATGCCTCCCTGTCCCCAAGCGCTGACTTGCACTTGCAAGTTCCTCCTCTCCCCTCACACGTCGGTATCATTGCCTTGCTGACAGAGTGTGACAAAGACCTCTGGCCTGCAGTAAGGCACACAAAACCACCTCCCAAATGGACCAGAATCAGTGAAGCCGATCTATCAGTTGAGAGTATATCTATCCAAAGGCAGCTTTGCCAAAGCAGTAGAATATTTAGTATGGGAGTCCTTAGCAGGTTTTCTACAGCAATATGTCATGCTGTGTAGTGTATGCCCTACACTCTGAGCAAACCACAAGATAACAGCAAAATGAAAAAAAAAAAAGCCACCTCACAATACAGAAGCAGCCTGAAAAGTAGTATTTTGCAGTGACAGACAGCACATTCCACAGAGCGCCCAAAAATGTCTTCTGCATTTGAACTTGCAAGATCTATTCATTCCACTCTTCCTAAGCTCTGCATCCCCTGTAGCATCCCTCACCTGGAACCAGTGGAGGGAGAAGGGGGAGGACAAAGAAAAACTCAGAAACCTGAAGTTTGTTTGGAATTTATTCCCTTGAACATTTCACACAGTTGAACAAATGATGTCTTGATTTCACAGCAACAGGAAAACCACATGTTACAATTCCAAGACGCACACACCCAAAGCAAAAACAGGTTAAAAACAACTGCATAAATCAAAATCTTCAAAGAGGTTATACAATGGAGACATGAAGCCTTTCTGAGCACTAATTATCTCACTTGAATATTACCTGTCACCAGGTTTATTTTATGCACAGTCCCTCCTTTTCTCTGAGGGAAACAAACTCAAAACGGTCATTTCTCAGATTCCACTTTTCAAAAAAACCAGACATTTTAATTCTGCAATTAAAAAAAATAAATCCAACTCCTTCACACAAGCTTGATACTATTTTTCTAAGACACAAAAACATTCAATAGAGCTCTTAAGAGTGCCCAGAAAAGTCATATCACCCTTCAGAATATACACAGACAAACAATAAACAAATATTCCAGTGGCACAAGTCTACAGGTCTGAAAGCTAGAGAGAAAGGCGGAATCGGGAGCCCAGTTACTCCCAAGAAAAAGTGTTCTTAGCAGGATCCAGCCATGAGCACAAACTCAGCACATTGCTCTTCTCTATATCCTTCCTCTGTCCAAAAATCTTGTTTCAGGATTTTTCAGTGAAACTATCAGGTCAGCTGCATCTGCACTCTTTAGAACAAATAAGCTTTTCATCATGCCTCTGTCTTTCCAAATTTTCTGGGCTTCAGATTGCTGGTCCTTTAGCATTCTCGTTTCCTTTACATCAAAGCCACCCAAATCCTGGTAAGAACACTGACAAGAAGCATGATGGACTGGGAACAGTCAAGCACTTATCCTAACAGAGATTCCTGGCTTGCTATTGAGCAATGATTCACTGGGCACTGAACCTTGGTCTTAATCAGGCAACCCACACACTCTCCTCAGCTTCCAAAAATACAGGGTCTGTTTCTTAAGTTTATATTTTAAATGTTCCAACAGAGAGAAATAAATCTTGCATCAGATCTCTTTGGAGTTGTATGAAACCCCATAAAACAGTTCAGTATCATGTGCCATGTCCTGCAAAACACACCACCATGGCTCCTCCAAACAGAACAGACAACACTCAAGGCACAGTAGTAGAGAAATTATCTTTCCTCCCAGTTTGTGGTGCATCCTGAAATATGGATGTACTTTTTTTCCCCTCTCTCTCTCTTTTTTTTTTTTTTTTTTTTTGGGGGGGTGGGGGTATGGATATGGATGTGTTTGTAAATGCACAGTGGTTTAAAATTAAGGCACCACAAATAGAACACTATGTCACAGAATTACTTTGCTGCTCTCTTTATAATTTAATATTTAAAGCAGACCAAATGAAAACAAGAACAAAAACCAAATGAGAATAATAATGAAAATAAGTGACTAAGTGGAGGATTTAATGAGGATATGTTTGTTTGCACAAGTAAACAGTATTGCTTCAAGCTGAATCACTTTCACAAGTAAGGCATATTCAGTGTATGCAGAACCAAAGAGGCAATCTTTTTGAACAAGAAGCCTATTTCTATACAGAAATATATATAAAATGTATTTGTACTTCATTAGACACAGAAGTATAATTGTGTGCAAGTGATATTGGATGCATTCCTAAATATTCATTAAAACTATACAGACAGTTTTGAAAATGTGGCTCAGATAATTTACTTTAAAGGCATGCTATTTACAGGAAGCAGCCACCCTTTTCTAGCTCTCTAGACAGCAAAAGAACATCCTCATGTGAAGTCCAGCTTTGCTTGCTATATACAACATATTAGTTGTTTAAGAGTCTACTGGGAAGGGCTCTGTTCAGAACACTGCTCCCTGAAAACACTTAAGGCACATCCATAGGAAGATTTTTAACTTTTCATATTGCATATCTATATCTTATACACTATATATTTTTCTTCTATTTTAAAGCAGGAGACGTAGTGCCTCTACTTCATATTGCATTTTTCAGTTTTGTATACTATGGCTTATATTTGGCTTTTTAAATCTCTCACAGGTGAAGTAACTACTGCAAAGATCTTATGACTTGCTGTATCTTTTGAAGTAAGAGTTCACCTAGCAGGTCTTTCCTTTATGAACTCCCTATTGCTGATAGGGACAGAAATGTATTGCTGTCAGAACACAAGCCTGAAATGGAAAACATCTCACAACAAAACATCACCAGCTAAAGTCACCCCAAGGAACATATCATAAAGCTGATAGGGGTAAAGACTGTTCCAAGTCCATCTGTCAAGAAAGAGCTGAAAGTTCAGAAATATGTTCTTACAGACCTTTAGAACAAACAGAAGAAGAGCATTTGCACTAAAAGCACATTAAAATCATATAAAGTACTGTAAATAATATTAAAAAAATCCAAGACACAGCAGTTACAGATTATTAAAGGGAGAGACAGTTGAAAAGTGTGGGGTTTTTCTCTTGGCAATAGCAGCAATTTTGGCACAAAGGCAAATGCAAAAGATAGAGGAAGAACAGGCAAACAGGGTACAGAGAAAGGTTACAGAATCTACAATAAGCATGCCACAGTTCAGCAGAACCAAAAGCACAGTAACAGCATTCCCCAACTTCCCTTCCCCAGAGAGAACGGCATCCATCACTCAAAAGCTTGTTGCCACTTCCCAGACTGAAGGGTTGATACTGTACTGCAAGAGCCAGTTTGACCATAACCTCCCTGGGAACATCTCTTGTAACCACCACATAAAATAACATGCAGATTGTCTGACAAACAGGCAAAAACCAGACCGTGATTCTAGTTGACTGTTAAAAAAAACTCTCAACTTGCTTATCACAGTTTGCGCCCTGCAACTATGGTAGTTACAATACAAAGGACAGACAAAACACATTAAATGCTAGCTGAGACTGTGGCCACCCAGTGAGGGACTGACATCTTTAGCAAAGTTAATACATGCCAATCAGGTTAGTAACACAGCACGGAAAAGTGCTTGTTGTGACCAATCTTAGCTCAGCTGACCAAACCTGCTGAATATTATTTTGTGATTGAATATATTTTAAGCATTAAGTTGGCTAAAAAAAGAAGAGGCCAAATTTGGTGGTACAGCAGAAGAGGCAGTGAGTGCAGGGAGAGAAACCATGCAATTTACATCCATTTGGGATTCCATGGCAACTAAAAAGCAGGCCTTGCATGAGTCACCATCAAGCTCACTGAACAAGCACTTTCGCTAACTCAGAGCTGAATTTAACTCAGAGGTATAAAATTTAAAAAACAGCTGGTTTTTCATCTTGTATGTTCTTTAATTGATGTTTCTGCTGTACACTTTTGCCTTCTAAGCTATCTTTTCATCTCCATTAAATATCAAACGTGCATGTTTTTTTTGTTTGGTTTTTTTTTTTAATCATTTTAGAGGCAACTTACACTCCACATCAAGATCTACCTCTACTGATGACTGGCTCAAACCTCAGGGTCTGAAACTGCTATTGCCAAATTTCATTTAGTGACACTTGCCTTAAGGGAGGTCAAATACTTTGAGGTGCATGACCTATATTAGATGACTCTACCACATGGGTGAAGTGGAGCCTTTGAAAACAGAGCTCTGCCTCTATCTCTGTATTCAGATAGGCTTTTGCTCAACACATTTGTCTGCTCTGAGGTGAAAGCAGAATGTCTAGTCTCTTAGACAATTTAATAAATTGCAAGAAAGTACATACACAGGTACTTCAAAGTCAGGAGTTATACTGAGATGTAATCTCATCAACTCCTTTTGATTATTCAGGAATAATATCCTATTCTTCCACTGTATAAGCAAGCTTGGAAATTCAGCAGGGTTTGCTTTGGTTTCTCAAACCATATATAATTATAAACACCTCACAGATTTCCTGCCCTACCTACCCAGCAAGAACAGGAGCTAAAGGCAGGTACCAACAGGACATGACTGTTACACTAACAGAAGACTGACCTGCCTTTAATGACACTGTGGCTTGCTTTTAAAGTAGCTTGTAATTAGCCTCTTCCTGCTTTTTAACCATTGTTAAACCAGTAGTTTTATGATGTACAAAGAAAACACAATCTCAGCCACTAATGGCAAAAAGAAATGCCCCTAAAGAGCGAGTGGTAGAGGCACTGCTCACTCTTCTACAGTTAAATGTATTTCTGTCATGCACACACAAGAATGCACCACAACACACTGCCTTAAAGATGACCTAGCTTAACACAGCTAAACTGAGTATGTATTAATGTACTCTGGACACTGCAAGAGACAAAGCTTTAAATTTAAATTATTCTACAGTTATACACAGCTTTAGAAAAGCAGAAAGCAAACAGAAGTGCTAAATTTCAAGTTCTGCCATTTGATAAAACAGTGTCTGTTTTTTACTCCTCTGGAAGTACTACAGTTCTGTTACAGGATTGTGCTACCGTTACATGAGAGATGGGAACATCTGATTTATATTTCATTTATATCTGATTTATAGAAGTTTATAGCAAACCATGCCCTATTGTTTGCTCTACTTAGTGATCACTTAGATGCTATTTACTGAATGCTCATTTCTAAAACTGAGTAATTAAATTTTATCAGTTGGAAGGACTAAATCAGAGGAAAGAGACTTTCTGCCAGCAATTGCTTTGATAAACTAATTGAGATATATAGCTAAATTCTCCTTCTTCCACTTCTCATCACCAATAGCTTCACTCCATAAACCACCTTATTCTCATATCAGATGCCCTCTGCTCCAAGAAATATTTTTCCATTCATCTTAAAGAATATGCCACAGCTTAAAAAAACCCCAAACAAACAAAACTCTTCACTCTTAAGTCTATTTGGTGGTACAAAAAATGCTGCAGTTAACCTGTCCACAGCATTTTGCAAATGTCATTCTTCCATACCTTTTCCCTTTCCTCCATTTTGCCATAAGGAAATTCCACACAAACAAAAAGAGGAAACTGTCGAACTAAACTTCACTTCAAGAATCAGCTGCACAGACCAAGAATAAATTTGTCAGATTGCAGTTACAATCTTGAAACACTTGTAAGTATAATACATAAAGTAAAACAAAAGCACGTTTTTTATTTGCCTGCATGTTGTTAAGGTCTTTTCTCAACTGGCACTGTGAAAACATTCTTTTCTCAAAGTGCTGCTCTAAGTATGTTCTCTCTAAAAGCAGCTGATTTAGTTTATCCATAGTGTTCTGGAACAAATACTAGAAATCAAATTTCTTCCTTTTCCTGACATTGCTAAATGAGCACTTAGGGGCTGGGCAAACGAGCATTTGTAGCACAGACACTTCTCCCATGTTAGAAGGAATTAGAATTTCAAGTTAAAAGGCAAAACTACTTCACAGTAAGACACACACATTCACCACCCCATTCCCAAAGCCATGTCCAGGAGCAGCACAGATTCTGGCAGTGAAGGAAGAACATCATGACCTGCCAGCATCATGAAATTCAAGGGGTTTAAGGAATCCAATCCCATTAGCTGTCAGACACCCGGAATTCCAAAGGAGACACAATCCAGAGATAATGGGATCTTTCCCATTCAAGTACCAGATTAATGAAGAGAAGATTGAGAGAACAAGAAACCACACCCAAAATTCAGGCAAACACAGAAATCCAGTTTGTGAGATACTCCAGTGCATCCAAAGAACTTTTAACTTCAAAAACACCGAGCTCCATACATTACAGGGCTCTTTATCTGGGCCCACTCAGAGGAGACCTTCAACTGAGCATCTGTGTTTTCCTGGAATTCTTTCAGGTAATGTCCTTGAAAGGACTGAGAACATCTAGGCCCCAAAGCCACAGTGCAAAATAATATATTGAGACTTACACATAATGCACAAAATTCACATGACACCCTCAAAAAAATCACACAAGTTATACAGCTCATAAAGTTGGGTCACATTAATTCTTACTGGTCAGCCAGCTGCCCACAGAATTCCCCTAGGATCTGCACAAGAACTTCTGACTGGACGTAGAGAAAGGGAACCCCAAAAGCCATCAGCTGACACATGAAAAAGGAGTCCAAAGGGTTCTGGGCTACCTGGTGCCCAATCGAGGAAACTGTGCTTTGCAGGCGCTGGCTTGCCACCCTAACTCTGCCAAAGAGGCCGAGAGAGTACTGCACCACCCTGCTAAAGAAGGAAGCGGAGCTACCTGGGGCTCTCTCTGCTGAGGCGGAGATGGTATTTGCCCGTCCACTTCCATCACTTGCCATGGTGTCCTGTAGCAGTCCTTTGGTGTCCTGCAAGAATGTGGGGGAGATTAAACTCATATTAAAATTGAAAAAGCCTCTTTTTTCTCATGTGAGGCTATATGTACTGAATATGTTGAACTAGGAAGACATCCCTCTCACAGCTAAGATACCCCTTAATCATCATACAAGGCAAGGTCTGAACCAAGTATGTTCCTTCTCAATTTATGTCTTTATTAAAGTTCTGAAAAACAAGCTGGATATCCAAGAAAGCTAAAGCACTAAGGCCTCTGAAGTCTACTCATCTGGGAAATAAAACAACTACAATTTTTAGTCTTTATTTTTGGCAGGAAGTATGGGATGGATCCCTTATCCTTCCAAAAAGGAGTACAACTTCAGCTTGTACTAAGGAAACCTGAGAAACAGACAAGCACCATCACTACCACGAAGGAAAATACAATTTAAGGGGGAAGGGCAGTTTGTAGCATGCAAGCTTAACAGAACTTAAGAGACTAGCATGTAGTTTTTGCTTAGACAGAGTATGCAAAAATTCTGAAAAGAGGGTTGAGGAGACAAATTAAGTGCCTTGGAGTGTAATGAGAAAAGCTAGGAGACTTCTGTATTACACAGTGTGTCTTGATCCTAAATGTAAAGCACAAATGCTTTCATTATGATAGCATAGGAAAAGGGATATCCTTTCTTTTCACACAGGTTCCCATTAACACACAGAAAACTAAGAAATTAAGGCAGATCTTCTTCATAGCTTATGCAAGTGGGCTAGAACTTCATGTTTCAAAGGAAATTGAAATAACTTGTTTTGCTTAAGAAAAAACGTGGAGAAACAAAGCAAAAGCAAAACTAGTAACACCATTTAGTTTCTGCATGGACTGAATATGAATTTCAGCTGACAAGAAAACAAATCAAAATCCTGTGCTGAATGGGACAGTACATTATTTTATAATAAGAACCATGAAAAGAGAAGTAGTAATTAAAGGAACAGCTTTTAAATAAAATTTATAGAACTACAAGCTCTCATGACATAAAAAAGCAACTCTATGCACTCTGGATTTTTCTACTTTCTGAAAAAAAACCCAGCATAGTTACTTTTTCAATGTTACGAATCAAAACATACTAACACATGACATGTTAGATGAAAATGACTTACCTTTCCTGACAGAGGACCCACTGCCGGCCTCTTCCTTTGAGCATAACCAGAGAGACGGTAACAGTAGTGAGGCTTACAGTAGAATTTACCTGCAGATAAAACATGAATGATGGTCAACAATGAAAACACAGCAGTTTAGCACAATATAAATGTCCATCTCACTGCAACTTATTTTCTGCTCCCATTCCCGTTGCTCCCTCTAGTTTTTTCACTATACATGGAGGCAAACACTATCTGAAGTTTTAACTTCAGCCCTCCTCTCTCCCCGTTTCCATTGGGTGTCTGACAGCCATTTAGCTCAAAATCCTATCAAACACCAAAGCAAAGCTGTGAGGCTTGTGTGGTATCACATGCTAACAATGCGGCAGTGTGTGAGGAACAAAGAAATCATCACATGAAAAGCTGGCAGAAGCACTTTTGGAAAAAGGAAGAATGAATGCAACCAGCAGAGGAAAGTGGGAGAGGACAGTGTTAACTCCCAAAGAACCATCTCTAAAAACGCACAGTGGCTACTTGTGGAAAAGACAATCAACCAATGATTCATTTTCACAATTAAGACCTTTTGTGATACTACTGATTTAGTAACACCCCAGAAATGTAGACGGATTTTCACCAGTATCTGAACACTGTCAGGAAGCTAAAGCAGAGCTAGTAATACCATAATACAAGTAATAATAATAGCAGCAAATTGATGGCACATAATTATCTTCCAGTGTACCTTTGCCAGTGTATCCTGCTTGATATATGCAACCCATAGCATTCCTACTGCTATCCTATTCCTACAACTTTGCTAATGCATGGCAAACCTATATTCTGAGCTTTGCCCCTTCCTCTAGTTTCTCTGGGCTGGTATTTGCACAATGCTGTGTTTTATGATGGAAAAGTGACAAACACTATAAGTCTCTGCTTAAGCACACATTTATTAATATTTACTCTTTCCAAAAAAGATTTTTGCTCTCTCAATTGTCTGAAAAGAGCAACAACAGAAAAGCTCTTACATAGAAATTCTTAAGACTTTGAAGGCTAAATCCAGACACTGACTGCAGAATGCTCATCAGTACAAACAGCTAGATGAATAGCACAATGCATGTATAGCTTTAGGGTTTTTTCTCTCAGAGAAAACCCAGAATGAAATATAAACTAATTTTTTACAATTATTAGATTAGATACAATACCATATATTTCTTTTTGACTATATGTGCTTCATACACAACTGTCAGGCATGTAATATCATTTCAGAATCAATGCTTAAAGTGTGCTGAAATTCTGAGCTTTGTGTTTGCTTCGTTGAGATCTATCTGGCTGTAACTGCATACATAAGCTTGCTTGCAGAGGGAATCACTAAATCTGGTGGCAATACCTGTTTCAGCCCATACAGCTGACAGAGGAGCTCAGTCTGTTATTGCTAAACAAATAGTCAGATATTCAGTTATGTACGAATGCCCAAAATAACAGTAATGATCAAAAAATGCTTTTTCCCAACTTTGACTATGGATGAAGATGTTACTTTTATATGTTGATTTCAAAATTATCATTGGCCCTTTTAAATTCACGTGCCAAGTCTTCTGACCTTCCAGCCAAGTAATAATGGATTTTCTATTTCTTACTGGGAAACTGGTTTGATGATTCTAAGTTTCTTCAACGTTTTGTGACCAAGTAAACCCATTACTTGAAGTCATTATATAATGCATCATCAATACATAATTTTGGTTCTTCTTGCCCCTTAAGTTTAGATGTTGTTTCCATGGCTATTATTCTACCCAGTATGTGTAGAAAGATTCTTCCTAGTTACATGGAGCATATACCTATCAATTTTATAACATTTCAATCTGCAGTGGAATATTCTGGAGTGGCATATCAGATTGCAATTTTTACTTCATCTTTGCCTCAGTGAGTTGGAAAACTCTTTTCCCTAACTCAACAAATAATTCTTAAGCAAAGAAAGACCTGAAATCACTAGACAGACTTCCAGGACAGTTAAGAGGATTATGACAAAAAGGTAATTTCTCTTACCATCTTCAATATCATAGGCATAAGATGACAAGCGCAGAGTCGTTGCACAGTATTCGCACTTGAAGCAACTGCGATGGAAGAACTTGCCTTCAGCACTCAGCCTTTCCATCACATAGACTCGCTTGCAGCAGAAGTAACAGACATCACTGCCTCCCAGGTTTTGAGGGAACTCCTTTTTGAGCGAGCCCTAGACACAAACAGGCAGGGCTACATTTATGTGTGTCCAGCCTCACCAAGATTACATGGTTATATTTTCTCTTCATTTATGCAGATACAGGAGCATCTGATGCTGCAGTTCTTTCACATGTGGATGCTGCACTTCTTGAACACAGTTCACAGTTTTAACCAGGACACCAAAAACTAACCTTACCGTCCAGGGAAGAAGGTCCTAGGGTGCCATGCCTACATATGCCAGGAATAAAATAAGCTCTGGATGGAAGAGTGGACACCAGTACTATTAATGATGACCTTGAAATAAATGACTGAAGGAGGCATATGATGGAAAGCCAAAACCATTAGAAATCCCTCAAACAGCAATTCTTAGACCTACATTATCAAAATCAGTGTCTCCTCCAGAAAATAATAATGCAGAAGTAGCCCCAGTGGATCAAACACATCTTCATAAATATGATAGGCGGTTTTCTCAACTGTTTATGCACAATCCTTGGGTACTGAGATTAGATTACAACAGTTTGCAAGAACAAGACAAGAACAGGACAAGAGTGAGGGTGGATAGAGAAAGGGAAATTAAGTCTTTCACAAAGCTATGACAGATTCCATCAGTGGTATTAACAACTGGACACTCACAACACTTCAGATCTACAGTACATCTAATGACAAACATGCATCATCTTCTGTACATTGTCTTACCAGTTCCTTCTTGTCTAGAAGGGTTTTGGGTTGCTCTTTCCTTTGAAGCTGATTGGCTATCTGCTCAGCCAATGAGCTCACTCCGCCTGTGTACATCTTTATATACTTCTACCAGATGGAGGGAATCAAACAATAGTGAAGTGAGAAAAGAAAAAAAAATCAAATTTTAAAAATGACTAAAATGATAATAGGTTAGATGGTGAAAAAGTGCAGAGAGGTCAAATCATGCCAAGACAGTGGACAATATGAAGTGACAAGTGTAATAGCAAAGCTAGCGTCATCAGAAATCACCAGTACAGTGCAGGATCAACTGTAAGAATGGAAAAGGAGGCTTGCATTTTGCATTCTCTAAGTGCTCTAGAAATACTGTGATGATGAAGAAAGCAGATCTTATCTTCTCTTGCGGGGTATTTTGCACCTGGAAACCTGAGCATAGACACTTCTCAAAGACAAGCCCAAATATAGGTTAAGGTTTTAAGTTCCAAGTAAAACTGGCATCAGAAACAAAGATTTTCTAGAAAACATGTTACATAGTCTAATGCAACGTGCTGATCACAACAGCATTATATGCTTAGCAACTGGAAAGAATTCATTTACAGAGCATTCATAGAGCAGGGAAAAATCCTTAACTAAGGAACAAACAGTGATTCAAAAATATGAATTCTTCCATTGCTAAAAATACAGAAAGGTTTGTATGGAAAAAGATGTAAGAGCCTTACGCAATGCATGGCTAGGTTTTTCTCCATCATGGCTATTGACTTACTCCATAACTCTGGATATCTAAAAACCCTCCAGTATTTTGAGAAATCTAGGCAGGTTGGCTGCTACCTTAGATGGTACAAAATGAGTGTTTGCAAGCCAAGTTCAGTCACTGCAGGAGCAGAGGAAATGTTTTTCACAGGAAATACTTACAACCTCTGGCAATAATTACATGGTTAAGAAAATTATGTGGTTATATCCATATTAGCTCAATCACACTGCAAATGCCATGTATTTGACTCAGAGCAGCAAGGAGCACGCCAAGCAATTTCCCTTTTCAGACTAAGAAGCATTATGACTGTTTCTATGAGGAGTCTCCTCAGCAAATGAAGGATCATCAGAAAGACACTCCAGCTGCTGACAAGTGTAAACTACCAAGGATAACAGTTTACTGAAGGAAAGGTCTAAAAGCTGTATCTCAAAACCCCCTTAACTCTTATAGCGAAACTTGTTTGAAGCACACAAGTTACTTCCCACAACACAGCATAAATTTTGCATGCGTGGTTATCAGCCTTTTAGGAATGTTTAAGACCTTCACATGTTCAGACATCAGAACAGCAGGTAGCATCACAAAAACTGAAATTCACCATAGAATGGGTACTACTTTGGGGAAAACAATTTTGAAAATGGAGTGCTCAGCCATCAGAGACTACTGCTGCTATAACTTAAATCCTAATTTCTTAAACTCTGTGCCACTGCAGTAATGAGGGTTTATTTCTACCCAGAAAGAACTTCTACATGTCTACCAGTTACACGCCAAATATCAGAGCACTTGCAGTATTTATTTTTTTATATATATATATATATATATACACACACACAAGAAATAACACATTATTTGTCTTTCAAAACTTTTCAAGTTCCATATTCTTCCTCAGCTAGTTTGTGCACACACAGATGTGCAGAGTTACATTTCATGTATCACATCTTATCAAATATTACAATTAAAATTACATCCCACTGGAAAAATTTTCTTCAGCATTGATCTTTAACTGGCAATCATAATGTTTTGGCCAAGTGTTTTCCATTTTCCTCTAATCTTTGAGGTTCTAAGTTTTCTTTAAAAACAGTTCAAGCTTTTCCATGGGAAAAACTGACTTTGAGCTGAACCAGTTTTCCACTGAAAAAGTTTTGATTTGAAACTTTCATCCAACCTTAATTGCAGATGCTTCAGGATCTTTAAATTTCTACCAGCACATATGAAGTTCCATGCTTGAAAAGTCATCATGTTAATCTGAACTCACAATACCTTGGACTATTTGGTGTGGGAAATTTAGTTGTTGAATTTTTTATTTGAGGTTCTGTGTTTCTGATTTGTCTTGCTTTCGTCCTACACATCACATATGGTCTAATACTGCATCTTAAATGAAGCATTTTATCTTTCCTTCCATGGGCAAAAGCTTTCAAGATACACAAGACTCTGCAACGTTTTCAAAAGCAGGCAAAGAACCCACTCCAGCTTAGGTAAAATCAAGTTACTGCTGTTTACGTATAACAACTGCAACTAGTTCAAATTCTCAAGTGATTTTTTTAGACAGCCAAAGTACTTTTTATTTCACACTGTCCATTAAGTATATATCCACAACACATTCTGTAGTTTGGCTAAGATTTCAACAAAAGCAGCAAGCAAAACAAGAAGGCTTTACTGCAAAGCCAGAAGGACTATCAGCGCTCAGAAAAATTGATTTGAGATTGAGATGTACCACAAGCTTTTCATTTACACCAAATATTAAATATATTTAGTTTCAAACTGCTTTCTGGTTAACAATAATCAAGCTATGCCACAGGTTGCCCCTGGTTTCTCATGTGTGCATGAATATGCACAGACATTGCATTCTGCAGGTAAAGCATTGCAAGCCTAGCCATCTCTTGTGGTGTGTCCTTGGCTGGTGGGACCAGGGTGCAGCAAGCGAACACAGCTGAGTGCACCTTGCAATGCTCAGGTGAATGCTACCTGTCGAAGAGAGTCAGATGAGGGTGAAGAAGGGCGATTAGAAGAACGGAGGCTAAGGGAAAGCTCCCACTGGTCAACAAAGAATCGGCGAGACGGTTCAGTCTCAGGCTAAAAAAAAAAAAAATAAATCAAAACAATCATATATGGCTACAAAGGGAAGAGAGTAGAGAAAAAAAAAACAAAAAACAAAAAACTCACAACTTAGGCTCTTCTGTCCACTATCAAAAAAAATTTTTAAAGACTCTTGTAGGAAAACGTGGAGAAAAATGTCCAGTGCATCTTCACCTTCTCCCTAGTGAGGCAGAGTAAGGTATTCTTAATTTGCTCTTTATTAGTTTTTAAGTTATTTAGGACCATTTGGAAGAAGTTACCTACTTCTACAGATGTCCAACCTCCTGCAACCCAACCAACTAAACCACTGACAAAGATCCCAAATCAATTTCCTCTATTCCTCCTGTATCTTCTGTATTACTGGGCCAAGACTGTATTTCAGACCATGTGAGACCTCTTCTATATTTTAAGTATATAAACCAAAAGCCTGCTCTCCTTGGGGGGTGGAAGAGAAAGAAATTAATGTGTATGCAATGCCAGTAATGAGCAGCAAATTTCCCACCTAAAATTTACTGTAAGCAGATTGGAAACATCACACTAAAAAGAATGAAACAATGTAAATCACACTGTCATTCTTGCTTATCAAATGGCAAACAATAAGTCCCAAACTGAGAATTTGCATCCTTCTGAAACTGGTTCCTCACAGAACCACCCAAAATTTGGTCTTCCAGTACACCCCTCTCATTCTCTCTATGGCTCATTACATCTATCTCCCAGAAGTACTTCACATAAATAGGAAAAAAAACAATAGCTGGAAGTATCAGACAAATAGGACTGGTAGAAACAGTGCGTTCCAAGAAATTATAGTCTGGAAAGAAAAATTATGCAAATTTCAAATATTTGACTCCTATGTTTTTAGTTATAAAAAGGAAAAATAAGTGTCATGTAGCTGCATGACCCACAAAAATAACTATTTCTAGCCACTTAGAATAGGTTGGCCTCAAGTTAAAGTGTACTAGAAAAATGCAATATAGCTTGGCTTTCACAATTTCCCCAATTTAAATAGAACGGTTTATACATAATTTTTCTGTACTTAAGATCATCAACATTTAATTAAATTTCTTTTCTGAAAATGTCTTACTTTGCTAAGCCTTCTTTCTCTCACTAATCCGTTTTTCTTGTTTTGTTCCCTTAAATCCCACATCATAATCCATCATTGCCTTGCAGTGTTTCAACATCTGTTTCCTCTTTTTCCTCTCTGCCCTACACTCTTTATCCTTTCCTCTACTTTGTGTTCTCTGTCTCCTCTCTATTTTCTTTCTTCCTTAATACTGTAACATATAGAAATTAGACAGTCTCAAAAATAATTTTTATCTTTGCATTGCAATGCTGTTAATCTTTTCCACCCTCAAAAGGAGCTTAAAAGTGCTAAAGAGCAACCCAAAAGGTAGGAGCAAGATGTTCTGGTCTAGATGTTCATTTCTGAATCATCTTTTCAACTGAGTAAGAAAATTCACATGAGCATGCTGACCTTGGATCATGCTTGAGGTCTTCAGTTGTGTCACCCATTAGCAAATAGGTGTGAATGTTTAAACTAGTCTTCTTAGTCTTTCATAGTTTCTTCTGTGTCCACAAATCCTATCTCAAAGAGGAACCTAGCCAAAGGTTCATTCTTTCTTCCTCCAGAACAGCTTCACCAACTTTAATCATCAGCAAGGATGGCATCCCCAAAGAACAGCAATGAAAAGTGACCCAGATGTTATAAATTTGTTTGGCATGGCTTGGAAAAGTGATGCCCACCAGCAAAAGTTCTGGGACTGTTTATATTCCAGCTCAATGATACAGCTTGATTTTGGATGGTTAAGTCAAAACAGTAAGTTATGAAAAAAAATGACATGTGTAGATGGTGTTTTCCAAAAGCACTCTCCAGTTTGCCAAATACTGTTGAAGGTAACCAAAAACTAGAAACTAAAGAACCACTGTTCAAACTGGCACACTCCCATATGCCAAAGATGACACACTGGAGAGAAAATTAAGCACAAACCCAAACCAAACGTGTACACTGGAATCAAAGAAACTCTGCAGAAGCTGCCAACTCTACCATTGGAAATAAGGATGCAGGAAGCATGGACACAAAAGTAGTACTTCAGAGCCAGGAATTATGCTTGGAAAATGCACATGTTCTTACTTCCAGAAGCAAATAAAATTTGTAAGCAACTGACTGGTAAACGACCACTGTGAGATTATTTGATCTGGAGTCCTGCTGATTTTCCACATATACTCTTGAAGCTTGGAGGATGTTTTTTACCTTATTGCTTATATTGTGTTTTGAGAAACAGAAACACTGTCATTCATTAAACAAGGAGACAATTAAGAACTGGCAAGTAGGATAAAATTGCTACGTAAAAAAGACTTGGCTGTGTCTTTTTAACCACAAGACGTACAGTAAGGGTCATCATATTTTGGTGAATTTTTCTGTCCCTCTGACCCCAGATGTTACAGGTACCCAGAATCCCACATGGATAAAGGACACCAGATAGGCAGGGCTGTAGTCACCTGATGCCTCACTGCAGGTCGGGACTCCCGGAGGGCTGCTAGCTGACATGCCCTTTGCTCAACAATCTCAGGCACTTGGTCATCAGAAAATAAACGAGGAGATTTCTGTGAGATGAGGAAGGAGCAAGTAAATAAATCAGAAAAAGCCCCAAAAGGAACAGACACCGAAATGCCAGACAAAAGGTATGAAATTCACATGCAGAACAGTAAGAGGAGCTCCTATGTGAATACTGCTTTTATTCCCATGTCTACTGTTTTAATGAAGTGCTAAGTTTTGACCCTTAAGGCCAGCCAGAAAAACAGTTGAATTAGTCCTTATTCACAACTCTCCCATCTAGGAGTGCTGCAGCCAAAACCAAGCAAGCAAGTGGCCTCTTTCTCTGGCATTACCATCCAAAAAAACCAAAACAAAACAACCAAAAAACAAAACCCCACAAAAAAACCCAACCAACCCCACATGGATTTATCAGGGACAAAGGAGCTTATTTGCCAACCTATTTCACCACAGTTCTCAGTTCTAAAGGATTTCCTATACATATCTAAACCTGTACATACTTGTGTTTCTCAGATTTTGTGCACAGAAACACATGTTTTTAGGGTAACATACTTCAGTTCTCGTAAAGAATGTGTAAGCTTCCTTAAAGATGCTGTTACTTACAGTGTACTTATCAAAGACATGATGTTTAATGAGTCTGACTGGTTGAAGCAAAGCATAACAAAATCAAATTACAACAGAAGCTGCCAGTTTTACTTCTGCAACTTCACCATCCTACTTGTTCTTACTGTGATGTTATGCCAACGCAACCCAGGCACAGTATTTGACACCTCTGCTATTCTGGTTCTTCATATCAATCTCCAACTGTTATGTGGTGCACTTAGTGACATGGAAAAAAGACCTGGCTTGTGGTCTGCTTGCAATTTGCAATATCACACTGCTTTCGGTAATTTGTCTGTAGGGTTCAAAAATAAATGAACCAGGAACTACAAACATGTGAATGAAGAAACCTCAGGTTTGATCTGTCAGGAAAGCCAGGGTGTTGCAATGTATTGCTACCTGTCCTCCAAAGCACCACCCAGTTTACAAGAAACACTTTTCCCATTCAGATGCATTAGTAATACTCTTAACTTCTGGCTGCTTTTTGTTCCACCTACTCCTTCCTACTAGACCATTTTCACTAAAAATAGAGCCTATTATAAAGCTGTGGGCTTCTGTGTCACTGCAGACACATGCTTATTCATTTTCTACTGCCTGTCAGAAAACATTCGGCCCACAAGAGACTTCTGTCAGAACACATTCTGAAAGTTGAAATGGTTTTATAGTTGGCTACCACTTATGACTTAATTCATTCAAAGCCTTTTCTAGAATGTCAATTGATCTGTCAATATGAATTCAAATCAACCAATTCTTTTGAGTGCCTATCTTCCTTTTCCTGTTCTTCTATATAGTACGGAGCCATTCAGACAAATTGTTGAATATTTCCTTGTTAAGAAGGCTTCAAAATCTCTATACTAAATAATGGCTCATCATTTTTCCTTTTACTTTAGCCTGTAGGAGGCAGGATGAAATGCCAGTTGTTTAACCATCCAGAAAGCAAGCAGTGAAAACAATGCAACCATGTTCACATGAATTAGCACAAAACATAACTCTTTTTGTTCTGCTACAGCCACAGCATACTTAGAGGTGTAAGAGAAAAAAACCTGCTAGATCTACAGCAAAATAAAAGCATATAGCAAACTATTGATGAAGGCTTGTTATGCATTAATGTGGATATCACACAGAAATAATCACTCCTTATTGACTCTTAGTTCCAGCGTGTTAACAGCAGCATTAGGATGTGTGTTTCACTATCCAGTAAGTTTGCTCTCTGTATTGCACACATCCACCACAGCCTTGTGTCATCAGCATCCATGCCATTTGTTCATGCTCTTTACCCTTTCCTGTCTGGGACTCTGCTCCCCAGGATAGTCAGCACCAGGTTCCCTGTTTCTCTGCAGGCAACAAATTATGAGCTTAACAATCACAGACCAGCTTCCTAGTCAAAGCACACTTCAACTAATTTTTATTACAATGCAGGCAGAAAAGAAGCCATAATGATAGCAGAACAGTTTAATAAGAATATTCTAAACCTGGAAATAATACCTTGGGTCCTGTAGGGACATTTTTTTAAAACTTATATATTCATGTTAGGCCAGTAAACCACAATACAGTACCACAGTGTAATGAAATTAGTACAATAAAGATGGTAAGACACTCAGTGTAATTCATACTGTGATGTTAGATCAAAGGAAGGAAATTGAAAGTTTAAAAGAAGTGGCAGAATGAATGCATTAGAAGTGCAGAGGTACAGGTTTTAAAAGACATTAGTGTAACAAGGACACAGATCCATCTGACTTGCTATGAGGCCTGGGCCAAGACAATTTCAGGAAAAGAAATCATTCATAAGGAAAAAAGAGTGTCTCCAAAAGCAGGGCACCTCAACTGAGTCTAACCGATCAGTTCTGTAGCACATGGGGTAAAAATTCCTCAGAGTTAAAAGGAGGAAGCTGATTTTTTAAAATTATTATTATTTCTTTGAGCAAGAAGACGTGAAAAAAAAGTTTCCTACAGGACACAGCATAGAAAATGGTCAAAGTACACTTGGACCCAGCAGTAATTGGCTCTCATGACTGAACTAGGCAACCAAAAAGACACAAGACAAACACACACTTGGAGATGCTAGGGAAAGAAAATATAGAGCTAAGGGGTCCTTAGTGACTGAAAGCAAATTTCCTCTCTATATAGAAAATTAATCCCACAGATTAACAAGTAAAACTCAGTATTTAACTGTCTTAGTTTCTCTATTAGTAAACTTGGGGGAAAACCTTTCTTCTCTCATAAAAATCTGTCAAAATTTTCGGAGGATGTTTACAAGTGGAAGGCCGCTAGCTATCACAGTATCTGGTAATATCATTCAATTCAGTTTAAATGCAGGTTTTTGCTAATGAAAAGGACTTTCTGCACCCATTCTACCTATATGTCCACTCCTGTACCCTTCCTTGCACCATATGCTATTCACAGCATGCCAGAAAACTAACCACTTCTTTTGTTAGGACAGTTTTAAATGAGATCAGTAAGCAGACCTGACCTATCTCGCAGATGCAGACACCAAAGAGGCAGCAGACAACATGTGCTCTGGAGACTGACAATAATTAGACCAGATTAATGGTAACATGTAACTACACTCTGGGAAATCACAGCAATAAGGCAAGTCAAACTTTACATCCAAGAATAAGTTTTGTCTACTCTGCTAATATGTAAAATGCCTTTACAGAGTTTATAGGCATATAAGCTGTCAGCAAAGAAACATTTTCCACCTATGGGGAAATCTATTTGTACAATTCTCATTTAAATTTATGAGAGGTCTATGAAACTGCAGCTGCCTTTTTATCACCTTGAGATTAGTTTGGGATTGATCGGGGAGAAGTGGAATTTATTACTTCAGTAGGAAAATGAAACAAAAATTTTAAAAGGATACAACTCAAAGACACACAATGACCATGTACAAGACACAAATATTAAAGAATTTCAGGTAATATTTAACTAGAAGGACAACAAATATGTGCGCACAAACATCTGGATCCACATTTATACACTGTGTTCAGAACAGCTGTCACTGCTCCAAATTCAAACTCAGACAGACTGAACACAAACTCTTGTGGAAGAAAGGCCTGGGTGTGGGGAAAAAGAAGGACCAGAGTGGACATGTGCAGGCCACTACAACACTCCAAAAAAGCACTGCATACAAGTAAGCCTGAAAGAGTTTCATGAATACAAGGGCAAATTTTTGGTCATACCTGTTTAAACCAAGAGTAGAGATGGAGAAAAGTTGCATTTCTTTTGCCTGTATTACTCCAAACATTTCACTTCTATTTTGCTTAACTCAAAACTGAAAAAGGCTACTGTAATTACAAATTACCCCACCATAAACTCTCAAAGTCTCCAGTGGAGACTCTTCATGGTTCTGGTGAGCTAATGTTGACCTATGTTTCTAACCTAAGAGGTTTGAGAAGCCCTATAAACATCTGAAAAAATAAAATTGGAAATGCATTTGTAAATAGGATATCTGGTAACTGGTCTAGTCACTTGTACAAGCAGTATGAAGAGAGAGGGACAGAGCATGCAGAAGGAGTCACCTGCTGCCTGGGATACGGTGGAGAGGAAGATGGAGAAGAAGAGAGCATGATGATTTTTTTGGGGCAGGTCCGAGAACGTTCCTTATTTCTCAGCTTTTTTTAAAAACAGAAGAAGAAGAAAAAAAATTGTAATAATGGTAGAAAAGAGATAACACTACAATTGGCTTTGGTGAGATAGGCCAGAACACTTGAACTGAGAGACTATGATCTTAAGATCACACTTCTCACAAATGACCTTAAGCCACAAATGGCTTTAAGACACATTTTATCTGATGCTGAAAGACCTTAGTGTTTCACCCACAGACACACAACCACATGTCCATCTGACAGATACTTCCAGGGACAGCCAATGAACATGTACTTATACCTATCATCAATTCAACCAACAGTTTCTGACTCAAGGTCTTACAATCAGTGAAAGGTACAACTTGGAACTCTCCATAGCACAGTTGAACTGCTCTTTGCTTCACGAAAAGTTACTTATTGCTGTGCCTTGCAATTTTTAAAAATATCCATCCTGGTGATGTAATTACCCTTGCTTGCTGTTCATTAGTAATACAACTCAAGTCACAGTGTTCTGCTCTCAGCTTCAGATCCCTCCTCTTTAACTTACAGATATTAAACCATCTCAGGCAAATTAAGTTGTACTACATTCTACTAGAACACAAATACAGCTGTTTTATAGCCAAAAGGTAGCCATATCTAATAGTCTGAATATTACACAAGGTACATACATGTTGTCATTTTCATGTGCCAGAAAACATGCCTTTTTATTTGTGTACCTCCTTACTATGCACAGTGTTTTCTTTAACACTTCTTATGTGTCTTCTGCCTGATTTTTCTTTTTGATTTCTCACCAGACCATATATGGAAATTTTTGCACTGTGAAAAAAAAATGCCTATCCAAAGCCACTGTTAGATAGCTTTCAGAGAATGCTGTTTAAAGGTATTACACATGTTCCATTTGCTTGGGTATTCTCTTCTCTTTCAGGAAATTAAAAAAAAAAAAATCAACTCTTCTAATTCAAACAGATGCTACAAGCTTCTTAAACTAAAGCAGATGACTTTGTACTGAAGTGGATGAGGAAGATTTATATACTGTTTTTAAAAGGCTCAGCTGTGAAGTCACAACTTCCAGCTGAAAGGGTGATAACATTTTCAACCATTATAGCTGTTCATGGATTTTCATCTGATCATGGCTGAGTTTGCATTTCAAATCTCAAAATTTTCAAAAACTTGTGTATTTTTCCAGGCAGATCTCAGAATATAAAATTGTATAAGTTTAGGAAGTACGCATTCAGTCCTCCAGTAGGATGCATTTCTGAGCAGGCACAAAAGATGGCTGTAGGAAAGAGGAAAGATATTATCAACAGATTTAAGTAAGAAATAAAGTAAGAAAAACAATATTTGCAGAGATCATTGGTGTTGTTAAGTTCTCTTCTGTGGAGATTTCAGCTCCTGCTGAGTGTGGTCATCTCAGTCATTGCATAACTTCAAAACCCACAGTTCCAACAGAATTACTGAAAAGAATTTGTACTGCTGCACCTTTATCACACTTCAGGGAACCATCTCAAAAGAACAATCATAAGATCTCCAGAGGCAGAAAAGATGTGCACCAAAAGACACATGCAATCTCCATCTTACAAGCACCTTTGTACACATCAGTGATTTAAGCCTACATATTACACACATACATTGGGGCTGCTAGAAGACCTATGAACTATAGCAGAAAACTGCTGAAGGCCAAAAACTGAGAGTATGGGAAGCCAGGACAACATTCAGTTTAAAAGACTCATCTCCCATACCATACCCAAACAGTCAGATCCTCTTCTGCATAAGCCATATGGCTTTCCAATGGCTTCATGACCCCTCATGAGATGCTCTTTCCCACAATTAGCCAAAATGGCTTGGAAAGCAGAACACACCATGGAAGATGTTTTAATACAAGTAGATGTTCATTCGAGGAGATTAACCACCACACCATGGAACACAATCTAGCTTTTTTAGGAGATATCACCATCGCATAAAGAATTACACATTTCCACTGTGCACATACACTTAACAGTATCTTCATGCATTAATAGCTGCTGCTGAGGTATCCGTAACAGCATGAACACCATTTTGACAACACAGATCAACATTCTCAAAATGTAGCTCAATAAAGCAAACATTGTAATCCAATTCATAAAATGCAGGCCACACAGAATGCTGTGAGCAGATTAGTGAGGTTTTTAACATGCTTGATCTTTTGAAGGTTTTTTCCCTTTCCAAGAGAGACAGCATTAAAGGTCTTGTGATGAAAGTAAAAACTACTTCAGAACAGATTCTGCCAGGATTTCATTCTTTCTAAGAATTCTGCGTTAGCAAGCCACCCCTACCCCACCTGTACAAAAGACACAGAGACATTCTGCCTTACAAGATCATTGAAACTGCTGGCCTCATAACTCTCTTAACTTCAGAGCAAAGCAAGATTCTACACTTAAAATGATAAGCAAGTACAGCTGAGGAAGTCCATCTGACAGACACTGGCAGGGAATAGCCCAAGGCAGATGTAAATCTTCCATCAAAACTGAGGGTCCAACCCAGACCACATCCTTTGCAACTGTGTGATTTCTCCCCTGTAATCACTCTTATGCTTTTGCAGTTGACTTTCCTCTCACAGGCAGTTTCCAAGACGCAAGACTAAATGTATCAATCACAAGATACAAAACTGCCCTTCTCCCAAAGATCCTTGAGAATCTCAGCTTCATTCTGCTTACCGGCAAGAACATTAGGCAACCTATGGTTTCCCTCAATAACATGTCACAACTTTGTCCCCTTAGGAACTGCTCTGCTCCTCTTGAAAGGAATCTCCAGTAGAAGGCATTCACTACGTAATATATCTTCTACACAGTCACTGACACCTGTCAGTGTCTTACACTGACTGTAAGATAAACTGACACCTGTGCCAAACAAGAGAACCTTTTCCCATAGCTCCATGAACAGCTCTTTCTATTAAACATATATCCTCCCTAAAGAGCTTGTCAGGAGCAATACTAATCCTATACAGCATGTCCAATAACATGTGCTGGTACCCAGCACCAACTCCACTGTTGGTAATCTGTGGCCCAGGAAATAGCTTTGTAGCTAGAGTGCCCAATGTCACTGTAGAAAGCCAATTCAGTACTCTAGAAAGGTGCAATCTCACAGCTATCAGATTCTGCATGCCTCAGAAACCAGAACTAGGAATCTCAGCAGCCACCTGAAACACTGCTTCAGCACCAACTTTCTGCAGGATAGATTTCTGTCAAAGCTTGGCAAAGCTGACTGCTTGGATCAGTGAATGGCTTCCTGCCTCAGCTGATCTCTGATCAGTTGAGAATAAGTGGTTCTATATACACCTATGGCTTTTGAATGAAGACAACTGATGTTCTTCATTTCCCCACACACATAATAAGAAACCTTTGGAATAGGGACTGTATCAATTGTTTCTGTGATCCTACTGTATCCTGAAGATTTTGCATCCTTGAGAACCAGTTTTACTCCATTTCAGTTGCAAAGCACTGCAAACCCAGCATGAAACCTGGACCCATGAACCAATCATCTTCTGTTGCAGTAAAGCCTATCAAGGAAAGATCACCTCCAGGTGTAATCTTGAGAAGGAAATCATCTACACAAGGCAATCAGTGTCAGTGTTAAATAAAACATTTTAAGTCCTCTGAAAATACAACTGTTACAAAAAGATTTTTCAAAGATCTGTCCTACATCGCTGCCTATACGGAGATGCTATCAACGTTGAGGGAGACCAGAAAGATTATTTGTCTCCCCCCTTTTTTAAAAAAAATCATGTAGTGCAGGTAAAAACAAGAACACACACAAGAACAAACTGCTTTCTGGTGAGGAGAAAAGCCTCATCATAAAAGTAAGAACCAAAAGTTCATCCGTTTTTTGATCAATTACAAAAGGATGACAATAAGAACTTTCATGTTTCACTGTAAAGCTTAATTATAAACCCTTCATAGAGGTTCAGTATCAGGTTCATATAGAAATCTCAAGTTTACAGGGATGTGATCTTTTCCAAGTGGTAAAACACAAATCTTCATCCTTCTGAACTGAGAAAGACAACCAATGCAATATAGTTTTCCTTTTTTCCTGGGGTAACATAAGCAGTGGTCATCAACTGACTTAATATTGTACAGCCATATTATGCTCTTCTGCAGGAGTTCTCTGGGTTCTCCCCCTTTACCTGGGAAGTATTCTTAAAAAATGAAATTTGCCTTAATCATGGGTGATGTGTATCAATCTGAAAGTGCTCATTAGCCTATAAAGATTTTGATGAGACAGAAGGTAGAAGAAACAAACACTGTCAGGAAAACTAAACATAATGCTGACATTTTTAAGACTCTCTTAACAGTCCTACTGACTGCAATTCCCCTGGCTCAGGTCTTCTTACCTGGAGAGATATCTTCTAGATCAGTGGTTCTCAACCTGTGGTCCGCAGACCCTTGGGGGGACACGATGTCATCACAGGCGGACCACAAAGGCTTAAAGAAGGAGTGGGGAACATCCAGCCCGGAAACATTTGGTCTGGCCAATGGCAAGCACTGCACCTCCTTTTCCCATAGCTTCCACCACCCCACCCCACCTCCCCCTTCAATGCTTCTCTCATACACAGCAGTTGTATTTACGCAAACATACTATGTGCTCTTTTTCCCAACAGCTTGTGTTAAGTGAAGTACAACTTATAAAATTATATTCATATCATTTTCTAGCTTTCATTTTAATGAGAATTTTGTATGCCTATGTTGTATTAATGGTTCCACATGGTTGTAGTTTTGGTGCTAGATGGTTGGTGAGACCCACTTTAACTAGGTGGTTTTTCTCTTAAAAACATTTTCTTAACCCAACAGCCCTCTTTAGGGCCACAACAGGTCTGAAGTCTGTTCCTCCAAGTGGTGGCCCTGGACCCATAAACAAAAATATATGGTGACTGAACATAGACAAACAAGGGAAGAGGTGAGAAGAATTGTAAAAACTTTACATTAAAATTTTAATATAAAAATTGGCATAAAATTTGGAATTAGAACATTAAAATACCATAAAATGGCCCATTTGAGCAAGAAGAGTGTTGATGCTATTATTTTAAATTCATATGGAATCACTGCAATAAAGATATTATAATAGCAGTGCGTGCATTAACAGATTAATATATTTCCCCTTCTCTCCACATTTGAAGACTCTTCATGAGAAAATTGAAATAAATATTTGATGCAGTCTAGTGCTTTAAAGCTTGAATTAAGTCTTGGTAGTCTGTGGCCACAAAAGATATTTAAAAGGGGCCCATGGTGAAGGAAAGGTTGAGAACCCTGCTGTAGATCATGGCATCGGCCATGACATGCAGCATTAATTGTGTTGAATGCCTCAAACGTGAAGACCATGAATCAATAAACATGCAGAACAATGAATTTCCAAACTAGTGACACCTTCTTCCACTTGACTTCAAACTGCAACCAGAAAGAAGCAGATGTTTCTCTAAATTATGGCTGCAAGAAAAATATCTCTCAGTGCTCTCAGAAACATGAGAAGGCCATTTGCACAGGGAAACAGTGAAAGCAGAGGAAGACAGTGACAGAAGTATCCCTTATCTGCCTGAAAAGGTTGTCTGTCACAAACCTTAGCTTTTGAAACTGCATGGCTGAAAGAAAAACACTGGCAATGACAATGGGCCAAAACACATGAGAGAAAGTAAAATTTAATACCTGCTGATTATTCTGTTGTTGAGTCCTAATGTGAACTACTTTGTGGCAGAAAAACTAAAATTTACTTAATTCACAGTAATATACGAAGTGGCAATGCAATGAATGTGAGAAATTGGCAAGGAAAGCTACATTCAACAGAGAAAGGGAAACCATGGTAAAGTCTCCCATAACTGCAAAACACGTAAGATTTCACATGTGAATAGCAAAACTGATAACTGATTTTACTATTTATACCAAGGAAGAGCTTTAATATCATGAATGGCATGACACCTTTTACCTCGTTGGTTGTGATAACTGCTTAAATATTTTCAATTTTTTACTAACAAAAAAAAGCCAGAAATTCTGTAGGCAAGGTTTCTGCTAAAACATCCAGTGAAACACTGGGAAGTTGAAACTAGTATAAGAGGGCAGGGAAAGTTTGACTAAGACCTTTTGTAACATTAAACCATGCATCATAACCAAAGGTGTTGATTTTATTCATTGAAAGTTAAATTATTTAAAATAACAGACTCACACAAGGTGCTGGAAAAGGACTGCTTTAAAAACAGGATAGCGATAGCTAGTGTTGGGTGCAGGCAGTGCATTGTATTCATAATCAGTTTCTTTACCTGTTTCCACTGGGGTATGGGAGCAAGACGGCCCTGCTCTCGTCTGCTGGATGGTTGGTTGTGAACACGTTCTTGATAATGCAGGACAGGTTGCTGCATGCAGGTTGTAGGGAAAATGAGACCAAGGAGGAAAGATAAAATTGTAAGGCAACTCAAAGAAAGCAAAGGAATGGAATATTGAATAAGACAGACAAACATTTAAGGGAAAAAAATAGGGTAGCGGAGAATTAATTTAGCAAATAAAATATAAAAAGGAAAAAACATCAAAAAATGGGAAACTACACATATTTTTGGACCTTCCCTTTAGCTTCATTGCTTCTTCAAATCAGCCTGGTTCTTTCAGCCAATATGTAGTGGCTGAGGAAACGTTTGACTGATTAAGAGTAGCATAAACGTCACCATTCTAAGATTATGTTATACTACTGTCACTGATGTGCAATGTAGTATAGACATTCTTGACCTAGCTTTAAAGTAGGTACATCAGGACCCACTCACAACCTGGCATGGCAGCACAGAGCTTGGCACAAGTTATGAAGATAGACTCTGCAGCAGAGCAAGAACTCAGGCACTTAAATCATACTGAGCCTTATACTGCTGACACTGCACTGCTAGGGACTCAACCTAACTTCAAAGACAACTACCCTGTAGTTGCAGTACAGATATCATCCTGAATAACCAGCAGTCATCAGGAAGCCTCACTTGGAATGACACAAACATCTTGATTGCAAAGAAACTTCCAAGCATTTATCTGCTGCACTTATGTACACATACATACTTAATCACAGTTCACAAGAAAAAAGAGACGTAACCTGGCATGAAAAAGTTCAAATTAGAAATTGAAATTATCATTCTTAAACATTAGAAGTGGAATGTTCCTGGAAAGCTTTTCATATTATGCAGCATGATATGGGCAATAACAGAAAAATAGACTTTTATTAGGAAGTTCTTCTCCAACCCATATTCCTAAACTCTAATTTTTTCTCTTTTGAGTAAGCTTCCCTCTCGCCTAGGAGAGCCTCTGAAGTAGAAAAGCACCACTAGTATCCAGTCCTGAGGAATGCATGTTATTATTCATTCTTTTTCTCCACAATTCCAAAATAAAGGGGTTTATTATCCATCTCCTACCTGTCTACGTAAGCTTGAGGACTGCACTGGTGCATTCTCTTCAAACTTGGCTAGTAGCTGGGTTGCCATAGACTTGACTTTGTTCTGATTCCCAATGGCAGCATCAATTCTCCGCTCTGTCAGGGCGCTCACCAGTGTGGGCCTTTCTTCTCTGTAGCTTCGTGGGATGTCCTCCTAACAACCAGAGATATCAAAACTTAACAAGACACAACCGGATACCTTTTCCTCTCTACCCCTGTGCTGTGACAGATTTCTAACACTGTAGAAAATAAATCTATTAGTCTGCACGTGAAAGCTCATATTTTAATTTCCTTTGGCATGCCATCAAAAGATCTGTGAAACTTTACTTATCTTTTCAACCTTATTTGATACTTACCTGTCAGAGACCACAGTTGAAACACTCCTATGAATCTCCTGACATAAACCAAAGGCCTATCTTCAAACCTTTGCTGACAACACAAAGCACTAAATTTTAACTCACTTGTACCTATTTGTCTATAAACATTTCAACTGAAGGACTGCCTTATGGGGCACACTAGAAATGTATGTTTTTTGCACTAACCAAAGCTAAAGTTTAAATATAAATTAAACTTCTGACTATAAAGCATGACTTTACAAAATGAAAGTTTTATTCTTGGTCTCCTCATCAAATCAAAGTAAACTGTAATAAAAATAGAACAGGAGGGAACCGCAACATTTAATTTGTTGTGTACTATTCTTTCATAAGCATCAGTAACATATTTGCACTATAGATACAACAAAGTGCAACCTCTGAAAAAGAATTAATTTTGATCTAAAAAAACCTGTCTGGATATAAAAATCGAAAAGACTGAAGTGGGAACCTACCATGTGTTTCCCTCCCTGACACCTTCCTCACTGTAATACTTACATCCTCAGATTGGCTGGTTTTTCTCCTCTTTCCTGCACCATCAAGTTCCTTTTCTTTTTTGTCCTGAAAACGGAAGGAGGAGAGGAAAAAACCAACAAAGATAAGTATTCTCATACCCTTCTGGCCTGAGATTAATGTCATCAGTGCACTTAAATAAGCTTTGCAACACAACTGATTAATTCTCTGGTCTCTTCCTCCATTTGCTTAAAGAAAAGGTTTTTGTCCTGATCCTCCTTATGGGATTCTTATGTTCAAATTGGACATTCTTCAATACTTTAAACTAACTGAGAACTGAGTAACCACTTATGTTCTGATACAAAATATATACCCAAATACCACCACGAGGCTAGTATTTTAAGACTGAAATATACCACTAACTGAGAGTTATGGGCATAGTTCTGCAGTTATAAATGTCATGTATTGTCCCATGCCAAGAGCTGATGAACATGGTCTCTTGTAAGAAACAGCAGATACACACTTACATACACATTTTTAGTACCACTTACTTGGACAGCAGCCTAACAGATACAAGCGTTATCAATATCGTGGTACAGTTACCTTTGGAGTGCGTTTCCGAGAGATGCTTTGTCCCAGTTTACTGAGAAAAGAGATAGGCGATTTGGTACTGGCAATTAGGGCAGCTTTTTCTTCTGCATTCAGGTCCAGGCTATCTGTTAGCAAAAACAGGTAGGACAAGGGAATGCCAAGAAATTTTTTCTGTGGTACTATTATTAAATACACAACTGATTTTTTTAACGTGACACACTTTTCCTTAAATTCTCTGTCCAAAATGATTGTTATGTCCAGAAATAATACCCTTTTAAGCTACTCTGCTTTTTCATTTTACAAAAAACAATTCTCCTTTCAGAGATTATAAACATCCAGAATAAATACTCTGTTTACTCTATTTACTTTCATATTCAAAAAGCATCATGATCATCAGTTTTGATAAGAAGAATTCAGAGTTTTGAGATTATACCTGATACGCAGTATATTTTTAAAAGGCTATTAAACACACTTGTTTTTTTCCCCACCAGAATGATAGACTTGAGTTAAGATCATCAGTAAAAAAGAAAAAACTGTAACAACATTATTAATACTTAAAGGCCATATTGATTTGTGTTAGGCAATTACATCTTTCAGTTCTAATCAAAGATCTCTCATTCCTCATTGGCCTGAAGTTAGTCTCATCATTCATGGATGGTAAACAGATATAAAACTTGGCCAGTGTTTTGAAATTGCCAATTAAACAACTACTAGCAAAGCATCTCACATTAGCTGAGACAGATGAACCCCTAACAACAAGGGAGTTCAGAACTTTTAAGGACATGATTTTGAGGGCATTATTTTAACTCCTTTTTTATTTTGTTCCTAATGCTGCTAACATGTTTTTTACCAGCACCAATAAGAAGCCAACTTTTTGTGATGTAAAGTTAGTGACCAGTATGAGCTCATGCAGAAGAATGAAGATAACTGAAGCACACACTTTCACCTTGAAGCTGTCTTTAAATCTCACAGACCTGCCCCAAACTCCTTACCGCTAGAGGGGATGGTGTCTTTGAACATCTCATAGAACTGTGTGAGGTACATCACCATCGACAGTTTATCTGGCTCTCCAACAGATGCCATTTCCTTTCCAGTCATAATGGGAGATATTCCAAACTCTTTTTCAGCAATGTCAAAGGCCAGCTGATTATTCTTCTCCACATTGTGCTCATCCAAAGAATCAAAGTCTCTGCAAAGTGCAGAAAGAGGACATGCACTGAATCAAGTAGAAACCAGTCTTCTGAAAGAACTCAGGGATCCATCCTTTTTTCTTTTCTCCAAAATCTCTCAAATTTATTTGCCACAACTTTTTGTATCAAAGAGTTGATGCTCCTTAATTACAGTGAACTTTGGCTCACACATATTATTTTTTCTTTTTTTGTTCCTCCTGCAAACCCAGATTTTTTCTCTTAAAAAACTTTATTATCCTCTGAAATACATATTAACTTCTTCCTTTGCTGGAAGAATGTACTGTTTTCACACTACATAAAATCTTTTGTTATGCTTTGAACTAATTAAGTCTTCACTTCTGTTCCCTTTTTTCTTGACTGACCCATATTTTAGTTCTGCTGGCTTTTTCCAAAACTTGTAGAAATATATAAAATCTATAGCTTGTAGAGTTAAATAAACAATTTTAAAAGCTATTTGAACTCTCTACAAGCTATATAGCTATTAAACAGAGTAGCTCAGGTTAACTTGAGTACATCAGTTGAGAAGTAATTTGGCGAACATGGAAGGGAATAACCACATAATTTCCCAGCATGATTTACATTGGATTATGTCTTTAAATATAGCTCTAGAATTTCCTTTGGGAACCTGAAGCCATTTCAGCTTTCTATTAAAGTACTGGAGTCTTTGCTACTGTTACTTCTTCCAGTCAGTGTTTTCCCAATTCTAGAATCTGGGTGCTGTTTTACCCAATATATCATGTAATAGATGCCTCTCGTTCATCCAATCAGCATGTTAATGTACAAACAATAGCAACATCTCTGTTTATACTGTGGGTCACTACTTCTGAAAAGAACAACCTAAAGAGTCTTTAAGAAGAGTTACTGTTAAACAGGAGATTTAAAAAGGGCTGTGTAGAGACCTGCTCATGAGAAATTTAACTGAAGCTCTGAAGTATTCCTGACTAACTTCACAGAGAAAAGATCTGTCAGCCAATAATGCTTTCCAGTCAGTACCGACTGGAAGCTTAATTCTGTCAAATCATCCAGAAGGGAAAATGACAACACATTTATCTTCATATTCATCAAGATATTATGACCTTCCACTCTGCTGGTGAATCACTGTACATTTGCATCTATCAAGTTTAACTGAATTAATTTAAATCAACTTCTCCATAAATCACAATTGCATTGCCTCGGTCTCCATACCATTAGTTCCAATATCACTAACATTCTGTCCTTTCCGGTTATTCAAAACAGCCAGTTACTCACATTAAGTCTGGACGGTATCTGTGGATAATGGCACACAGAGCTAGGCCACTTTTCCATGACATTGTGAGATCCGTCACATTAACACCCGCGTATCCATCGGTCTGCCTCTGGCACCAACTGAGCAATTTACTAGAGCGAGCTACAGACTCTGTAAAAAATCATATTTTTAAGCAGAAATACACAACATCTCTTTCACAAGTTCTAAATGCAATGTAAAAACCATGAATCAACAAATACAACTTTCATGTAAACAACAAGCTCCTTCTACAATGGGCAATACAGGACAGAATTCTTATTTTTTTAAAAAAAGACTATCACATCTATTTTAGATCCAAGAAAGGATTTTTTATTTGCTGAAAAGTAATAATCTAAGCTATAACTTGCCAGGCTTTTCACCCTAGCCCTTGTAAAAGAGTCCCAGGAATTTTAAAACAGTTGCAAAGACTTGTTAAATATGATCAAAAGGATCAGTAGCATAGTGCTCTCTAAAGTCCAGATACACTTTTTCTAATGGAAGAACTACAAGTGTACCTCTGCAACTTTTTCTTTTCTCTTGAAAGCTTTTCTTTAAAAGCACTGACCTGTTTTGACCTTGCCTTACTGCAAGATCTGATGAGATTACAGCCTAAAGGGACATGGTTACAGGGCAAAGAACAAATCAAAAGACTAGGTAGCTAATTCAGCAGTGAAAGGGAGGCTTAGCTGCAAAGTGCCATTCTGAGAGTCCCCAGACACTATCTGGGCATCCAAAAGCAAAGTGTGCAAAAGGAAAAGTTCAACATACCCCTCAGGGTACTGGACAAGTAGACAGATATTGAAATGTTTATCACAAGGCATCTAACTTTCAGAATAATGCAAGCAAAGTTAGCTTTCATTTGGTTATGATAAAATGAGATCAAGTAAAGGAAAGCATGAATATGAAAGACTGCACAAAAAACAGCTTCTGTTACATCTGTAAGAATTCTGAGTTTACTCATAGAATGAATTCAGGCTAGGCTTCTGCATTCTAAGTAAGGAAATTTTTATAGGATAAAGAAAATGAAAAGAAATGCTTATATAAGTAAATATGCTTAGAAATTTAACAGCATTATCAAGAAAGGGAAATGAGGCAAACAAAAAATATATTAAGTACTAATTGAAACTTCAAAATTTGGAAAATCAAACTGTTGACAAAACAATTGGTGGATACATTTTCTAAACCAAAAGAAACTGGTTAAATAACACTCTACAGCCCTGCTGCTCTATGGTTCCTGCACTGATCCAGCTTCAGAATACCAAAAGGAACAGAACTATAGCCAGGCGTACCATTCCGAGTCAGCTTTGGTGTCCTAGAGTTCACAAAGTTCTCTATTTCCAGGTGAATGTCTTTCAAGTCTCCTGTATTATACAAATGGCGTACCTAAAATGACACAGAAAAATTTAAAACTTACCAATATGTCATACATTTAAGATCCATACAGAAAGAGCCAGCAAACAAGGAGCTACCACCCCAAGTTGCAAAAAGGAAGACAAGTACATTACGTAGCAGAAAGCTCTAGCCCAACAACCCCATAGCAACAAGGATCAGCACATCAGTGCTGAGCAGTCTAGCTGACTGCTGCTGCTCAGTGGATACCAAATTGCAATGACAGACTGCTATACTAGATTATTACAAGAAAATGTGCATGCACATATGTGCACACACACAAATGCATAGATTTCATGTATCATTACAGAATGGTTAAAACTATTAAAATCAAAAATTCCTAAAAAAGAATTTCTTAAAGTACAGAGGTCTACTCTTGACTGATGTATCTGCTTTTCACTGCTTCCCTGTTATACTGCCACATCAGGTCACTACTGCTCCCAAAACATTAGCTCAGCTTCGCCTAAGAAAAGACAGTGCAGATTACAAGGATTAAGAAGCACCATTTGTCCAGTTACCTGCTGTGGCCGCAAGAAGTTGACGTTGATATTGGGATACCGGGTGGCAGGATCAATGCTGTAATGGCTGAAGTTTTTACTCACATTTTCAGGGGTGGTCTGAGGCAGTAGCCTATAAATGCTTTCCCTTGGAAAAATAGAATTAAAAAAAAAAAAAGTTTGGGTTTTGTTTTGTTTGTTTCTTTTAGGTTTTGTGGGTTTGCATTTGGATTTGGTTTGGTTTTCGTTTGGGTTTTTTTATGGGTTGTTTTGGGGTTTTTTTTTGTTTGGGTGGTTTGGGTTTTGGGTTTTTTTTTTTTTAAGAGATACATCACTACTAATACTGCTAAGTAAATCCTCAGGAGATAAACATTCAGATCAGGAAGCCAACCACTTCAGACACTGGATAGCTAAGGTTCAGTGTAAGTATATTAAAATCTGCAATTTAATACAACTCCAGAAACCAAAAGAAGGGAAGAAAAAAATACATTAAACAAATTACAGTGTTCCCCAGTACAGTAAAGACATTGAGACACGAGTGACTCAGGAAGGTGGCCAACAAGGGGACTGGAGCACTTGCCCTGTGAGGGGAGGGCCAAGGGAACTGAGTTTGTTCAGCATTCAGAAGAGAAGGTTCAAGGAAGATCTTACAGCTGTCTGCAAATGTCTAATGGAAAGGTGATGGAAGTCTGGCTTCAACTGTAACATTATTATTCTCACCATTTTTAAAAATTCCAATAAAAGGAATTAAAAAATTCATTCTGCCATTTTGACAATCTTTAAAATTATACTATTGATTCCTGACGGTCAGAAGCTGCAGTTACTTAAGTTTAAAATAGATTCTACTAGCTGTTGCTTTTACTTACTCCATTTTTTTAATTATTTGAGCTCTGATCTCTAAGAGATCACCTTGAGTCACAAAAATAACACTCAACCAAAGATGATAAAAGCATAAAGAACATGATACTCCAAAGAAACACAAGATGCTGTTCAGCTTATATGAAACAAAGTGACCAATTTAGGAGAACATGAAATAAAAGCAGTTCACAGATTCCATAAAAGGAAATCATTAAAGATATTTACAAGATAATAGGGGATGGCAAGAATTTTTGTCTCTGGCACTTTAAAGGCACCTACATCTTCATCTGGTTTGCTATTGCAAGGCTGATGACAGTAAGTCACTCCACGTAATGCCAATAAGGACCCAAAAAAAGATTCTTCATCTAATCTTAATGGCTGTGACATTTTTTTCCTCTATAAATACACTTTTTTTCTTTATCAGCTCTTTAAGAAATTTTTCTTCAGTTGAATTATACCCACAAACATCCACTAAAAAGAGTGAGAATCTGTATCTCCCACTCTATCTATATATTTGTACTAGAAGGAACTGGAATGAATGATGAGACATTGGAGGACTGCATTAGAACTGAAAGTGTATTCATTTTCTCTATTACCTCTCTGCAAGAACTTCCAAAGGACTAGCTCCAAGCGACCAACTTCGTACCATCCAAGCAGAGTCCATTGCAGCCAAAAATCCCCTGGCTATTCCAGTTCCCATTGGCCAAAATGGCTAATATTATAGTTTAAAAAAAAAAAAAAAAAAGCAGAGAAAGGAATAGCACCAGTTAGGAAAAAATTTAAACAAATACCAAGAACACATTCAGAGGGTAATTTGCTGGGAAATTGTAGCTCAGTAATTAGCTGAAAGCTCTACTCCCGCCGGGCTAGAGGAAGCCAGATGTATGGTGAAAATCCCATAAGCTCCTCCAAAGCCAATGTTCCTCTATACCCAACAATAACTCATAGCCTGGAATGCCTTAACAGTTTCTCTTCAAGACTGTACTTTTTAACCAACTACAAAATGCTAATAACTAACAGGCCTACAAGTAGGCTCCGTAAAGGGTCTAATTGTCCCAATAAGAAGCAGACAGAAGAGACACAACTTCAGAAAAATCTCTGCACACATTTTCTTGAGCAAGATCTTTACCATCCTAAATACTGTGTTTCCCCCACCTTTCCTTCAAACCTCCCACTTTATAATAAACAGTAGCTTTCCTTACAGTAACTCTCTTATAGGCAGCGCATATTTCTGTGATGGGTGCAACAGCTTATGTTTATGCTTCAATTCACTGTTTATACAATAAGCTTAAAACACAAACCTCTAAGAGACTGTCCCCCACCAGTGCCACAAGTAACTGGTGGCCATTCTGTTCTCGAACCAGAGCTGCATTCTCCGACGCATACATGCACGTGAAGTCAAACATGGCCACATCTGGCTGACCATAGTGATTGATGGCAAAGTCCAGTGATGGCAGCTGCTGATTAGTGGAGAAGTCAGCCGCTTCTCTGGCATAGTTTAGCAGAGCCTCCTGGTCCACATTCTCCCGTGAGAGTAACAACTCTGTGTCAGCATAATCCTGACAAAAACACAAAGTGAAACAGCCAAATCTGCAAGTTTATTTTAAGACTGGTATATATAATAGACGGCATTAAGATTCTGACAAATCCATTGATACAGGTTTGCCCTCATTTCTTTCATTCCTATCTGTGCTTATGCTTCAGAGAAAATTTGTAAATCTTTTATTGCAAACACTTATCAGTCCTGCTAGCATTTCTGAGTGTGAAAGGGCTAAGAAACTTCTGAGCATATCTCTTCACACACTTCAGACAGAAGGTACAAGGCCTCAATCCTTATTTGTTCATTTGTGGCCAAGCTACTTTAAAATCAGCTTCTGTCAGAATAAAATATAGGTGAATTTCCAATACTTTCTTCACTCCCTGCTTTTTCATTCCCATAAAATTAGAGAAGCTTAACTAAGCTATCAAATGTTTTTTTAAGCATATTTTATCTTAACATAAACAAAATTGCCAAATCTACAAAGGGATACAAATTTGGAGAAGATAGGTCTTATAACACTCTTCTGATAGCTCAAAAAACTTCAGAAGGTGTTAACCACATATATTTCTGCTCTAAAATACACCTGTATAAAAACTTTACAAGGTGAAAAAAAAGCAGGCTTCCCTTAACATCTGAAAAGCAAATTGTCCCAAAAATCTTAAGTTTATAGTGAATATAGGAAAAGTTAATACCCACATGCCGTATCACTCCTTTTTCCAGCAAGCTCTGTTTTTTGGCAGTCATGACAAAGTAGTGTGTATCATCTTTGTAGTAGACAATGTTCTCCAAGTCAATACCTTATGACAGAACAAAAGTCATGATAGTGAAGGAACAAGTTACATGCAACATGAGCTCAGAAGAAAGTAAATTGTATGTTACATGCAACAGAAGAAAGTACAACGAAACTACATGGTTAGAAAGCCTTAGAGAGAGAATGCCAAGCAGCTTTCTCCCATGCTTTTGATGCCGTTAAAATCTGAATCTTCAACAAAATCACAAACAGCACATTTCATCAGCATATAGCTACCTCTTTTAAAATACATATTTATCATCAATCTAAGGTTTGCATTCACATGTGGTGTGCAAAAAGCTGAACTCAGGACTCAGACTTTTCCTATTTAGGGTTCAGATTTACTGAAAACTGTCAGGGAAATAAGTTCTCCACTTTTCAACAAAAATGACACACATCTGAATGATACACATCTGCTTTGTACAACTGTATAGAAGAGCTGTAAAAATAGGGAAGTCAGATTTCAGAGACTGCAATGACTGACTTCCTTGTACAAGATGTTCATTTATTGATTAAACATGATACCCAAGTTACAAAGTTGTAATAATAAAGACTATTATAACACTCTTCTGATGGCTCAAAATACTCCAAAAGGGTGTTAACTGAATATATTTCTGCCCTAAATAATAAAAATATTAATAATAGTTTTCACTGGAAATCTAGTAATGCTGGCAAACCTGTGGCTTCTCGTAGATCCTGGAAGAACTTCTGGTTGAATATGAAGGCCACACCACTGATCTCTTCTACTTTGGCTTCAGCTGTGGTGTTGCGATTGATGAAGTTTGCTGTGATAGCAATTGCTAGTTTACCACGGAACTCTTTTCGGCGAAACCCTACAGGAAGGATAAAGTAGTAACAATGAAAAATACAGCACACCTTCAGAGAAGGCTCAGCATGGCATAGACAGGTGCCCTCACAAAATAAAAAGACAGAATGAATCTGATGAATTACAAACTCCTCCACGGAAAAAGCAAAAATTGCTTCATAAGAAAAATAAAAGCTCTTGTTTAGGGAAAAAGCTCTTCTGTCTTTCTTATCCCTTTTCCAAAAATTGCAATTTGCATCAAAAATATTAAGATAAAATTCTCTACTACAGAGAATAATATTCAACACTTTAATTCCTACTCCCAAAAGTAAGAGCTACAATACTACTCAACTAAATAAAATATGTAGGAATAATTATCCAGGTTAAAACACCTAACTCCTTTGCTAGTGGATAGGAAAAGGAAAAAAATAACCTCAGTGTCTTCAATACAAATGGATTTTCACGTGGATGTTTAATCTCCCTTTCACTAGTCAAATGTCTTTCCAAATTTTGATTGGGAAGTTAAAATCCATTTTGTTCTAACTAATTTAAGAATAAGTTCTATGTGAAAGCGAATTATGGATACACCATTACCTTCTAAGGTATTCCTCCTGCCATCCCCTCCAATGATTACTTCAAACTCATATTCAGATACTGGATGGGTTTTTGGGTGGACCAATGCACGCCAACCTATCCCTGTTGATGAACTTCAAGTTAATGACAATATAAACAGTGCTCATGATAGAATAAACACATAAAACCTCTTCTTACTATCCATAATCTCCTCCTCACATGGTCAGTAAAGATACACTGCAGGACAGCTATATTGCTGGCCAGGTTACTGCTGACTTGCATCAGCCAAGTGTGAGAATCAGAGGCAGAGACTGCTCTGGTAAATCCCTCTTGATACTACCTTTAAGGATCACTACAGCCTTTATAGCTTCTCTACTATCTATTCAATTAATAGGATGCCAAAAACCAAGTAAGCCACCATCTCCCATGGCAATCAGAAAATGGGTTTCAAAGATACAAAAAGCGTACCAAGGATCATTCACTGACATAAATATCTTCAGTGAATGCAAAGAAAGGAGTTGTTTTACACAGGTATCTTCTAAGTATAATGGGCTTAAATATTTTAGGATCAATTACAATCTATTGCATCTTGGTCTACTTCCGTGTAGTACTTCGGGCAATTGTTTCATATAGTAACTAATTTGGATTTGTCACTAGAAAAACTAAATCCTACTAAAAATTCAAGCAAAAGTGTATTAATAATTACTCTTTATTAATGGAGCATGAGGAAAGGACTTAGAGTCATAAGCAGGGTTAAGGAGTAGGTGTCTGTGTATCCTACCATAACTTCCCCTTTCTCTAATACCCGTTTCAATGTTACTTGCTTTCATTCTCCTGATCCTCTGGAGGGTAAACAAGCCCCTGAAATTCCACATTGACATGGATCTCTATTCCCAAGATCAAGGCAACCTTCAAAAGGATAAGCTGGAGCTGACGGATACCTACAAAAAAGCAGATTATAAAGAAATAAAATTTTTAAAATGGAGCACAAGTGCCCACGTGTCTGTTTGACATTACTGATTAATGTAAAGGACAGGTGGTACTTTCTTTTATCCACTGTGTTGCCAGCACTTCATCCAGGCAGCACTGGTGTGTAATACCATGGTGTGCCAAGAAACTTCTACATAGCTGAAAACCCAGTCCTTTTCAAAGAATAAAAAGTAAATAATTTCTTAATGTTTCAGTTCCCCACATCAACAAAAAGGGAAAGACCCAAAACATGCACTACAGGAGAGGGAAGAAAGAGAGCACAAGCAGGACTGCACTTCTGTCACAGATGGCAACTAGCTATTTGATCAGCCTATCTGTAATACTGAACTGCACATTCATCTTAACACCCTTGGGTTAATGAGGGCATAGCAAGTTCCTCACCACCTCTTTGCTCTTCCGTTCACATAGGTAGTGGGTATGAAAACGATAGTGTGCAAAGTCTATTAATTTGAAGGAAGACACTTACTGTCATATTTCAGATGCTGAAATGAAAAAATGTCCTCCTGAACACTAAATTTCAGCTGTGCTGAGATGTGAAAGACAACATGCATAAAGTATGTAAGAATAAAAATGACACAAAGTTAGAATGGAAAAAGCAATCTACAAGACTGAAGTTCCAAAGATCTCCCAATTTTACCATTCACTGGCGGCCCCCCCCAAAAAAAAAATCACCATTTTTGCTTTGGACAAGAAGTCAAATCTTACCTACTGTGTTTGTGCCAGTTTATAGTTTTCACAGACTGGCAGGCAAAACATGGTTGTGCCACGTCCAGTAAATTTTTTGGGGAAAAAAAACAAAACTAAACAAAACCAAAAAAAAAAAAAAAAACAAAACCACACAACAACAAACCACACCACAATCCTGAAAAATAGACAAAACCCACACAACAACAAACCACACCACAATCCTGAAAAATAGTAACTCCTGCTCCACCAAAGCATTCAGCTTTCAAAGGAGACTGATTTCTCAGACTTTGAGATTCATCAAAACTATTTTTAATTTAAATAAGTAAACCTCTATTTAATCAAAACATATTCACAGGCTGACAGTGTTCTGGAAAACATCGCTCTTCCAAAAATTAACAAAGCCAAAATTCTTCCTCCTTTTTCCAGATCAACACTCATGAGAATGATCAAAAGCATTCAGTAATTTTTATTTTTTACAATTTCACTTACAATGCTCAAGAGAAAGAGAATAATGTGACAGCTGCAGGAATGTAACAGCAAAACCAGGAAAATTATCCATTTTAAGAAAAAATACAAACCAAACCAAAACACAACACAGGTTTGAACCTTAAATGTACTTTTCAGTGTAGGAAGAAGATATTCCTTGAAAAGGTATAAAAGACAACAGATATATATTGCATGTGTGATAATCTCATGATGCAATGTATTTCTTTCACATCTAGGTCTAGCCCAAAATGCAAAGGTAATGCTGAATTGTGCTCTAAGGACTCGAGAGCAGTGATCAGTGTAGGCTGAATTTTAATGAGTTACCCCACACTCTCACCTACTTTTCCCCTGTGAAGAACAAGTGCTGCTGTGTCCAGTAGCAGCTGTACTTACTGATATGGTCTATGGATCCTGCACAGAATTTGCCATAAAACTTTTTGGCGCCAAGACCCCTCAAGTCATGTATGGTGAATGGCCACAAATGCAGCACGTTATTGCGGGAAAAGGCATCCCTCTTTTCTACGACCACCACCTTGGCTCCCAGGAATGACAGGTCGATGGCTGTACGAAGGCCACAGGGTCCAGCCCCAATTATCAGACACTGCAAAACAACCAGCACAGAGTAACTTGACAGTTCTAGGAGGAAATAGATATTTTTACCACTTCCAAGCATCCCATGGCTCTTAGGAGTAAGTGCTCTTTGTCTGCAATGTAAGCTGAAATTCCAGATCAGTCTCGCTATTGTTACCTGCCACATTCTGCCACTGATACGTTGAAGCAGTAACTGCAACCTGAAAATAAAAAGTGTATCACAGAGCAGTGAAAAGTTTGGAGAAACAGGCAAGTAAACTGTCTGCAAACGCTTGTTTTAAGAAGAGTTGCCAAGGTGTACTATCTAAGCTATGTAAGCACCTGGAGAACAGCAATGTGTCTGAAGGCTTCTCCTTTCCACATTACATCCACTGATTTTTTTCTTAAAAAACAAACAAACAAACAAAAAAGGTGATGACAAGTTTTCCTCTCATCTTCCAAAGCCTGAGCTGGCCTTTCTTGAGAAAATCTTCAGTAACACTAAAAATTCCTCATCAGAGAGTAGCAGCACAGCAATGGCTACAGAAAATAAATACATGAGATGCTAATGTTTTTACAAACATCATCTTTTAGAGTAGTACAAAGAGCAGTCAAGTTTTATGCCTATGCTGGTGCTTCTACCATTGCAGCAAAAGAAACTTCAGGGAAGTAAACAATGTAAATACAAACTCTGTGACTAGACAACTTTTATCAAAATATGTTTTCTTCAACCTAACCTTTGTCATATCAAAGGTCTTTCATCTTTTCATATCTTTTTCCACTCTACTCACAAATGCTATCAGAGGCTAATAAACGACTTGAGAATGTAAAATACTTTCATATCTAATGTTGGAAGTACTTTCTGAGAAACAAATGAAACAGCAAGATTGTTTCTTTTAAGATTAAAAAGCCAAGATAGTCAGTTGACACTTCTTACCCACAGAGACTGAGGTTAACAAAGAAAGCTGGCATGTGAACATGCATTCACAGAAATATAGTACACAGTTCATTTTGTCATATCATTTTTGCACTTTGATTTCGACTCAGTATAAACCAAACCCACAGAATCAAGACCTTGCTACAGCAGTGACTGCTGCTGCCATGTGAGATGGCAGATCCTTAAATACCCTTAAGGCTGGACAAGAAAGCTCTCTGAGAAATGCTCAAGCATGCTAAAACTTAACCATAGTCCAACCTTTTGACAAACAGCCTATCCCAAAGCAAAGCTCTTTGTTCATTTGCCATCCCCATATGCCAGTTTTTAGAGGTCAGCACATTTTGACCCGTTATTCACTGGGGCATAAATTCTGCAAATAATGTGAAATGGAAATACAAAGCCTGAATGATGAATACAACACTACAAGTTACAGCAATGATGACATAACAACCAACATGTAAATTCAAGATAGAACTACTGTAGTGAGAAGTCACACAAATCTGAAGGCAGAGATCCAAGTCTGGAGGAAAGGGAAGAATATTAGCACTGCTTCTTTAATAGCTTTAGTAACCTGAAGGCATACGAGAGAAAAGGCAAGTCCAGCCACTGTGCTATCAAACTCCTAAATAGACTTGTATATTGAAGAGGAGTCCAACTTGTCATTTTTTAAAAGGGATAATCAATTAAGATCAAAACACTCTTCCAATTTAATATTGTTTTATTTGTAGGTAGGTACAACTCTCAAACGCAACTTAAGTCTTTCTGGTTTTAAAACTTTCAAGAAAATTAGCTGAGCATATCATATTTATCCAGGTAATAATTTTGCTCATCTGACAACTACAATCTTCAAAGAGACTGGATTCAATAAGCAACAAGACCATACTGAGTTGGGTGATGTTTATTCTTTGGTAACTTTCCCAGTATAAAACAGTTACTATGGAGTACACAACAGCAGAGGAATTGTACTAAAATCAGACTATTCAAACTCAAATCTACATAATCTAATTATAAATTTATTGCCTGTACTTTTGCCACAGAAATGTAAAACCTGTTTTTTCTCTACAACCTTCCCCTCACCCCCAAAACAAGGATGTTGTTAACAATATCTAGGTTATGTTTAAGACTATAGATGTTCTGGATGATAATCAGTGAAGTAATTCATGGACTTTTATTTTTTTACTGTCACAAAAATATTAAATTATGTTGTTATAAACCACAGAAAGTTCTAAGCACAACTGAAACAAAAAGAGAGATTCTGCTCCCTTTTCCACCTCTAACGCTTCTTCCAGTTTCAGATCTCTCATAGAAACCTGCCCTCTGATGCTCTCAAAGGCAGCAATAAGGTACATGAGACAGCAAGTAAATAAAGGCCAGCTACTGTTGTTCCTTGTTCCCTGTCCCCTCTATAACTCCAAGCAACTCCATGCACTAAAGCTGACTCACCCCTCAGAAATGCTTCTTGCTCAAGATCTTTCAGACTGTTAAGTTGTCAGTAACACCATGGTAATGGAACATTAAATGCAAACTGTATTCTGTATAACCAATTAAGAGAGAGCACCATTTGTAACTATTTACATTTGAACAAGCCATCACTGCTCTAGTCTTGCTTTCATGAACGCTGATTATCTGAGTTCTAGTTAACCTGGAGCCTGGCCATGTGATGCACTCACTGCCTAACTCCAGTCACAGTACTCCATCCCTGATCTATTTTTCAATGGGCAAGTAAGAGTTATGCTACAGAGGATGAGAACTTCAAAACTGGTTTATGTTCAAGTGTATAGAAGCTGAGATTTCTATACAGAAATGACTGACTTCTGTTCTGATAAAATGGGTAAGCCCCTAATCTTTATTTTAAATTCTATCATCTTCACATGCCCATGTAAATTTCTATATTTTTTAATCAGTAGTTTGCAAATTACATTAAACATTAGGAATATAAAACTTACAGAAAATATCAAATCAGATGTGATTCAGTTCTCAAAAGGCCTCTACTTTGACTAGTTATGCTTATCTCTTAGGAATCACATATAAACATTTAATGGCAGATACTATTAGAATAGGAAACGAGTAATTAACAGAAACATGTATGAAAAACATAAAACCAATACATATATTTATCATTTCTTTACATTAAAACTTTCAACGAAGCTTATATGTAAAGGCATACAAAGATCATTTATCGTCACAGATATATAGTCTTTAAGACATACTAACAAAAAAACCAAACAACCCCCACCTAAATTTCACTTTTTCCTCAACTACTAATTTTACTACTCAAAATAGTGTGAATCCTAAATCCACAGTCCTGTATGTTTCTGGGTTGGGCCACCTTTAATTTATTTCCCACCCTTTTATCTTGTTTTTCTATACAGCATCTTACCAACAAATTCTTAGAAAGACTGGCACATTACTCTCTGGCTTGCCTCCACCCCTCTTCCTCTTTTCCTTTGCTCATTTCTTCTCCTTGTCATTCACACATGAGAGCAGCTATTGAATAAGCCCTCCCATTCCCCTAGCAGAGACCAATTCAGAGTGATCACTGACATGTATGTTGTTACAATTCTCCCCTCCCACCTTCTGGTCCTTCAAACCAACACCAGCAAGTTCTGAGGTTTCTAGCTCACCATTAAACGAGGGAGCGTCATGTATGACCCTGTGAGCCTCTCTGTTTATCTCACCACTATCGCCTCTCCAAGATCACTACATGACACTTGGACAATTACTCTCTTGATCCCATTTCTCCAATTCCATCCTACACTCTCTCTAGCCTGGCTTTGGTACATAAAATAGGCTAAGCTTTTGCACTATACAAAATCTCTAGCACAGATATCTCTCCCTGTATGCTTTACCCCTTTTACCCACTTTTCAACTGCACTTGAAGAGATGTTTTATAGACAGTTGGCTACATGTATTTCTTCAAAGCATGTCCCTTTCTGATTTCTTTTAAGACTCAGTACTCCTCTATGTCCCCAGTTTTTCTTTCAGAGCACTATCTGAAGGACTTCCCTCATTTCTCCCACTCCTGTCACTGCCAACTTCCCACAGGGCTTCACCTGTTGTCCATCATCTTCCTCTACAATTTGCCTTTGCATCACCTCATTCACAGGTACTGGTTCAATCAGCTTATCAGTGTGGTAGACTCACAGAACTTTTCCAACTCAGAGTTGACTACTTTTTGTCCATGTTAAATTCTCTACCTTTCTTACATCTCCTCATGGCTACCTAGTTCAAGTCCAACAGAAAAATGGAGCTCTAACGTACTTCTAAACTCACTGCACCAGTTCCTTCCAGACAAGCATCACAATTTTCTGAAATGTCTTTCATAGCTGGACGTCAACCTCCACTCATATTTATTTTTTTGTACATTGTCATGATCAAGCACTATCCAAGTTATACACTTATTCTTCCACTAAATCTCTTCTTTCACATTGCACCTTTACTATCAAAGTAATCTTTGTAACCAGTGTTAGAAGTCTTGCTCACTTAGATATATTCAGAACCCAAATGCAAAATCACTGTTTTAGTCTATTTCTTCAAGTTAAAATACCTCTACATTCTTCCACAGCTTCCTCAATGTCTTTCTCATTAAAACATAAGCCAACTGTCTTCATTTCACAGCCTTTAACACCCTATTTCAGCTCTACCCATCCTGTTTCATTCAAAACAAGAGCAATTCCTGAATCCAATTAAATGTGGATTGCAGTAGAGTTTTCAGAAAAACAATTTTGAACTTTTCTCCATGACATTTATCCTCCCCTAAGTCCTTCCTTTATACGCTGACTGAAAAATGTAAACCTTAACAGTGATTGGACTTTTGGGGTGTTGAAGATACCACCAACCATGATTACCAACAGTGTCTAATTGTTTTATTGTTCTCAAAGTTAATCTATATGCACCTGCTATCATCTGATGTACCAATTGTGAACTTCTTGAGGAAAGTGTTATCTTTACAAGACCTAGGACAAGTGCACCTTGGTCCATTAGTAATTTTTCCAAGTTTTATTGCAGCAATTATTTATAAATGCCATCATCCATATGAAAATGGCCACCGGAAAGTGAAAAAGAATAAACCATGAATAAACTATTATAAATTTCTAATATTTAGTTGGAATTAAACTTCAGTCCATAGATCAGGAATGACTGACATATCCTAAACAGGATATATTTTCCCCTCAGTTCCCTACTGAGGAATTAGTCATTAATTCCTCCTGTTATTTCCTTCCCCCAAAAGGTAAATATTCAAAAGAAGCAGTAGCATCTATTGTCCTCAATGAATGATGACAGAATCCTGTTCTAATGTTATAATATTCCACACAATCTTCCTTTTAAAAAAAAAAAAAGAAGAGTGTACAATTAATTTGCAAAAACAACCTATTCCATTCACATTGTGATGAATGATATAAAGGACTGCTTTCTGTAACTACAAAACAAACAAAATCTACTGTACAGTCCAGCAAGGGTGCAGCACATACCAGCTCACAATAATTCAGGTAAAAAAAAATTGGTGTGTGTGTAAAAGCAGGAATTCCTGCAGTAAATACCACACATATCAACCTTTCAAAAGGAACTGGTATGAGTTTCCACAGCACTTTTTTTCCTCCGCTGAACCTGGAATACAAGTGATTAATTTCTAAATAATGGTAAATAGAATATTTTGCCAAATTGACAGGAAAGTTCACTTTTCTTGAGAGTCATGAGAATTTTCAAATTAAAACTGGAAACTTCCAAACAGATATTTTGTACCTAAACTCCAACAGCAAATTTCACGTGCTTATTATTGTTTGGTAAAAAATGTAAAAAAAGAAAAGCCTACCAAGATTAAAGGTTTACCAGTTAAGATTTTCTAAGCCATCTATAGTATTGATGCCACAAAAACATAAAACATGGAAACCTGCAGGCAGCTTCTCCTGAATAAATTACAAATATTCTAGTCATTCTCAAGGATTTCCATTTAGCTTCCTTTATTCAGGTGGGCAGTCAAATTTAGTAGTAGCAAATGCAATTTTTGATTGCTGGACAAATGCTAACAAATTGCAACTATATTATAAATAGTATGTGTGAGAACATTCCTGAATCTTTCTTAGGCTTATACTGACACCAGGAAAACGTCTTTCTACATCCAGACATTTTTATTGTGTATTCCAAAGACAAACTGCATTAACAGTTGTCTTGACCACCATGAATAATTTTCTTACCTTCGTGTTGGCGCATGCTTTCCCCTTCTTGTAGTCCTTATGGCTGCCTCTTTTATCCAATTTGGCCCACAAGGCTTTGGCTTTCCAGTAATTGAGCTTGGACTTGAGTTTGTGATAGAAAGAACGATAGTCCTTGGGCTTTAGTTCTAGGTAGTCACAGAGCTCTTGGAAAGCTTTAAGAGTCCCCTTACAGGTTGAAGCCTGAACAAATCTGTCAAAGAGAACATGAGCCTGGTTCACCCTCTCATTCTTGCTTTCTTCCATGCTTCACACTCCACATCTGCCCTGGGGGGCAGCTGTTCTCTTCCAGTCTGCCAGATTTCTGGATGTTGTTCTGCTGAGCCACTTTCACCTCTGGCTTACAAGCATTATTAACCTAGAAAATAAAAAGAAAATGTAACTGAACTTGCTCTTTTTTTTTAATTTCCAAAATTTTGTCTAAACCTGCTGAACAGAGAGCCCAGACTCTCAGTAACTAGTAACACATCAGTCCTAAGTCAGTCAACTATCAATAGCCTGAGGATTCCTGCCCAAACTGACTGAAGCTCACAGACCCTCGTTGCAGACAGTGGAACATCTCACCTCCATTAAATCACAAAATACTTTAACCTGAGCCAGTCCCTAGAAAGTTTTATCAAAACTCATTTAACATGAACAGCAGAAAAGTTACAAGTGAACTAACTGGCAGGTGTTACATGTGATATTTGTAAGTAGGCAGAGATTTTAAAACAAAAGACACAGCCTTACTAATGTAGAAGTCACCATGATAACCAGATCAGTGTGGTAACACCACAGTAACGATTAAGTGCTGGTCTTAAAAGCACTACTACCACAAAGTACTTCATGAGTTGGTATTTCACCAGTAAAATAAATTTTGGTTTCTTCATTCTAGAAGCACATGTGTCTTTACTTGTGATAAGTAGAGAAGAGGAAAGAGGATGGCACAGCACAGCCTAATACCTCCATCAGTGTCCGTGCAAGCACTGCTTTTGTATAGTAACGTAACAAACTCAGTGATGGCTACTGCGATCCTAGAAAGAAGTTAAACTTGCTAATAGCAATCAAATCCTTAAGATGTCAAGACTGTAAAAAAAATGTTTGTCTGTGTTGCATCAACCAGTATAAACATATGCCTTATCTAGAGACTATGCATATATTCCTGTCAGTAAGCAAGCAGTTTAAGAGTGAAATGTGGCTCATGCATGATCCTCATGAGATTCTCATGGTAGTTCCTTTATTCTGTGGTTTTCAACTTCTTTTGATATGCAGGTCCCTACAAAATTTTAGGTGGTAGTTGGGGTCCTCAGCAGATTAAATATGCTAACAGGAGGTCTGCTGCTTTCAGTTGCTTTTCTAGGATCCCTCAGAAGGACCCTGCAGACCTACAGAATTGTTTGGATTACAAATAGCAGATTCTGTTTAAAGAATAGATACTTTCTCTCCTGTTTTCTCTTTTATATATAACAAATCTCTTTCTTCCTTTTATACATAATGCTTAGTAAATGTATATAATAGACTGCTCTCTAAGAATAGTTCTTCAGGCATTATGGGAACATATGCAGGAACTATGGAAATGAAAGCATTTCTGAGGTGCTTTTCGTCCTTTGTTTTTTTGCAAAGGGTATTAAGGTAAAAAAGGAAATATGTGGACTCGGATAAAACCTTTTAGATTCTCACCAGCTCTTTTCCTGCTTCCAGCAGACAGGAAGCCAAGTCAAACATTACAGCTCATGTCTCTTCCCCTCCCATATGACAGGTCTGCAGCTGCTTATTTGGGCACTCCTGCATTTCACCCTAACATGGTATTTATACTTACATTTAGAAATAGCAATGGAGACCGAGAAAGCTTTACATATAGCCACAAATTGTTTTTTATTAAAAATAAAATTTCCTACAGAAGCCACAGTACAACAATAGGTTATATTGGAGAATGTGATTGTGACTTCATTATGACTGCCTTAGAGGACTCACTACACATTAAGTTGTTTTTCTAACTGGCTGATAGCGATGCTATGTCCGTATCAGTACTGCTCACTAAGCAGGATGGAACTAACTGGTTTCTTTATTTTTAATCTTAAATTCACTGTTGTAAAGATGGAAACACACTCCAGGCTTGCACCTCAGGGTAACCACCACACTACCGCAGAGGTCTAGGACACTGCATTAAGCTTCTGTCTCCTCTTGTGTTCTTAAGCAGAATGTTATAAAGAGCTCCAACAATCACCTCTTACGCTTAGGAGTAATTTCAGTGCATCTGTGTAATACATACACAATAAAATACCTACATACAGTCTAGAGTTATGTGCCTCATTAATCAGCATAAGTTGAATACTATTTTGTGTTCTATTTCCCCTATCTCTTGCATCTCACTCTACCACCCGCTCATTTACAACAGCCCTTCAAGTGACTTAACACTTCCTAAGAAAAAGCAACAGAAGTTATGACTTAATTTAAGTGGAGGGGCCATTTAAGTCTGTTAGTCCACAGACCATTACAGATATATCCAAATGTAAAGACAACATAGGTTCCATACTCTTGCTTCTCTCGTACTTTTTCACCAAAGAAATTAAGCAGTACAGGTTCTGCACTGCTCAGAGAGATCCCAAAGTCAAAATCCAACCTACTTTCATTCTAGGAACTTGCTGCTTTGTGTTCAAGGTTTGCCAAGCCACGAGACAAACCCACAAAAGCAGGTCATTTTATGCAGCGCAACCCAAGCAGCACATTAATTTAGCAGCTCTGCCGACATCCCATTTCATGCAGGCTGTGAAGTCAGTTATGCCCACAGGTCAAATACAGAGGCTTTAGTCATCGCAGTAAGTCACTCCCCAGAACTCTGCATTCTTGATGGAAACACCCAAAGTCCTTGGAAGCTGCAAGCATAACGTCAGAGAACATGGAAATACAGGAAGAAAGCAAGGGCAGGCAAGAATTATTTGCCAGGTTTCCAGGGTATTTGTATGCCTTGCTGGCTATTCTGCAAGTCTGCAGTATCCTGCATGTTTTGTCTCGAGGCAGCTGATTGCTGACTCAAAAGCTCTGTAAATTCTTTGGCTGGAGTGTTGGGAGAGAAAGACAAAGCCCGTGAAAAAGTGCATGCAAGAACAGTGTTCGTGTTGCTATTTACAATAATAGCATAAGGTTGTCACTGACAATGACTACAAGTACACTCAGGATCTCCATCACTTGCCCAGGACAAAAGAAACCAATGAAAAACAAAGACAGAGGCAATGAATAAATGGTGGTAGTGGTTCCCTCACACACTCACCACGGATGCAAGAATATAAAATATTTTACCAAATGCACATATGAAAAAAAGTCCAGTGCCCTACCTCAAATACAAAAAGACAGGAAGAGATTTTGAAATGACACACATAATGAATTTGGTTGTACAAATTCAAGTTCCTGCAGAAAGCATTACAAATGCAGGGCTCCTATATTCCAGGCAAATAAACCCCCATTATAGGAGTCACATTCCCCCCTATACTTTCCATTCTGATTTTGTTAAAAGTGCTCATTCAACTAATGACTTGAGCCTAGAAAAATAAATATTATGTGAATGCATTTTCCAGCATTCTCCTCCATTTTTTTCCCCATCTGAAACTACTGAGTTAATTGCATCTAAATTCACAGTCTGCTCTGTCTAGCTTAAAACAGCATTTTGAGTGTATAAAACATTTGCCTGGCTCCACCTCAGAATGCTGAGTTTCTCTGAGCACAATGTAAATGCTTTCTTACATTTTGGTTATTTCACAGCCAGGCAAACACCACAGATGCACCCTTAACAGACAAATCTCTGATAGTCAGAGATCAACAAATTGCAGGAGTACCATACAGAATCTGAAAGCAAGCTGGTCCATTAAATCATAAAACTACTGATAGGTCCAATAACCCCATTTTTCATTGATTTCATCCTTTCCCTAAAATTTGTGGTTCCCCAGCAACATCCTCTTTGCCCTTGTCTCCCTTTCATGGCCCCTCAGCTTCTGCCTAAGTGAGACTCAGTAACACACTCTGGAAACTGAGATTACTGCAGTACCTAGGTAGCCAGTACATACTTGCAACTTGGCTAGCAAAAGCCTAAACACAGATTATCGTTAAACTTATGCTACAGATAGTGGGGACACCTATTTTTGTCTCTCTCCTCCACCCAGCCTCCAGTTTCCGTGTAGGAAACCAGACACCTTTAAGACTTTTTACTCCCCATCAAATCTGGATGAAGTTGTTCAAAAGTTATTAAGAATGAACTGAAAAGCAGATGGACAAACGGCTTAATCCTGTAAGCCTCCCTTCTTCAGGAAACCACACTAAAAAAAGTATTTATTCCAACAAATGAAAAAGCTCTGTTTTAATTTCCAAGATTTTATTTATTTTATTTTTATCTAGAACTAAGAGAAATGGACTTTGCTACAATATGGTCATGACTTTTTAAGTAATCACAGGTATCAAAGCGCAGCTTTAGGGCAGCAGTAAGACTGTGAAACAGATAGCAAAAATAGGGCAATTTTGACCAGAAAAGCTAAAGCCAAAACTGACAATTATTTTAGCTCCATATTATGAAGAAAAAGAATGGGAAAGCAGAAGAACAAAGGCATGGTTGCCATTGTTTGCAGCTTCCTTTTATACCAGATGGAAAAAAGGAACATCAGCACTGTCCACAACATGTTTTAAGACAGTATTTACATCTGCTCCCATTCATAAAATTCATCACTCAAGCACATATGCTGGCAAAAAGATGTTTGTGTTTTAATACAGTTATCAAATCCGATTTGGTGGGCTTTGACCCACCATATGGGAGTGAATCTTTTGGGTCTCCACTTCTTTCCTGTCTACCTTCCCTCCCAAGCTAGGACAAAAGTGGGAGAAAGAGAGACCAAATACGAACTTGGTTGCAAATACAAGAACCCATTCTTAAAAGAGAAGATCAAAGCACATATACAAAGAGTTCATAGAATTCTCACATCAAGAAAAACTCAATCCAGTAATAATTTGGAAATACATGCATGTTATATCCAGGAACATGGAAACATATAAATACAGAAGCAGTTACAGGTAATATTTTGGTTCCCAAATTCATATGAAGAAAAACTATTAATAACCTTGAGTGTCACAACACGAGTACTGCAAACATTAGACCTACAAAATAAAACCTTTTATCATATATATGAATTCAACAAACATACTATTCTGCTGCTCTGTCACACATGACTCTTTCATAACAGCAGAGTCCCTGCACTGAATGAATACCAACATAAAGAAAGAGATCAGGAAACAGATCACCTCTCTTCTTTGGAAGAAAAAAAAGAAAAAGAAAAAGGTAGCTGTCTCCTTATAAGATAAGGGTAACAGTAAGCCATCTGGATAGCTGTCATATTGTACAACAAGCTTCAAGAAGAACTGCTAGCTTAAACGCCAGACCCAGCCACATATGAGGGAGATCCCTTATAGCACAAATCTTCACGTTGGGTGACCAGTAACCAATGCAGTGATTCCTTCTCACCTAGCACCAAATCAACAGCTGTGTGTTTGGAAAGCTGGGGACATTCTTTACATCTTGGAACTGTCACCATACTATACATGAGGAGCAAACGAAAATTTATTTCTCAAAGAGGTAAATCTGCTTTTATTCCAATGGTAAAAAGTACTTAATCCCACTAGAATCAGAACTCACAATGAATTTTCTGGAACATGGCCATTAATGCAGCAAGTCACATGAACACCACTTTCCTTTACAGGCCTCCCAAAACACAATGACATATGACGATAAGGGCTCAATTTGTTATCTGTGTGGTGAAATCCATGTATCTTCCACAAATTCTCCTGAGAAAACACAAGTCCTCAAAACACAAATCCAGCTGTTTCAATATAGGAAGCCCTCAGTCTACAAGCATTTCCCATAAAGACCATACCCACACTTGCAGACAGACAGATGGTGGGTATTTTCTGATGAGCAACACATATCCCACTTTGAAGGTAAGTGTACAGTCACTTCACACTAGGTGACGGTAACTTCACTACCAGGCTGGAGCATATGGAGGCTTCTCAGTCCACCACTTAATAGGGCAAGAAGGTTGAACACCATTTCCTCATTTGGAGTGCTTTGAAGCTTTTCCTGATGTTACATTTCAACACAGAAACCCATCCTAAAGCTAGTTCACACCCAGTTTTACAGGCTAGGCTTCCCCAGAGTCCTCCAAACACTATGCAGAACCTGAGGAAAGCTCCTATACAAAAATAAAGGTCTCTAAGAAATTACTTCAATTATACTTTCACAAAACTTTATTTTTATGACTTCAAATGGGGTTAAGAAAAATCATTTGCCTTATCACAGCAAGACATACCAGCTTTCGACATCATACAGGACACAGATTGATTCATCTTTCTGAGCAAACATGCTATGCCGTAAGGAAAGGAGGTTTTCAGAAAAGCTTTAGTGAACAATAGAGAACAAGAACACTGTTCTAACCCAGTTAGAAATTTTGAGCATAACGAAGACTGAAGGCTACAAACACACTGTAATGGCCTCTGCAGGCCAGTGAGCCAAGTGCTAAGAGGCCTTCAGGTTCTGCCAGCACACTGATCACCCCAAGCCATTCCACAACACAGTGAGAAAACAAATAGAGACTATATTTATATTAAAAAAAAAAAAAAAAAAGAAATCTCATAAATTCTCTAATGAAACTCACACGAACACATTTTTTTAAATTTATATCAGTGAAGGCTTCTATCTGTCAGAATGTGGTACCAAAACACAGACTGCAACAATGACAAAAAGTTAATGCAGGAAAGATAATCAACAGGGACAAAGAGACAGATAGAACCATATGATCTGCAAGTGACAGAAAGAAAAAAATCACCATACTTTAAAGAGCACATAAAATTATTCATGAGATCTGAAAAATGAAATGGTCTAACATCTAATCTAATGTGTGCTTGCCTTCAATTACATGCACTTGTCTCCACTTAATTCTGCCTTATACAGGTCAAAAATTACTAGTCACATAGAATCACTGGGTCCAAACTAGGCTGAACTTCATTTGGGTGATCATGAGAAACTTCTTAACACCTCAGAAGCAAACTCAAAGACCAGTCATTTGTGCCAGCATTTATTCTAATCAAAGCAGATGGCTGCCTGGACTTTTAACTCCAAGGCTCACTCCTCAGTGGTTTGGTAAATACCAGACTCTCACAAAACAAAGAACAAATATTCCAGTTACAGATATTTAAAAAGTACATGGGAAAGCAAGTTTTATTTGTGCTGCTTCCAACTCTCAGCTGTTATGGGTGTGGAAAAGAGTCAGGCACTTCCTCAAAGGAAGCAGTGGAGAAGGGAGTTAGAAAACAGGATTAAAAGATTTATAATTCCACCCTCCACATACACACTCATCTAGCTATGGCATCACAAATTCAGTACACCGCACTGAGCAGTTCAAACAGACTATTTAATGGATATATATCCTGTTTCTGTGGAGGAAAACTGAATATGGAAAGCAGAGAGACTTAAATATTTTTGAATTTTTTTTCCTAATGCAGATCTTGCAAGACTCTTGGGATCCAAGAATCCAAAGTAAACAGACATTTGAATAAAAGAGCCATAAGGATTTCTCCAATCCACAAACCACTTCATTTAGAGGCTGTTGAACTTGAAATAGAAAACAAATCCCAGGCTTTATTCAGAAGAGTAGGGACCATGCTACAATCTGTAGGTACAATCTTAGCCTTTATAATTACCAGGTAAAAATATACATACAGAGCCCAAAAAACACCTAAGAAATTAGAGCTTAAACACAGACCTCCAGAACTGCCACATCCCTTGCCTTAACCAGAAAGGTCCAACAGGAGCAGCATCTCGAAGACCCATCTGCAGATGAGGTCCAGCACCTTATTCACTTTCACATGCCCTTACTTATCACTGTTAATACATCTGGCACTCTATAGCCCAACTATCATATGTCCCAGTCTGTCACCGCCCCCAACCCATGCATGGCCAACAGACCCAAGCTCCACCAGCAGGCTGAGTCCCTCAAGCTGCGAAAGAAAATCCCATGGCGCGTTTATAACCATTGATGGGTGTACCCAACTCATTTAACCCAAATCCCTACACCTAGCCTTCCTTTCTCTTTGTAAGTTGTGCATGAAAATACATGCTGTGTAGACTCTCTAAACATCTAAAACTAGAAATAGCAAAAGTAAGGAACTCAATCTATGGTAGATGCAGAAGGCTGTTTCTTGATGCTCCGCAGGCCACCACAGGCCTGTACTCTCCTCTCACATAAGTTAGTAGATTAGACTATAATAGACTGTGCTGGCTCAGGCCCTGCTGGGACCGGAGGCCACATTGCCGTTGTCCCTCCCCCATCCTCAGACTGAGTAGAGCACAAACCCCAGGGTTAAAATAAGGAGAAATTTAACAGTGTAATAAACATTCTGAGCAACAATAATACCAATAGTAACAACAATAAACAGTAATATCAGTAAACAAGAAAAAAGATATAGAGAAATACTGCAGTGAACACAGCCAGCCCTCTGCGCATGCTTCCCACGACAAAAGCCACAAAGGAAAGCTTCCCGCGCTCCCGCGCCGGGCCTGACATCAGCATGGTATGAATAACCCAGCTGGAGATCCCTTCTCCCTGCTGGGGAAACTAAACCTTATCCTAGCTGAACCAGGACATAATCCACCCCTTTATTCTATACCATCTGCATCATGTCCAGCTGCTATTCTTCAGTTAATAAAAACAAAATAACAATTTACAAAGGAACAGCATAATTCATGGCATGTTGTCACCCAGAATCAAGTCCCCTTGTGGTACAAATGAGACCTCTCCATGTCCTGCATCACCCACCAAGTACATCCAGGTCCTTGAGCAAAAGCAATCCCATGGATGGGTTTGCCTTTACCTTTGCCTGGCGCAGGACTAAACCAGACCATTTTTCCCAATATATTCCTCATGCGCACCACAGGGACTTTATCCCCATCTACAGCATGTGGAGGTTTTGACTGCGCCGGGCCAGCTCGACTGGCAGATCCTCTTGTGTTGACTAGCCAGGTGGCCTTTGCTAGATGCATGTCCCAGTCTTTGAAGGTCCCACCTCCCAGTGCTTTCAACATGGTTTTTAACAGTCCATTGTAGCGCTCGATCTTCCCAGAGGCTGGTGCGTGGTAGGGGATATGGTAGACCCACTCGATGCCGTGTTCTTCTGCCCAGGCATTTATGAGATTGTTTTGGAAGTGGGTCCCGTTGTCTGACTCAATTCTCTCTGGGGTGCCGTGTCGCCACAGGACTTGGGTTTCAAGGCCCAGGATGGTGTTCCGGGCGGTGGCGTGGGGTGCTGGGTAAGCTTCCAGCCACCCAGTGGTTACTTGCACCATTGTGAGCACATGGCGCTTCCTGTGGCAGGTCTCTGGCAGCGTGATGTAGTTGATCTGCCAGGCCTCTCCATATCTATATTTCAGCCATCGCTCTCCATTTCGCTGGGGCTTCACCCGCTTGGTATGTTTGATTGCAGCACACGTCTCACATCCGTGGATGATCTCTACAATGGTGTCAATGGTAAGGTCCACCCCTCGATCTCCAGCCCACCTGTATGTTGCATCCCTACCTTGGTGGCCTGAGGTTTCATGGACCCACCGAGCTATGAACAGTTCACCTTTGCGCTGCCAGTCCCAGTCCACCTGAGCCACTCTAGTCTTAGCAGTTTGGTCTCCCTGCTGGTTGTGTCGATGTTCATCAATGACCCGACTCTTGGGTTCATGGGCATCCACATGGCGCACCTTCACAACGAGGTTTTCCACACGGGCTGCAATGTCCTGCCATGCTTCAGCAGCCCAGACGGTTTTACCCTTACATTGCCAGTTGCTCTGCTTCCATTGCTGCAACCATTTCCACAGGGTACGTGGAAAATGCCCACAAGTCAGTGTAGAGGTAGAGCCTCGGCCACTTTTCCCGCTCAGCAAGATCCAAAGCAAGCTGGATGGCTTTCACCTCTGCAAACTGGCTCAATTCCCCCTGTCCCTCAGCAGCTTCAGTGACCCGTCGTGTGGGACTCCATACAGCAGCCTTCCACCGTCGATGTTTTCCCACAATGCGACAAGACCCATCAGTGAACAGGGCATATCGCTTCTCCTCATCCGGCAGCTCGTTATATGGTGGGGCCTCATTAGCACGTGTCACCTCCTGTTCTGGTGACATCCCGGAATCTTTGCTCTCTGGCCAGTTCATAACCACCTCTAGTATCCCTGGGCAGCTGGGGCTCCCTATTTGATCCCGTTGTGTTATCAACGCAACCCATTTACTCCACGTGGCATCTGTTGCACGATGTGTGGAAGAGGCCTTTCCTTTGAACATCCACCCCAGCACCAGCAGTCAGGGTGCCAGGAGGAGCTGTGTTTCAGTGCCGACCACTTCTGAGGCAGCCCAAACTCCTTCGTACGCTGCCAGTATCTCCTTCTCAGTTGGTGTATAATTAGCTTCAAAGCCTTTGTATCCCCGGCTCCAACAGCCTAGAGGTTGTCCTCAGGTTTCCCCAGATGCTCTCTGCCAGAGGCTCCAGGTAGGGTCATTCTCCCCAGCTGCGGTGTAGAGCATGCTCTTAACCTCCTGCCCTTCCCGGACTGGCCCGACGGCTACTGCTTGGGCAATCTCCCGTTTAATCTGTTCAAAGGATTGTTGTTGCTCAGGGCCCCATTCAAAATCGTTCTTCTTAAGGATTACACGGTAGAGAGGGCTCACAATCAGGCTGTAGTTCGGGATGTGCATCCTCCAGAACCCCATAGTGCCCAGGAAAGACTGAGTCTCCTTTTTAGAGGTTGGTGGGGCCATGGCTGTTATCTTGTTTATCACCTCCATTGGGATGTGGCGATGCCCATCTTGCCATTTTATTCCTAGGAATTGAATTTCCCTTGCAGGCCCCTTAGCTTTCTTTTGCTTAATGGCAAAGCCGGCCTTCAGGAGGATTTCAATGATCTCCTTCCCTTTCTCAAAGACTTCCTCGGCTGTGTTCCCCCATACAATGATGTCATCAATGTACTGCAGGTGTTCCGGAGCCCCACCTTTCTCCAGTGCAGTATGGACCAGTCCATGGCAAATGGTGGAGCTGTGGTTCCACCCCTGGGGCAATCGATTCCAGGTGTACTGGATGCCTCTCCAAGTGAACGCAAACTGTGGCCTGCACTCTGGCGCTATCGGAATGGAGAAGAACGCGTTAGCAATGTCAGTCGTGGCGTACCACTTGGCTGCCTTCGACTCCAGTTCATACTGGAGCTCTAGCATGTCCGGCACTGCAGCACTCATTGCTGGCGTAACTTCATTCAGGCCACGGTAGTCCACAGTTAGCCTCCATTCGCCATTAGGCTTTCTCACTGGCCATACAGGGCTGTTGAAGGGGGAGTGAGTTTTGCTGATCACCTTCTGGCTTTCTAGTTGGATCAGCTGATGGATGGGGACCAGGGAATCTCGGTCGGTGCGGTACTGCCGCCGCTGCACCGTCCTGGTAGCAATCGGCACTCGCTGCTCCTCAACCTTAAGCCGCCCCACCACTGAGGGATCCTCTGAGAGGCCGAGTAAGGTGGACAACTGTTCAACCTCCTCCAGGGCAGCTGCACCAAAAGCCCACCGGTACCCTTTTGGGTCTCTGAAGTACCCTCTCCTGAGATAGTCTGTGCCCAGGATGCACGGGGCATCTGGGCCAGTCACAATGGGGTGCTTGTGCCAGTCCTTCCCAGTCAGGCTCACTTCAGCTTCCAGTAGGGTCAGCTGTTGGGATCCCCCTGTCACTCTGGAGATGCAGATGGATTCAACCCCACTGTAGCTCGATGGCATCAGGGTGCATTGTGCGCCAGTGTCCACCAAAGCCTTATACTCTTGTGGGTCTGACATGCCAGGCCATCAGATCCACACTGTCCAGTAAATCCGATTATCCCTTTCCTCCACCTGGCTGGAGGCAGGGCCCCTCTAATCCTGCTCAGCATCTCACTTCTTGCAAAAATGATTTACTGGTCCCCTCAAGAGGGTCAGACATAACGTTGGCCATTCTATTCTGTCTGGGGGATTTCTGACTGGACATGGAGCTGCGCTCTTCTTGGAGGACTCCCCTTTTGTGATGGTCTTCCCTTTCAGCTGCTCTACTCATGCAGCCAGGGCAGCAGTTGGCTGTCCATCCCACCCCCTCATGTTTTCTCCATGGTCGTGGAGGAAAAAACACAGGGTGCCTCGTGGTGTGTACCTTCTGCTGCCTTTCTTGTGGGTGGGGAAACGTTTACTTCTAATGGTTGAGACATCAGCCTGTGCAGGTGTAATGTAGGACATGTCCTCTTCCATTTTCGGGACCCTCTGAGACAGCTCCTTTACAGCTGAAACCAGGAATGTGGGGATGAGATTTCCCTCATATTGCCGGAGCTTGCAACCACTCCATCCACTGTCAGAATGTGGGTGTCTGTCCACCAGGACACTATTGCCAGTGCTTTCGAGTGTACTTCTGGTGCACTCTTCAGGAACTTTTGCCACATCAGGTGTGTGCAAGGGGCATGATCTGGGTCCATGGGTGACTGCTCATCATTCAGATCACCATAGATCATCTCAAACACAGCCAGTTCCCTGAGACTCTGGATGCCTTTCACAGTGCTGGTCCATTTGCTCAGCTGACATAAGATATCATCCTTGTAGGGGTGCCTCTCCCTTACACTGAGCAGGAGTCGCTGCCAAAGACTGAGGGTTTGAGTCTGTTTCCCTATTTCCCTATCAATGCCAGCATCCTTGGCCAAAGATCCCAGCTGCTTGGCCTCTCTCCCCTCCATCTCAAAAGCACTGGCTCCATTGTCCTAGCATCGGAGCAGCCAGGTGCAAATCTGCTCACCTCCCAGGCGGCCGAAATCTCTCCGCATATCTTGCAACTCAGTCGGGGTAGAGATAGGACGATCACCACTGGCCCTTCCTCATGTTCCTGTGCTGCGCCTGGCTCATCCCCGTCCCCCACTTTGCAAGCTGACTTTCTGGTATATTTTGTTTTCTGTATCGGGGAGACTGATACCAGTACTGGCTGTCTCTCTGGCTCAGCTGCTGTGCTGGTGGAGGCGACTGATACCGACTCTGCCTGTCCCCCTGGCCCAGCTGCTGTACCCAGCTGCTGTTCACTCTCAGGTCCTGCAGGCCTTTCTCCCCCTTAAGGGCAGTGAGTGGTATTAAAAAGGACACAGTAGGCATGGGCAAGTCCCCAACACATCGAAGAGAGTTGTGTCACCTGGGTTTTGCCAGATTGGTAACACACCCTTTCTAAGTACTCTGCCAGTTTATCAGGGCTCTGCATTTGTTCAGGAGTGAAATTCCAAAGCGTTGGAGGTGACCACTGACCCAGGCCTTTGCCCATCTTTTCACACACCCCTTGCCACTCACTATTATCCGACCTCGGGGCAGGTTTCCGGGCACTGCTATTGTTAGAGAAATGCCATGTTGCCGAAACCAAAATCAGGCAGACATTCAGAAAGCATTGTACCACAATCACACTGGCCTGCAGGCTCCAAGGATAGTTGAAACTCTCAAAAACCGAGAGGATCTCTTTCTCTGGCTCACCCATAGAGGGGGTGAGACTGCTAACAAAAGCCCAGGCAGCAAACAGGTACCAGCCCGCCACCACAGACAGCAATACAAGTGCATTATAAGCAGTCAGGAGCCAGTACAGCAAAAAGAGACCCTTTACACATTTTCCACCGACAAACAAACATTAGCACTGGGATCATACACTGGATATAAGGATTATTCCAGCCCCACCACTCAAGCAAGTGGGCCAGCATTGCAAACATTTTCTTATCAAACAGTACAAACAGAAAAAAATTGCACCCAACAGATTGCTCTAACACACTCTGGTCAAAGTCTGTCCCTTTTTTAGCCTTATTTCAACCCTCTTGTGCCCCACATTGAGTGCCAAAGAAGGCTGTGCTGGTTCAGGCCCTGCCGGGACTGGAGACCACATTGCCATTGTCCCTCCCCCACCCTCAGACCGAGTAGGGCACAAACCCCGGGGTTAAAATAAGGAGAAATTTAATACAACAGTGTAATAAACAATCTGAGCAACAACAATACCAATAACAACAATAAACAGTAATAACAGTAAACAAGACAAAAGATATACAGAGAAATACCGCAGTGAACACAGCCAGCCCGCCATGCATGCTTCCCGCGACAAAAGCCACAAAGGAAAGCTTCCCGTGCTGCCGCGCCAGGCCTGACATCAGCATGGTATGAATAACCCGGCTGGAGATCCCTTCTCCCTACTGGAGAAACTTAACCCTATCCTAGCCGAACAAGGACATACACAATTAACCAATTTCATTTCATTTTGCAAGGACAGAGAATTACATACATCAGCAGACCATAACTGAGTGTACAGAGTTTGAACAGGTCACAAAGCAGGATTTGAAGGTAACCAGAAAGAGACTGGTTTCCACAATGTCTTGATTTTTCTTATTTTGGAATGAGTGGCAAATTCAGTATAGAGCTACACTTCATTTTCATGGCAGAACTTATTTGTCTAGACTCTTAAATCATGAGGCTTCTAAATAACAAAAAAGATACTGAATGTGTTGAATGGACACAATGCTAAATCCCAATTCATTAGGAAGAAAAAACACTCACAATAATCTTATAACTTTAATTTCATACATTAGATCATTTAACTGAGGTCTTTTCCACAGTTCCCACAAACCTCTTCTATAACCTGTCCCATGCTGAATTCCTGTAGACATCTTTTTATTATTGGGGGTGGGGAATCTCTATCCTATCCTTTCCTCAAAACATTCTCTTACTGTACTTACATGTTGGACTTCTTAATTTGACAGTATCTTAAACTTAGTTTAGTATTAACCCTTGATAAATTTACTTATGTAAATCTTTCCTCTTCTAAAGATAACAATACCCACCCTTTGCCTCTGGTATACTCCATGATCTCTAGTAGCAATAATAATTTTAAAAAGCAAAGCAAACTCTAAACTATAGCAACAAACTTCACTGTGAGACTGTGCAATGACAACAGATCAAATCTAGCAGCTTAATGAAAATTCATCTCTATTACACAATCCTGTAGGTCTAATGCTTCCCATCATTAATTTTCCTCATGGGTACAAGGACAGCTTTTACCAGAAGACAGGAATATATCATAAGTAAATAACCTGTTTAATATTTTGGCTACACTATGACAAATAGGCAGAAAAAAGAAGTTACATTTTCTCATGCTACAAAATGTACCAAACCTTGAAAGGTAACACAGATTATAGATAGAGTAAGACAAAAGCAAAACTTTTAACATCAAACTTTCAGCTCTGGGCATGTTAATATACTTTGAACATACTGCTACATAGCTTAAAAATAGTAACCAGGCAGTATGTTCCCCACTTGGATGGACATTTGACTCTCAGAAAATTCTGAAACAGTTTAATTGTACAGATAGCAATTCCCCTCCAGCCGCCAAGCACGGGAGATGCCTCTCTCAAAGACCATGCCAAACTCAGTGCCACAAGCAAATGAAAATCTGTTCGGAAATCAGTTACAGAGGAAAGAGATGAAGGTGGTTTAGTGATCCACTCTCCTCTTCCTAAGTCTTTGGCAAGCAGTTTCTGAAATAAGATGGCAGTCATCACTTCCAGACATTACTAGTCTGCTCAAATACAGCTGCACTGGTGGGACATGAAAAGACTTGGTACGATTTAGTCAGAGATTTAATCCAATCTAAGGATGATATTCAGCAGAATTTGTTCCTATTAACAAGCACACATAAAAAACTTTTCTCTTTGCCTTTCATCCTCAAGGACATTTCTGTCTAGTCGTTTTAATTCCATCCTCCTTTGGATAATGGCCCCTCCTTTGCAAGGATATCTGAGGGTCTGAGGCAGATATCCTTAGCTGAACCTCCCAGCTATGTGGCAGAGAAACTTGTTCTGTGAGGGGGCACGAGCACCCCCTTCACTTAATGCAGGTCTGAGAGCCCCCACCAAGGGACCTACAATCACCTGACAGGCACCTCTTTAATAGGTAAACTCTCAGTGGTCACAGAGAACTACCACACTGTGAAACTTCTGTCCAGTGTGGTTCAACAGTGCTCATGCACTGCTTTGCCACTGTGCTTCTTGCAGGCTGGAATTCCAGGGCATTCCAGGATTTCCACTGGCAGATGATTAAATTCTGGACCTTGAGCTCAAACAGTAATTTCCATAATCCCTTATTTCATAACACCATCCTCCATCTGGTATTTGAGCACTAGCCAGAACAACCCTTTTTCAAAATGCTTTTAATGCAGCAAGGGTAAGGGGCAAGAGAGACTAAAGGTAACTTGACGCTTTCTCAGTGATAATAACAACAGGTTACTGTTAGCTTACCTGAAGGCAGGAAATAACTTCAGAATCATACTGACAAGCTCTCTTTAATAACAAAAATACTGAAATTAAGGAATACTTTCTTCAATTTCATTCAACTGCTGATTTCAGGCTCAGTTAGACAGAATGGACTGGTAGCACAGAACGGCTCTGTAAAGCAAGGATGACCAACAGTGGTGGTGAACTGCAGCATGACAGAAGACACTTTCATGGAAATCTTTACGGTGCTCCTACACAGCAGACCACAGCATTTAACTGCAAGTCAAGTTCCTTTCCAGAGACAACAACCTAGAGCTTTCAATATCTGGAAACCTCTCTCCCTCCAGTTGCTGACTGGTATTAAACAATTCAGTATTTATATATTTACCATTATTTTATGCTATCAGAAGCATATGCTTCTATTAAGAAGGCTTGGTTTTCTCCAATTTGTAGACTAAGAAATTTAGTGAATTTGTTCCTGATTACACTGGAAGCCACCAGTGAAATCCATATGCCTGCTGTCTCCACTGCCCTGTCCTTCCCAATATGTACACCCCAGAAATTACAACAAGTAGTCTTTTCTCCACAGACCCAAGAGATCTGGTTAACCATAATGAAAAATTTCCTATTCCATGGGGTAGATTAGAAAACTCTTTGACATTTGGATCTTCAAATACTTGGAGTGGCCACAACAAAAAAGCAATGTTTGCTTTTAACTTTTCATTTCTATAATGTCCCTGGTTTTCTAGACTAGAATAGAATATTTAAGTTGGAAGGGACCTACAATAGGCATCTAGTTCAATTGCCCAACCACTTCAAGACTGAGCAAAAGTTAAAGCATATTGTTAAGGACATGTCATTCTGAAAGCAATATGGCTTATTTCCCTTCCCTGGCTGACACCACCAACTGGGCATGCACCTTCTAGGGTAACTACTGACTTATGTTCTTTAACTATAGGGGATAACTGGGGAATGTTCATTTGGAAGATCAAAAGGCAAGCTGAAGGATCCAAGGCTGACAGAAATTAGCAATTTCCTGAGCCCTGTAGTGTCAAGGTAACTCAGATTAGTAATGTTTTTTGTCCCCTCAGAAATTTCTTCCTGCACCCAGTTGTTTTTATGATCAATAGCTTTCTTTTAATTTCCGGGCCAAGTTTATACCTCTTTGTTCCTGTGATGACACTGACCTACATATTAGCTTTCCCTCCCTTCCTACATATTTTTATTACAGACAGAGAGAATGGCACAAGAGAACGGCATAAAGGGGTGCATACTGCAGGGTACACCCCTCTCCTGGCAATTCTGGGATTGCTTGAGCATCTTCACAGAATCATCTAGGTTGGACCTTGAAGATCATCTAGTCCAACCATTAACCTAACACTGACCTTTCTCAACTATACCATATCCCTAAGCGCTATGTCAACCCCAATCTTCCACAACTACAGTCCAGTCCTAGTACACATTTCAATGTACTCACTGATCACAAGGATCACCATTTCTCCTTTTTTAGACATTTCCAAGTGAAAGGACACCAGACTTTCTCATTCTTGTTTTTATGCTATTGAATCTTGTATCCCATAAATTCTAGTTCTTTCTACAGAGTATCAACGTAAAGATCGAGTTAGTCTCAAAGGAGTAGCATCATATCCCTCATCCTTAAAGAACAGGAACAGTAACCTTTCCCCCTTTTAAACACAGTTTTGCACTTTTTGTTCCCAAGATGCTCTGAAGTGCAGTACTCATCCCAAATCCAAGCCTCACTCATTCTGCCAACTGAACAACATCAGCTCTAAGTAGCCTTTCATATATGTATGATGCATTCAGTAGAATATATGATGCCCCATATAGAGCTATCATTGCTTAACAATGCATTCATTAGCAAAGTGTCTTCTTGTGAAGACATTATCAAAGAGAGCTTCTTGTGGGTACAAGAGGTTTCGGAATACTGTGCTTCCTAGCAGAGAATCAAAATACCATATATGGAAAATTGACTGGGAAATAGAGCAACAGAAGTAGGATAGAACAGAGCGCCAGGGCTGTCAGAAACCCATCTGATCAAACTGTGAAAGAAACAAATGTGAAAGAAACTAAGCTGACCCTGACAATACTAAATGGGAGGCCTGCCATGCTGTTAGTTTTCCTCAGATCAGTATATTTGACTGCAGAAGTAGTAGGATCATTTTGGGGAAATATATCCATGTTTCTTTTTCTCTTCTTGGTTAGGGAAGTTGATTTGGCTGTTGATTAGGAAAGTGCACCAATTAAAAACTTATTTGAGGAGTGGGTCAAATTAAGAAATTGTGAGTCACAGAAACACAGAATAATTAAGGTCAGAAAGGACCTCTGGAGATTGCCTAGTTTGATTCCACTGCTCAAAGCAGAGTCAGATAGAAAAGGTTACACAGGACTGTGCCCAGTCAAGCTTTGAATATCTCCAAGGATGGAGTGACAAGGGATGCTTTAAACCTAACATAATATTCCTTGCAGCAGACAGACCTGCATATGTAACCTTCAGGCAGATTAATTATTACATAACCAAGAAATACAAGGGAGGATAGATGCTCAAGTTCTAGCACACATCCCCCAAAAAGGTAAAGTCAAGAGAGCCAAAAGCAGCAAGTCACTTTTACCCCTATATTCATGAAACTTTTAAGGTCCTGAGCTTTCTTCCTTACCTTGAAACAAAATGAAGTGTTTAGTCTTAGGCCTCGTGGAACATTAAACAAAAGAAAGCTTAACCCATGAAGATAAGACGTGAAACAGCTCTCTAGTAGACAGGATTGTAGCTATGAATCCCATTGCACATTCCACTTGCCACATAAAGACAATACCTAGGCTATGGATTCAACTAAACTGCCTCCTCTTTCCTTAAAAATAGTTCTTACTAGTCAGGTTTGATGACATCTGAATTTGCAGAAAACAAGCTCTGGAAGAATCAGAAAAATAAGATTGAAGACAACCTCAAGAAATGATTGTGACGTTGGTTCAGATGTTGACCCAGAACATGCGAGTTTCTTGCGAGCTGCAGTATGAAAGAGATACCTAATGACATCAGAAAGGATATTCACACCTAATAGGAAAAATAAAAAAGTCTATGCTATATTTTTCTCTATGCTGTTTTTCCCAAGGTAGAATGTAATTCCTGGCATTGGGGCCACAGGGAATCACTATTCAGCTGTCAAGGAAACCACAAGGTTTTAAATAGTTCAAAATCACAGATTATTCTCTTATCCTGTGCTGTCAGCATTACAAGGCTGTGAAGAACTCACTCATTAAAATAAGGTTAACCTCTGGGATGAGCAGTTGTTTCTAGTGTCAGTTCATGGCAGCTACTTACTACTTAGAAAAACAAGTGGTCTTGCTAGGAAAAAAAAAAAGGTCACTTATGAGGGAAAGACAGGTTAAGAAACCAGCAGAGTAGGCTGACCCCTACAAAGAGTTGATTTAGTAAAAAGTCCTGTTTAGTGGGAATCTTATTACACACATGTCTTGGACTGGAGGACTCCTAGCAGGTCAGCCCTCTTATGCCCAGGGTCCTTCTTCCTTTCCTTATCTCCTAATAGGAGGGTCTGGCAACAAGATTTGAAAAGTAGTATGTTCCAGACAGCAGTCTAAAAGTGAAGTTAATCATCTCAGCACCTTTAAAGGGGCCAGGCCTATGAAAGATTGAGCAAGACTGCTTCCATTAACTGGCCTGAAACTAATCACAAGCCATGTAAATGCCGAGTCTGATCATATAGGCAAACAAGTCCTGGGCAATGGTTATTTGAGGCAACAGATGCTGAACAATACAGAATGTACTTCTTGACACTGTTCCACACGGATCATTTCAGCAGTCTCATCACAACGCTGAAGTCCTACAGTTAGAGGTCCATACTAAAAAGAACTTTTGGTAGAAAAAAACCCCAAAGATAAATTGTGTGTGTATTTATAAAACAACTATCTCCATTCAAATCCTCTGACAACAAGGGAAAGCAGCACTAAGCCTTTTACAGCAGAAAAACCTTACTCTAGACATGAATACCACAATCACTGAAAAAGTGAAACCTTTCTAATGTCATCAGTGCACAGGATCAGTATCTTCCTTCTCACAACCAGCAGCCCAGGTAGGGGGTGCTACACTAAAGTGAGCTACCACATTACCACATGCTGTCACTGTACAGACTTCATAAACTTATGAATTTATGCTGAAACTTTGAAGAAAATACCACAAGCAACAATTTTTAGCCCAAACTTGTGTATGGTAAAATGATTCAAGTCTTTAGGCTACAAAGGTCAACTACTTGCTTGTAGAAGTGTCCACTGAGTTTCTTTTGCATTTGATACATATGTAGTCATCCTCCCCTACACATAAAAAGGAAAGTCAGTCCAGCTACAGAGACCTGATTTTTTAAACCCAAGATTGTTCTCATTTAAAGACATAAAACTGCTAATCTGAAATTAGAAAGAAGTCCATACTTTATGTGACCTTTTTTTTTTTAGTGACCTGGCTCCTCAAGCAGTACATATAAAAAGAACATCTCAAAAAGACATAATAGAAGCATGTAAATTATTAAACACATTCCTTCTCCTACAATCCTTAAAATTCAACTTCTCAAGGCCTATTTCAACCACCAATCTTTGAATACAGCATTAAGATTTTAGGAGGAATTAAAGTGACAAATTTCAAAACTTGATTTCCTACTATTCTGAGTTCAAATACATTAATTACTTCAATGCTTCTTTGAGCTTTTCAGTTCACTGTTTAATGAATCAAAAAGGAGTGAAGATATTTTTAGACTTTAAAAACACTAAAAAAATTATCTGAAGAGCTAAACATATCTTAGCACATCTAGTAATACTTTACAGATCATTAAGATAGGATGTTCACTTTTGAGATAAGCTAATCTACAGGGTTTTGATTGTTTTGAGGCTTGAATGTGACACAAACAGAATGAGCAGGTAAAGTCACAGCTGGGTGGGTTTTTTCTTTGTTTTTAGATCCTGCAGTGAAGTGGAAACCCTCCTAGAAAGAAAAGCAATTTCTTTTTTCTGTACTCTCTCTCCATTTCATATTGCCAAGAACAGTACAGGGAACAGTTTCTAGGATAGGGACAAAGAAACCTTCCAAAAGCAGCTGCTAGTTTAAGGACACTCAGACTATTTCAGTCACCAATAATTGCTCTGGAATGGCACTAGAGATTCCAGAGGGAAAGCTCTGCTATCCATCACCAACAAGTAAGCTACACTGAACTCCATAAATGTACCTCAGAATAATCAAATGTTATGCTTTTCCCCCATTTACAGTACTGTGAGAACAGAACAAGGAATACAGTTTATTAAGCATTTTTTTAACATCTTGATATGTTTTCATTCTAAATTTCAAAATTTATTCCGATCACTGAAGTTTACATTTGTTAAAACTGAGCATTTAAAATTTAATCCTCCAGTCAAACATGATAAAGAAAAAATTCAGTCAGTACCTGTACCCAAAACACAAATGTTAACCGACATTTCTGCCTTCTAAAAGGCCAAAGACAACATGCCCGCTCATCAAAACCAGTTCCTGAATTTTACAACTTTCTCTTCCAGTTCTGTGGTTTCACTGGGTTTATTAAATCACATCACTTGGTATTATTAACTACTTAATAATATTGCAGAAAGGAACACCACCACTTCTGTGGTCGGAAACCTAGCCAAACAACCTTCCCGCTAATGCACGATTAGAGGCAATAACTAACAGTAGACGCATCCAGAATCTCCATGTACACAGATCCATGCTTTGCCTGAATTTAGGATATCTACTACATGCCACCACTGACAAGTATTTGTTTCCCTTTCCCCCTGATTTTGGAAATGATTTTCAAGTTAAGACCTACTTAGTAGCTGCCACTACCATTTCCTAACTAAAGAAATAAGAAGAGCCTCTTCAGTCAGGTCAGAGATTTGATCCAACCCCCACATGGTCACACAACTATCACAAGAGAAATAGAAGAGGAAAAGAAACACAAGGTTTGTGGTGAGATGTGACTCATCCCTTAGGCAACAGTGGGATCTTCAGCTGTTTTATGCAAATCAGGAAGATACACCCTATGGATATTCTTATGCCTTAGGAAAGAGGCTATAAGAAATGCAAAAACCTTCCTCATTTTTCAAAAGTCAGTGAAAGTTAAAAAAGTAATTAAAAATCAAGAAGGACTTAGCTAAGTTGAAATATTGACATAAATATTTTCAAGACTCTGTAGTTCCAATCACCTCTGTATGATGTGTGGAAAAAGAGTATTTTGGTTTGAGTTTTGTTGGTGGGGGGTTTTTTGTTGCAGTACCACTGTTTAACTACAAGTTGCATAAGCAAAGCCAAGAACACCCAGCCTGCTTACTGTCAAAGAAAGAATATAAATGATTTGTCTAGATCTTCCCACTGAGTTTAGGTTCTCTGGGTGCTTTAAGGAAACACCTTTTAAAAATACAGGCACATTTTGTCTTGCTTACTCCCTGAAGAAAGTTTCCAATTGCTCTTTTAATATCCCCATATTTAACTTCGGTTTTAAAAACCTGTAGATTTATCACTGCCTTTTTCTTGTGCTCACAGCAGCTGCAACATAAGGCAGAACTAACTTCCAGGATCTTAATTTGACTTTTTAGGGCTACTGCTAACTACCTCCCCAAAGAAGTCTGGAGAAACATCAATTAGGGCAAGTCTAAAAGGGCTGCCATCACGAACTGTGACAAAGCAGTAAAGAAAAGCTCATACCCACACATCTGAAGTGCTGTGGAACAGAGTCAAGCTGCATGTTTGCTCTATTATCTACTTGGCACACTCAAGGGAAGTTGTGGAACTCTGCTGTTCAAGTCATTTTAAATTAGACTATTTAAAAAACAGAAGGAATAAGCTTCAGCTTGTTTCCCAAAAAAATTAAGACAAACAGCCACAGTTTTATTTTTGTGCAAGGGCAATAAGTTTCTGGGATGTAAATTACCATTATGTTTGATGCTTAAGAGTTTACACAGAACACTGGAACCGCAATATTGTCCACAGTATCCATTAATGTTCTCAGAGGTCTAGAGTAGTTGGCTGCCTGACAAAATATATTTGTCATGCTGAGCTCACAGGTCAGCACAAACACCTGAGACTTCCCCCAAGTGTCCCAAGACATTCCCCTACCAGAAACCCTCATACACACAGCTATGGAGCATGACAGAAGACAATCTTTATCCTGTTTCTGGGGGGAATCTTGACACAGGGAACATGCAGTATCTGTGTTAACTGATGAACATGCTTTCATGCAGGATTTTCAGAGAGGTAGAAGTAAGTACAGAAGAAAAAAATAGCAAGCATACAAAGAAGGCTTACTTTCACAGGCCATCTCTGGTGGCATAATTACATTGAGTGAAAAGTTCCTGAATTGCTTTTCTAGGTTATAGTCAGAAATCTAGTAACTGCTTATGTTATTTTGTTGCAAGAGCTTGTGTCACCACCACCCTCTGATAAAAAGAGTATCTACTAGCTACCAAACTAACAGCTTCTTAAACTTAAAAAAAAAAAAAAATCAAAATCAAAGTCCATGCTGTCAGACAAAATTAATTATAAAGATGTTCAACTACCATGCATTCAAAAGTCAGAAGATTATCAAATCAAGACTGTATCATACTACCCATTATGATCTGGTCTAATAGCACTAGCACATAAACCAGGTCTCCTGCCTCTACCAACACTTCCATCACTCAAACCCAGGAATCACAACTCAATATAGTCATAGCAACAAGCAGAAATTCTCGTGCAATAATCCATCACAAGTTTACCATACTCATAGTTCAGGGTGGGATTTATTTTATTTCAAGTCTTCTTTTGGCAGACGAATGCAGCAGTACATGAGAATAGCTATCCTGTTCATACCTACTACTAAATCCCAGGAGCTGTCAAACACTAATACATCTCACCTTAAGTCCATTGAGACACAGGCCCAGCCAGTACTCATTCAAACACAACCACTGACTTTTGCCTATTTGTTGTTGTTCTCCATATCCCTGCCAATTTTTCAGCATCCATGCTTTTACTTTATGTGATACAGGTTTCTGAACAGCTTTTCAACAGGAACAGGACATTCAGGTCCCCATTTAGAAGTCTCCCTGAAGTTTCCCAAAAGAGTCATAAGTCAAGAATTAATTTTTCTGTAACAGACAAAACTAACAATTTAGTAAGAATGGTATAGGGAAAGGTTATTGCAGCTGATAAGATTTTCAGTGTGATCATCAGTATTCAATATTAGTCACACAGTACATAAGCAAAGAATAAATCAGAACTACGTATCTTTGGAAGTTAACTGTAGATATCATGCCATATTTTTTAGTCAGACTAGAATAGATTTGAAGAATTCAAAAGTCAAAGCTAAAAAGCTGTTTCTAACCACACATTGGAAGCATAGCAAGAATCACGAAACAGTTTTCAAAAATTCTTGGTTTATCCAAGTAAGTGCACAGGTTTGCTTGAAAAAAACCAAAACAAAACAAAACAAACCACCAACAAAAGCAGATCCTCTCAAGTATTTTTCTCCCTTTCTTGTTCTCAGTTTATACAGTGTCTTAACTCTAAGACTTCTATACAATTTTTGAATTAAGAGTAAGCCCACAGTATTTATTCAGCATTCAATAGCAACACTTAAACACATTCAGGAACAGTATAACAGAAGCTTTTATAGGGCCTTGTCATGGTGAGTTTTCACAAATATTCAATTATAATTGAGAAAAACTTTCAAAAGATCGAGGTTTAGGCTCTGCCTCATGCTCCATTTTAAGTGTGATCATCTGATTCTCTGAGAATTCAGAGCAACACTACACAAGCTTACATATTTTACTCACATCAAAGTTTCTTGCAACAAAAGAAAACATTGCAAGCTACCAAATATGGCTCTGAAAGGTCAAAAAACTTATTTCCATAGCTTACTTCTATTCAGCTTGAAAACTTACCTGATTTACCATCTTCAGCTAGCAAGCTGCTCAAAGAGCAGAGCTCCAGAGCATGCCTACTCTCCTGGAGTATGTTTTGTTCAGGAAAATGTAAACCATCTGTGATATTCTGCCTTTCATGGGGTGAAGTTGTACCACAAAGCAGCTAAAGATATCACAATGATTATATGTTTGCAAGGAAACAGCTAATTAAGCTTTGCCTAAGCAGGCAGAAACCAACCACAGCTTGAACAAGTACAATTCCTACAATGGTTTGTCATCTTTCCTTCCAGAGCCAAAATACATGGTCCTCCAGATCCTCTAAAGGGTTATGACTCAGCTACACAACCTAAATTAGATCTTATTTTTTCAAATCAGCAGGGATTTTCATATGGCATGACTAAATCTGAGTTACATAGGTAACAAGTGCACCCAAGATCCAGAAAGGAGAAGTTTTAGAGAAACAGGAAGTAAGTTCATCTAGAAAACAATCCTGTGGCCAGGAAAGCACATACTGTCCTCACTGCAAAGTCTATTTACTCATGTTCAAAGCAGCAAGATGAGAGATTACTGAAAAAGTGCTGGACAAGATAAAGCAACAACTAAATTCAATTCATGTCATTCAGCTTGTGTTCAGCCTCAAGTATTTACACACTCTCAGTTCTTGTTTAATCCCCAATTTTTGCCAACGCACCACCATTTTAAAGAGCAGCTACTGCAGCCTCCACAAAGCCTTCATTATGAGTAGGTCTGTTTGCAACACAAAATTTGTCCATTTCCAAGTACATTCTGAATGCTCACCTGAGGTTCCCATCACTTACATGGTGCAGCAAAGCACGCTGCTCCAGCATTTTTGCTCCCTTACTTCACTAATCCTCTAGAACAAGAGCACACGTCCTACTGGCTAACCTCCTGCTTTTCAATTTAGCACTCCAGGGAAATTGATGCATTTCAGTTAAGCACAGTTACATCATCACCTACCAAGCAAGGCAGGACAGACAGAGTTCAGTTCATCCATAAGTTATGCACTCTTTGGCAGATAGTGAAAGAAGTGCAGGTGTAAAGCCGGAATCTATGATCTGTGATTTTAAAGGGCAAGGGTAGATCAGGTGAAACAGCATGCAAGTGTAATATAAGTGAGCCACAAGAGTCCTAGCTAAAGTTCCTAGATAATATAAAGATATTTTAGTGAAAACGGGATAATATCACTTTGTTTGCCCTCCCCATCACACACACACACACGGGGTGGTGGGCAGACAGAACCCTGATGACATGGCAGTTGATTTTCTCTCCTCTCCCTAGAGCAGATGATTTCATGTCAGGAGCACATGTTTCAGAGTATACACTGATTTCAGTCAAAGAAAATATCCAGAACTGTCATGAACTTTAAAAAAATGTTTTCTAACCACAATGTGGCAAGACTAGGGAAGAAATGGAGAAGAGGAAAAGCAAATTTGTTTTGAGACCTATTTTAAGTTGCTATCTCCAGGCAGAACAGCTTTTAGCATTGCTATCCTCAGTAAGAAGCTTCAGGGCCAGTTACATTCATTTGGTTTTTTTCCCTAAGGAATAACTAGGTTTGCATGAGTAGAGCTGTCTAGCTTGGCTTAGAGCATGCATGTTGGGGGAGGTGGACAAAGACATGAATGGTCTGGAGGAGACAAAAAAACTGCGTTGCAAATATTGCTTACAAATGCTGCACCATACTAAGACAAATCTCCTCAATTGCACAGGCAAATTATTAAATTAAACCCCAACAGCAGCAACAGAGGCAGGGAGAAGCCTGGTATGGTCTCATGCTTCACTCCAATGGTTGGCAGAAAGGCAAGGATGTTCCATGCAAAGCTCCTAAGAGGACAGAGGAAGTCTAGATTTCCCCAGGAATTAAGCACTTGGCTGCTGACTCCAGTGAAGGAAAGCCAGCCTCAAACTCACCACAGCAGAATAGCACTTCCAACGAACAGCATTTACAAGTAAGAGCTAAGCAGGACTCTGAGAAAGCCACTGGAACAAAAACGTGGTAATTTGGTACTCAGAAAAAGGTAACGAAGTCAAAAGCAACTCAAGGACTGCCTATTCTGATCATGAAAGCAAGCTCTGCTGGTGCCTAGCAATGTTACCATTATGGGTTTCTATTTTGGTCTGGACAGCAAAAATGTAAATGATGTAGTTAGAAGCTTCTCACTGCTTTGCTGACTAGTTTTTCTTATTTGAAGTTCAGGAAGGAATGTATAAACACTCCATTTATCAGCTGTACAAGCATGACTGTTCAATGCCTGTTACTCCCTGTATGCCTACTTAATTTCTTTGGATTATCATTGACACCTGCTCAATTCTTTGACTCCAATGTTATTTGCAAGTACCATTTATGGTACTCTGCAGAAACACATGCCCTAAGAGCCTGACAGATTGCCAGCTCACTTCATTAACAAACCTCCATGGTAACAGCTTTCTTCCACTGATGACCAAAGCTGTGGTTGAACTGATGACCCTAAACTGAAGTGCTCTACATGTCAACTATCAGCTATGCTAAATCAGCCTCTAACCTGTGAATATGAGGAGTTCTTAAAATGGAGCCTTCTCTAACTGTGGCAGCTGTTATTCCCTTAGAAAAACAGAAGAGATAGTAAATGTACTTTTACAGTCATCTTTAAGAGACACTCCTTTGTCTTGACACTCCTTTCCTCCTCTTGAATATTCAGAAATTTCTATTACCCCACATTTTGGAATACATTCCCTTGTTGACTGACTACTTCTCTTAAGATTTTATCTGCACCCTCTTGGGATTACTTACATAGTCAAACTGTGGTCTTCAAATAGCATGTAAAGTGAGGAACGAACAATAAGGGGCAGGAGAAATGAATTCACCATCAGCCAGACAGAACAATTCTGGCTCTTAGGGTTGGGTAAGTCTTCAAAAGGACTACAAAACTTCTTGTCATCATACTGCAGATCACCTGCCAAACAGTAACAACATAAAAACAAACAAAAAAAAAAACCCCAAATACTAAAAAGGGCATGAAAAGACCACTTTTAGTCTCAGTTACCATGCTGAAAGGAACAGGCAACACCACAGAGGAGATAGCCTCCACCCTTGCTACAGCAACAGTCTGCCAACCAGCCATTTATCAAGACTTGACAGCCACATGAACTGGAAAGCACTCCTCTACAGACTCTTGCCAGCTGTCTCAACTCAGGTTAATACCCAAACCCCAATTTTTTACAGACAGAGCCTGTGACAAGCTTCCCCACACTGAGGGGGTGACTAAAAAGGTGCCACTTGAACACCTCATCACCTTACTACTTCTGTTAGGTCTAAAGCAGGAAAATATTACAAGTTCACTAATAATAACTGCTTTTATTAGCCTTTTAATAATTTTTCTATAGAAGCATCTCTGATTTCTCCTTCACCATCTTCAAGCACAGGAATGCACAGCTGCCTCACTGTTTTCTGAAGATGGCATGGGAAGAGAGATTAAGGACAATTCAAAACCAAAACCACCCCAAGAATCCAAAAGGTTCTTCCAGCATAACTCCAAAAGCATCCAAGTGTCACATAGTTTGTGCACTCACCTGTTCTTCAGGCTGAGCTTTTTGACACAGTATCTGGTCACACACTGAGCTCTACAAATGCATATGGCAAATGTAGTCCTTTCCCTGGGAGTGCCAAACACAACAGAACCTGCATCCATGATGGGGTTCCCAGAGGCTACCACACAGAAGCTTTCTCTTCTGCTGGTGCACCTTAGATGCATAGAGATAGTAAGCCTTGAGTGTTATAAAAAGGGTAAGCTACAATTAGCTTAATTCTTTTGCATTAAAGCTCCTAAGACGAATCACATTGCACAAGCAGCTTTATAACCACTCTGATGAGAGGCCTCTCCAAGCAGTACTCACACAGACCTGCTCTCTCCACAGCTGCTGTGCTACAAACCTTGAATTCACTCTCTTCAGAGTTGACATTACTAACCTTGACAGAATAAAACAAAATGAGGTAAACAAGCAAGCCTTTCAAGTCTAATTTCTGAAGCCATTTAGACACTGAAAACAAAACTGTTTCATCAGCATACAGAAACAAGCAGACAGGAATGACTTGGTCCTGAAAAGATTCTGAAGGGAGAAGGAAAACACTCGCAGCACAGAGATTCACTTCATTACTGCTGCCTCAAGAATCTAAGATGACTAGCACATGAGTATGTGTCAATTTGTAGTACCTTACATGCCCTTTTGAACAATTTTCGACACAGTTAAAAAAAAAAATGGCCTAAAGGGACAGGGGAGAAACTACATGAATATTTATGCTCTTTAAGAACAATAATCTTTGTGTGGAAATATGTAACACATAAAAGTTTACTAAGGGTCATATTTTAAGTGTTCCATCATTCAGCCAAAATTTCTTTTTTATAAACTATTACATATATCACAATCTTTAAAAAAACCTGTCAGCCTCCTGCTGAAAATAAGCAAAATATTAGTCCTTGAAATATCACACAAGCAGCAATTATTTTTAGACTAAAGGATACTAAGTGAAGGTTATGAGGAGAGCAATGCTATTTGCAAATAAGCTCTCTGGAGTGGGAAACATGAATTTGGGTCTGTTGCTGTTCAAAACAAGTTATCTGACACTCCTAGCCAAAGGCATATTTTACACACACAAGTGCTGGTTTCTAGAAACAAAATCCATCTGCCATTCTCAAGCAGCACCAGTAGGCACTGAACCTCCATAATAAAAGACAATGACAGAAGACAGACCCTCCCCTTATCCAATCTGAAGTTCAGGACAGTTTGGGTGCTCAGAAGAAAGGGAAAGGAGGCTGCATAAAGTGAGAGGGGGCAAATAGAGATGGCTCCTTGTCAATGACAGATACAGTCAGAATGTCAATCCATATAATGTGACCATGGAGATCATGCGAGTTCATCATATATACCCTTCAGCACAGACTGGTGGGGCAGGAGGAAGGTGGAATCAAATGGTTACACTGGTGGAATCAAATGGTCTCTTAGGTGACTAGTGCCCTGCTTACCACCGATGGCAGTGCATGTTAGGAGCAGTCAGTACCTCAAATGATCAACTCGTGACATGCAATTCAACAGATGGGACTCAGATGAAAGAATGATTAGCCCTGATGCATTATGGACAACTTGAGATTCAAGGAGTAAATATTGCTCTCCCCTAGCTTTCAAATTAAATTTCAGCAGAGGAAAAAAGACAGGCCTGCATATTCCACATTTTCACATCAGCAAGGAAAAACAGGTTAGCACAAGAGCCTCATGAATATATTGTGTTGGAAACTTCCCTGTACAGGTCATATTTCTGGGCTTGTTCTCTTCTTCCTCACAAAACCTATTCCACTTAACTATTTTCACCTCATTGTAACTTTTTTTTGGGTGGTGTGTGGGAAGCTATGAATATTAGAAGCACTTTTTATGGGTCAGTGGATTCCCCTCCCATACATGCTCATTTTGCAAGTTATGAAGCACATAAGCCTTTGGGTACTTCATATTCAAAACAATTATTTCTTTATTTAAAGTTCCCTCTTTTTAAACTACTGTTATTGTTCTACACACAGACCACTTACCCTGGCTACTCAGAGGGCTGAATACCAAATGTAGCAGCTTTTCCAAGACTCAAGACCACGCCAGATCAGAGTTCTTCATCACTACACTATGTCTTACATAAGTTTTTATGCAAGTTAAAACTGGCTGCATTATTCTTTTAAACAATTATTATTTAAGAACAAACATAATATTTGATGGTGTGTCTTGAGAATGAGAAAGGCATAACATTTGCAAGCAGTTTACAGCCATTGTTGATTTGAGACAAATCTAGTTTCTTTCAGCAGGTGACTGGATTCAAATTGCCACAGCTGCAGAGTCAAAAATTTGGGCTATCACCTATTATTTTGTATACAAGCAGAAGTGGGAGTTGTGACTTGAAGTCTAGCACCCAGCTAGCTGATCTAGCCCAAGCACAGAATTAAACCAGTGTTAGAGCAGAGGTTGGTACCTGATCACCATGAAACTCCTGAAGGGAGGAACTAAACTGAAAGACACAGCTCTACCACATAACTAAGCAGGAGCATAAGACTCTTCCCATCAATCAGGACTATTTGTATTTAAGGTTCAGCATGTTCTTCTGTATGATATCTTCAAACAACAATACATGAGTTCCAGATTAACTATGTCAGAGTTTGAATCAAACATTTTTAGTCTTATATACCCTCAAACACCACAAGGATTAACTAATTTTAGCTTGTTTCTCTCCACTCTAGAACAGTCTGAAACCATGAGAAGGCCAAAATTCTGAATCGTCTTAAAGTTTCAAAGTTAACACACTTTAAAGAGATTTGCACACTTTTTTATCAATTTCTTCAACAAGACAGTTGACATGACTTACAAATCTCTGTACCAGTGGTGCCTACCAAGCTCTGCAAGATGGAAGGAACATTGGCAAATGTTAAATGTTCTGTTTTAATCTGCCTAAAGAGCCAACCGTACAATTTGAGATCTTTTGCCACTGCTTGGCCAAAGAAATCAAGTGATTTCCAACAAAACAAAGCCTCCAACGCCCCCACACTAACATCCATTAAATATATCTCCCTTAACCTTCTGCTAGCCTGTGGGAATTGTGGGCTACTTTTATTTATTTATTTGTTGGAGAACGGCTTGCAGAGAGCAAGGCCATGGGTCTCTGCAGGAGCTGATCAGCCATAGCTCCCTGCAGAAGTCTGTCACAGCCACCTGAGGTAAACAGAGGAAAAAACCCAGGGTACAGTTATACTAATAAGGAAGGAGATTCAAGGCTCAGTGATGCTAATAGGGACTGTTGTGAACAAAGAGATAAGTTGGGGCGCATTATGACCTTGGGGGTGAGAGAAAAACAGCCCTGGGAGGAAAACAGGTTCAAAGCAAGAAAGATGTTTATGCATACCAGAAATGCCACAAGAGGCTGGGCTATTATAATGTGACCTTTTCGATGTACCCAATGGCTGAGATATTATAATGTAGCTTTTTTAATGTATCCAATAGAGTTACAAGTAGTGTATTGTAGAGTGCTTATATAAGGTGTGATTTCTTTCAATAAAGTTGAAGCTTGCTCCATCATTCACATTGAATCGGCTGCTTGCTTCCTCAGCCCGCCGCATTTATTCATTTAAACTAAATCAAGGATCTGAACAAGGACTTTGCTTGACTAATGGCATTAAATGCCAAGCATATACCTCCTTGAACAACAGAGGAAAGAATAAGATCTACAGGCAGTCCCTAGATCAGTCTCAGCCCAGCTCCAACTGGGAAAGGAAAAAAGCCGGTGATCAACAGACTTACCCAAGTTCTTCTAAAAGATCTATTGGTATGCAGCTGCCATGTGCGTAGCCTGTGTTTTTTAGTGACACTATAAATAAGCTTCTTTGGACAGCACAGCTACCCTTCCCAGTTCTTCATGAAGCAGTGCAACTCCCAAACATTTCTCTCAATCAGGAAGCACCACAAACATTTAAGAAATCACTCTGAATATCCAGCAAACCAGCTGTTCTCCCACACAACACTCACACTGGGCCCTGAACTTGAAAGAGTCCTTACAACAGCATTCCTGAACCCAGAAGTCAAGCTTTATGGAAACTACAGATAAACATGTGACATGGGGTGCTTTTAAGAGGCTACTTCACCTGATAAAGTGGTAGAAATAACACTGTTAATACCTTAATAGAAGGATGAAGCTCCAGTTTATCTTAACAGTTCAAGTGGAAGGGTGTAAAGTAGTACAGTCTTTTCCAAATTTCTACCTGATTTAAGACAAGAGGAGATGAGGCAGGCAGTAACTCTGACTCTTCCTGTACTTAAGCACAGAAGTCGTAAAAGATAATCTCACAAACCAACTAATTGCAATCCTGAGAGAACTATTAGCTAAAGAGTCAACCAGAAGGAAGTGACCACAAGTCCCCTTGGCAATAAATAGATAAGGTATTTGCAAACTGGATTCATTATGTATAGAGTCATTTTAGGTAGTTTTATATTAAAAATATAGAGAATTAGCAGCTAGCAAGCAATTTCCAAGGGGAGACTTCAACTTCCATCCTATAAACCTCCATCAAGATTTTTGTGTAACTGTGGATTAAACAGGCCCTTCTTACATAAGAAAATACTTTCAGTTAATTGTTGGTGAATAGAGTCTACTATTAATATTTAAGAATCAACTGCCTCTATAATGCATCTGCTATATCTATTTGTGAAGTCTTATCAACAGAGAAAACCATCTCTAGGTTTACGTATGTAAGTATCTATGTAAGAGAAGTCAAATATTAGTCTCTAAGTGCAAAACTGTTTGTAGTCCTAACACCTACACAAACAGAATTGTCCTTCAAAAAGGAACTTCACTGTAGTCATCTCTATGTCTATCCCACATCTTCTTTACTTTGAATAGTTAACAATTTAATCCATTTAACAGAAAGTCTTATCAATAAAATGTTTTGTTTTGCACAAAGCCACAAGTGAGCGTTGCTGAAGCAAAGCAAAGTCTAAACCTCTGATCTTGGGGAGACTATTATATAAAGATTAAAATGGGGACTGTTAGCACGCTGGAAAAATTAAGGGAAACAGAACATCAACACACAGACTATGAGAGGTAGGAGTTAAAAGCAAGAGCTTGAAGCTCTCTCTGCCTTCAACCTGAAAGTAACCCTAGAATGCCTGTGATTGGAAAGTGATCCAGGACCTTTAAGCTCAATGCACAAGACAGGGCTAGAGTTGTCTCAGCTCAAGCAAACTATGATGGAACCACTCTCCTTCCTTCCTCCTTCTTTCCTCAGTAAGCCTTCCCTGTCTCCTGAACCATGGACAGGATGTGATTCTTGGTTTACTGGCAGCAATTTGCAAGATACCATCCCAACAACAGTCAGAGGAAATAACACAGAGACATGGAACTAGGCCACACATCTGAATATACCCTGAAGATAGTTACGGCAAAACAGAACATCCAGCTCTGCAGAAAGCTCCTTGTATTTTTACACTATCTAAACAGCACCAGGTCCAGAGTTCTCTCCACTGCCCTTCCACTAAGTATTATCAGCAATATATTTCACTAAGTGCTTTTTAACAAAGCAGTCTTTGCCCACAGAGTGATGGAAAACAAAAGAGTATGCAGTTACAAGAGGGCAGGAAAACTAGTTCCTGATCTTCTGCAGAAGATCTATTCAATGTCTACTCTGCATTGACAGGAAACGTTGTCTTAACAGTTCATAGTAAGGTATCCAAGGCATCAGGAAAAACAAGACCAGGGTATACCTGTGTAGGTGGCCTTTCCTGTTATCCCCTGTTACAATCTTCAAAGTCTAAATGAAATTCAGGTTGATTAAATTATCACATACATAAAAAAAAACTTTGAGAGGTCATCAAGCTCACTAATGCAAGTCCTTTCCTAATTCAGAGTCCTGCTCTAGAGAGGGCTATTTCAGAGTCCAGATTTCTGCTCTACAAATTCAGAAGTTACTTTCTAATAAACTAATCTGTCCAGAATCCCAGGTTTTCAAGGATGAAAGCTTCTCATATGGTTGAATTTCACTTCAAGCTTATCCTTGAATTTACTAACTTATTTCTTGAAAATAATCAGTCATGACCAAAAAAACCCACAACCTTTATGTATCAAATTACCCTAATCACTTTGGCACAGCTACTAAGTGATGTGACAGATGGCTAGAGCTATGACACAAAAGTATCCAAATTTTAAAATGCAACACCATGGTTTTGTAGAACTTCATTCTTAAGTAGTTATAATAACCACCAAAGTTTTTACTCTTTTTTTTCTTCAAAATGCACATCTCATCTCTACCCATTTGTTTTGAGATAGACCTATAAAGCTGGTTATTTTCAGAAGAGCTTAAAACGTCTGCACATCTAGATCCCACCGAGCCTTACCACTATTCGAATTCTATTTTCCTTAGACTCTCTAGGAAGTCCTACAAGAAACGTGCTTTGCCTCAAAAAGCCAGCTGTTCCTGCTGGGACTGTGCCTAGTTCTAGAAACACTTCCTCAGAGAGACTGAGAGCATACCTAGGAGGAGTGTAGAACATCACGTCCTCACTATGACACCAACACACCTGATGGGTGTGAGAATGGCTTCCACCCATACAGGTATCCACACTGCCAGAAACCTTCCTCACAGTAAACTAACAATCAAGGACACTTGCAACAAATCCCAAACTAAAGAACACCCTCAGCCAAGTTGTCCCATTCTGTGTCCTACCCATCTGCCTCAGACCACACAATCAACCTTCCTTTCTTTTTCCTGCAGATGCCAATCCAGACCTTTTCGCTAGCAGTAAAAATTCACTTGAACAGTTAAATGTTTCTCTACTCAAGGGAAGAATACACATGCACAAACACATTCTAAGCAGACAGAGCTCTCCCCAGCCAGTCTGTAGCACTTCAACACAGGGACACAAAGATCTGGCTTTTCAAGAGCACTATCAGTCCTGTAACAAAGTCCAGGGCAAGCTGACAGCAGCTGGCGATAGAGCCAAGCCCTGTCCTAAGAACATCAACTCTATAGTTATCTTCCTCACACAGAGTGCTTTGCGTTCCACCAAACATGGAGCTTTCCTAAAATGAGAGAAAAAAGGTTAAGAGCAAGATATAAAGCCAGCTGTTCTGGTTTACGGGCTGTGGCCCAGTAAAGCAGATAGCCCTAGCACATAACGTAACACTGCAAAAATTAGAGCATTCCTTGGGAAGAGAATGGGAAAAGGTTTGTTACTTATAGTCAGGGAGATGCTGCATTTCTACACCTCACTGCAATCAACGAACACACACACACACCACACACACCCCCCCCGTTACGCCCTTCCTGTTTCGAAGGATAGCTGCAGAGAATTAGGCACACGGAAGTTTTCTTTAGGACTCATTTATTCTGTGCCTGTCACATTCAAAACAATGTTTTTAACGCGTGCTTGAAACTTATTTTTCCTGTTTGTAATAAGGCTTGTAAACAAGTTTTATTTAGACAGGATATCACACATTATTCCTGAAGTAATAATTAAAAACATTTTTTAAACAATAGGACATCTATGTCAGAACTGGGCTGATGTCAATGGGCCTGTCTTCAATCAAGGGGCACAGTAACTTCACCACATCAAATGGGACTATTTGGTGTCTCTGCTTCTATTTCACAGGAGAACCAAACAGCACTGCAATAACTGCAGGTTTGTGAGATGAAGATCTCTCCCCAGCTGTAAGATCTGAACTTCATAAGCAGAAGAGAACAAAGTTTCTATAAATCGGACTGCAACAACAGTGTGCACAAGAAGCAGCTTCAGAGAAGCTCTCCGAACTGGCATGCATTCTCTAATAACTAGTAAATATTTTCAATCCAGTGTGTTCTCTTCCTCTAGTAATGTTTATAAATGTCTTTTCAGCACAAGGGAAAACCAGCTATGCAACAGAAAAGCTGAACATGACACATTGTCAAGCTGACAAAAACAAAACAAATTTCACTCACTGTGTTTGCATAGCATACACTTTAGTTGAAACCTTTGAGTAGTAGAGAGAGCATTTTCAAGGAAACAAGATATTCAAGGTAACTGCATTTCTTCAGTGTGCCAAAGTGAGTCTCAGCAGCTCAATCATAACACAAGTAGCAAGCACAAGCCTGGAAAAGAGTGAAGTAATTGAAGTTCAAAATGCAACTGTTGCTGCACACAAACACATGAAAAACAACTCAAAAGTCTTACTAATGCCACCTGCAAGCACTGGATGGTGCTGCTCTAGACTCTATGCAACCATAGCAGGGAATGGAAGTATCTTGCCTTTTTCAGTCAAAACATATGAAATATGAACACACTATGAAAGCTAAGCATCTTCCAAGTAGCCTCTCTTCCACAGAAAGATGTGAAAAAATCTCCTATACCAAAGCTGTTTCACTAAGGGCAGCCTTCTCTCACAGCCCTGATCTGAACTTCTGCTTCCCCATCACACGACTGGTACTTACAGGAAAAGCACAAAGTAAATGATTCACTTTCTCTCTGATAACAATTCCAGAGAAAGCAAGCTGTCTAGTAGTACTTAAATTATTACAGTGGGGCTTTTCTTTTACATTAACTAATCTTAGGCATTCTCTCTGTATTTTCAAGTCTGACACTTCACTGAGGTCAGAGCCTTGGATTTCTGATCACAAATCTTCTTCTGTGGAATGTACAGAATTCACAGCTCACTGTGGATGTTGAAAAGAGAAAAGAAGGACAAAGTTGACACGTGCCCAGGATCCCAAAATAGCTTCAATGGATCATCTGAATCCAGGTTTGCGAGGAAGGCCACTTGGAAAGATACAAAGATCAGTCTAGTATAACAAAACTGATCCTCAAGAGTAGAGAAGTTGCCTTTTACCCACAGATTCTCGTTGCAGCACTGCCTGGACTTAGAGTCTCCTCCTATAACATTCCCATATCAGAACACCCTCTCTCAACTACAACAGCAAGGGAACAAGACCCCGTTAAATAGAGAGACAGCAGATTCTTACTACAACTACAACAGAGCAAAAGAGAATTGGAGAAAGGTGTCTTTCACTTGTCCTTAACCAGAGATATGCCTCCATATGCACTCTAGCAGACATAGCTCAATTCCAGAACAAACATCTCCTAGGCTTCCAGTCGAGACACACAGTTCCAGCTTAGATTTGTGGCCCCCTTTCTAACTGCTGAGAAAGGAGGGGATTTCCGTCTTTGGGAGAGAAGTTACAATAACACAGTTTATAGCAGCCAGGACACACAATTTTATTAGTAGTGTTATTGTTATTTTTACCACTGTTCTTTACCAACAAAGCAGTCCCAGCTGTCCTTTCATATCCAACAAGTCAGCCATTCAAATAAACCTTACTCAGAATCTGTGAAATGCATCTAAGACAAGACTGTGAAAGAACTAGACAGATCAGGAAGAGGAACAAGTCATTTGCTCATTTAAGTGTTTTTAAAAGTCAGAACTGAATCAAAAAATGCCACCATAACACTTCCTTCAGCTGGCAAACTGCATATTCTCATATTTGTACCTTATGCTCCTAAGTAAAATAAGAAAACACAGCAATCAGTTTAGCAGTTGTTTCGATTTCTTTTCATGCCTCATCACCAGTGCCAATACTGGTCTAGGAATCATTCACTAATTATCCTTCTACAAAACCAGAAGTGAGTGCTTTTACATATACAGGAGAACATCCCCCTCTCAATCAGAAGTGTTAAAAGCAATTGTAAAAATCAGTCTTTCAAAAGTCTTTCAAAAGTACAACAAAAATACAAGTCAGGTTTACTATAGTAAATAAACTGGCATAAGATGACAGAAGCCATGTAACACTGTTCTGCCTACTTCCCTTCTTTTTTTTTTTCTTATTACTTTGATATTTCACCTCTATTAATATGCCAAGCAGGAGCAGGAAGAGTTCTGCAAGTTTCCATACATTAAACCTGGCAAACTGAGTTCCCTCTTTTCTATCAGTTAACTTGAAGCACATGGAGAAGGGTCCACTAGACACTATCTAACAACTTGTGGAAGCAAATAGCTCACTGTGACCAGAAAAAAAAGTCACACAGGATCAAATAGGGAAGAAAGCATCAGCAGTCATACTGGTCAATATTAAAAAAAGTATACCCGAGAGCATAATGATTTCAAGGGAGGAAATCCACCACTGAGAAACATCATAACTAGATACAGCACACACTGTCTCATACCAGAAGCAGAATGCTGCATAGTGCAATACAAATGACAGGATCACTCATGACCTTGCAAGACGGGTGAGCATGTGCATATTGATCCTCAAATATCAACTCCGATTCAGTTAAAGTCTGAAATTCCTGTTATTGGACTGCCTATTAATTCACTAGTTTCCACTGTATGAAACAGCTCATGCATTGATCTTTCCTGCCTCCAGGATTTTTTCACCTATAGTAATAAGACAACATAAGAAACCAGCAGGTATGACTGCTGCCAGAACTAGTATTATATCAAAAATTGTCATACTGCAAATTTCAATAGAGCTCCAGTTTGCGCTGAGGAGACAGAAAAAATTACATGGAGTTCAGGCACTGATTAGTCATATAGTTATCACCTTTTTTAAAAGGCAGTAGTTCGAAGGTTTGTGGGGAAGAATCACAATTTACTCAATACCCAGCGTCTGTGTGCATTACATTGATAAAGCCACTAAACAGTCACAAAACCAGGAATGGTTCTTTCACTGCTTCCTGAAAATGAGCGCTTAATGTTACAAAGCTACAAAAGGAGCTAACTAATTAATAAGTCAGGATTGGCCTGAGGAATAGGCAGCTTCAGAGGTAGAGTTAGAAGTATAAGCAACAGAAACTTTCAGACAAAAATGACAGAATAGACGCTGAAACAACAGTTTAAAAAAAGACACCATGAATGTTAAAAGCGAAGCAGGCTAGCTCTGCTAAGACAGACCTTTTAAAATACCAAATACCTTTTAAAAACAAGACTACCAAGAAAGAGACAATAAGAGAGCAGAACACTGTATTCCCATTTTTCAAATTATCAAGAGTCCATAGTAAAATCATAGAATTTACCTGAGTCTGTGTTCCCCCTCGTAAATAAGCACTCTTTCAACATTTACATCAGAATGATAGTTGCACCAACAGAAATATTTCCAAATCAAATACTGAGGCACTTGCTACAACATAATTTGGTAAAAGGAGCAGAAATGGTTCATGGGGACCATCAGGTAAGTCAGAAATTCCAGAAACACTACAGGGATCAATGAGGGGCTTCAATAACACTGTGGGTAGGCAAATAAAACTTCAGAAGCATTCCTGTAACTAAACCCCAACTTTTGTCAGATCAGAGGGGGGGGGGGGGGGGCGAGGGGGATGGACGACACACACCTTTGTCACCAAATGAACTCAATGAATACATCCCTAGAAATAACTTCCAACATGCAGTCCAATGAAATTGCCAACTTCACCACCAACCACCCACATTTTAAATTGCAGAGTATATTAAAAAGGGCTGCCAGGTTCACTCTAACACCATTCACTTTCCCATCCGAAGCATTACTAGGTTGTCTACCTAAGGACGTAAACAGTGTCACACAACAGTGGTTCCCATTCAAAAAGTCACCACAGACAGGAAGTAGGAGGTTTTTATTAAGATTTTCGGCCAAGTAGTAGTTATGCTTAAAAAACCCCTATGGTTCATGACTCTTTCTGGGAAGGGAAGAGAAGGTTTTTTAATACTGTTATGCAAGTATGCCTTTGTACACTCTGTGTGTGCCAAGTGGCACAGTGACAAGATATCACAGTTTTCCCAGACCTGTGTCTACTCATACCCACACTGGTATCTTGCAAATCCATACCCATGTGCATATGTAAAAAGAGACGTAGGTCTTCATTAGTATATGCATAAATATTCATTAGTTGCTATTCATGTCCACAAACACATATATCACACCTGCAAGATAGTGAAAAGTTCCCTCTTAATGGACTGATCCCAGGAACAGGCCCAGATTCTTATCCTAGCTGTGTCTAAGCTTATGAAGGTCAACTGCAATATGATAATGCTGTATTTCATTTATCTCCCTTCAAAAACTGAGGAGACAGACTTTTATCCCTTTTATAAAATGACCGGAACACCTAGAGATGAAAGAACTTCAGTGTAATGTTAGATCAATAGCATTTCCACCGGTTTAAAAGGTAACACTGCTTTCCCAGATAAGAACGGACAGAAATCCTGCAGTGCTGTAAATACCTATCTGAATGGGAGAGCAAAGTACAGGAGAAAGACAGAAAAGCAGCTATCAGTACCATTCTCCTGCATACTCCACCCCGGTTCGTACGCAAGTTCTGTGAAACAGGAAAGACATCTGGGTTCTTCCTTTCCAGTTTTACTTCCTTTCAATTTCTCTTTTAGGCTTTGTATAGCTGAGTAACATTCAGACTCATTAAGGTCAGGACCTCTGATTTTTCATTCACATTTATTTTAAGACTACACTGACTGCCTGGCTTACAATCCTCCTTCCTTCAGAGCAGGAAGGGAATCTTATTTCAAGTCTCTCTGCAGAGAGGTAAGAAACTCCATTACTGAATGTGGCTGCTCATCTTTAAATGGTGAGAAAGTCACCTCCTGTCATTCTTCGAGTACAGTGAGGGTTTAAGTCCATTCCACCCAACCACTTCACAAACAAGTCCTGACTCATGGTCCAACTCATTTTTATGTGAAAACACCATCCTAAGGTCACACTACAGTAAAAGGTGTCCTTCTGAATCAGTGCAAAGCCTTTCAAAGGAATCATAATGAGGAACTACATGGCTAGAAACATCTCAATGTTAACACAAATGGCTACTGTAAATATCCATCTGAAAACCAGCTTTACAAAAAAAAAAAAATCAACACAGCTGTTGTGTTACAACATTCTAACAAGCCTGCTCCTAATCATCAATTAACAGGAAAATTTCTTTAGTCATTTCTTCAATTATTAGAAGCCTCAAGTTTTTCACATATTGAATGGTAATTAAGAATGAGCAAGTAGCATATATTTTGCTAGTACAAATATTATGAGGTCATGTACAGGAAGATGTACTTTTCCATTATAAAACCAGTTGATATAGGCAGAAGTGACCATGTTCACAAGTGCACAAGCACACCTGAAGAAGTTAACTGAGCTAAGAGGGAAAGCAGACAGCAGCTAACAGAACAACTACTTTCTCTCAGAAGTACTGCTCCATCCATCTCTCTGGGGCCCTAGAAACACACAGCACGGTCAGAATACAAACTTAGGAATCAAAACCTTACACCAAAAAAATAAGAACAATGGTTCAACAGAAATTGTGATTTTATGGCACCTCATCTAACCACTAGCTGTATTTTCTCTCCTTTATTAACTGACATCTGTTGCCTCTTTCATAGAAGCTATAGCCTTTTAACACTTATTTTGAAAGTGTTCCTCCCTTTTCTCCACAGGTATCAAGTATGTCCTCTCAAACACAAAACCATCAAGCAAGACCTTTTCTTTGTCATTCACTATCCTTCCCCCCTACCCCAAGTAACACTGACAACAGCCCCTCTGCACTTCACCACCAAACTATCCCCCACCTGACTAGTAATGCCATTATGACAGCTCCAGGACCCCACAGTAAACCTCACCGGGTTCACTATCTTTTATTCCAACAAGGCTATTTTTAAACCCAGCTCAGTTTTCTGATTGCTCTTCATACACACCAAGACAACTGTGCTGTGTGACAAGAAGACGATAAAAAAAAAAAAAAAAAAAAAAAACCACACCACACCACAAGCGGCTGGAAGTAAGGGCACTAAGACACTCCTAAAAATCCCCCCCTTTGTAATTGTTTTCCTTTTGTATGTAGCTTTAATGACTGTTTCTATTGTTTCAGATTTAAAGAACCTGAGGGCCTTAAAGCCTGTCTATTTACTGAAAAGGAATGCACTTCACTGAACAATGTAGCTAAAGGAAAGCTGGATCTAAGGTCTGTTTAGAGAACAATGAACAGTTGTCTTGATTTAGTATCTTCAGATCTGTAACTTGGCTACCATCAATATTTAATCCAAGGGGCCAAAACACAGCTCTCACAGCAAGCACTTTATTCACTTTACCTCATTGGCTCTGCCATAACAGAGCTTAGCTGAGAAAAGTCCTGGTTTTAATAATGCTGCCATACTAGGGGGAAAAAATCATTATAAAAATCATTTTTATAAGTGAAAAGCACAAGTCAAGCAAGAAAGGAATTTTGTTTGTTTGTTTCTAGAGTTGCCTTTTTATTTAAGAAAACACAATGAAAAGCACAAAAATCTCAGAAGAATGAAACAAGACAACAGTGCCCTAAGGGAAAGGGAAGGAACAGAGGCTGCGCTCCAACAGCAGGCACAAATTATTAGACTGTACATTGTTAAGCAGTGCAGACCCAAAGCCCTCCCCCCAATCCAAAAATATATATTTATGATTATACATGGACTGTCTGCCCTGTTACAGTATGCCTGGCTAAGCAGCTATTTCACCCTATTCGTGGGGCTTTTAAAAGTCAATTTAATGCCCACAAAAAGAGATTCAGCACATCTTTCAGGACCCTGGGAACAGGAGCACTTACAAGACCACATACAAAGGGTGGCAAGTAGCTGCTATTACACTTTCACTGAAAAATCAAAATGGATCTCTGAACAGATGCAGGACATTTAAATTGCCCCCCTCTAACAAAAGGGCCTCCCAGAAAATATTTTCCTAAATGCCAGCCACACATGCATTGTTTCACTGGAGCAGACATTCAAGGTCATTCAACCCCCAAAATCCTACTTTTCCCTCTAGCTGGTTTCTGTGGATGCTCAGATACAAACCCTTAAAACCCTTCTCTCTTTTCAAAGCCTCATGTCCAAGCACTAGCATCAAAGCCTGCTATGTTTTGCAGGCTCCAGCATTAATGAATGCTTCATCCTGCATTCACCCAAATTCTTAGTAACAGCACAGCTATTTAATGGATTTCCCCTCCAATCTTGGAACAACACATGTCACGCACCAGATGTTCACTCACCCAGGAGCTCACAGCCTGCCATCAAAGGGGGGAAAGGTGGGCAACAGCTCTTAATTCTTCTGTGTTTGGCTGAACGGCGTTTTGCTTCCTGTGCACTGCATTCTGTATAGCCACTGCAGTGCTCAGAGCAAGCAGGCTCACAAGAGCAGCTGGAAAACAGCCTCGCATCTTCTAAACTGAACATAGGTGTCCATCCCAGATTGAGGGTGGTTCTTTCACAGTAAACCTATCATCTACAGCTCCCTTAGCCAGAGGGTGGGTCACAGTGACAATTGGCCATTGGAAGGTGATAACTAGGGCAAGAGAAAAATAATGCCAGAAAAATTGCATGTGTGCATGTTTGTGCATTTAGGAAGGGAAAAGAGTAAGTGGAGCAAATGAAAAAATGTGAAAGAATGAAGTCAGTATACAAAGAAAATTATTTACTGCACAGACTGTGATGCTTGACCTCAGTTCATTCCTCTTCAAGTTTTAACTCCTTATGGTCAGGGCCTTGTCTGGGAGAGAAGTCAAGTCACATCTCACTTCCACCACTAGCATCCCATAACCATTCAAAGATATAACTGCAGTTGAGGACATGCTCTAGCAATGGGCTGCTGCTCAGTTTCAGCACTCTAGTAAATTGTCACAAATTAAAACATGCTTACCAAAAGCCTGGTCAGTCCATCATGGCTTTTCTCCCTCCACCTCTAAAGAAAAGACCCTTTGAACACAGCATGGCCAGGGTTCATACCTCCACCATTTTTAAGACCTTCACAGAAAGGAGAATTTTTCTGTAGTACCACAATATTCTAAGTTTATAAAAAGTTAACACCTGCCAAGCATTCCCTTCCACAACATGGACTGCTGTACACAAGTCAGTTTCACACCCACGACCTTGTTCTTGCCACCTAAAGATTTTGCTGTCACGACTGAAACTCCATAGACATTGCATGCATTTGCTGTACGTAACTGTGGCATAAACTCCAATATGTCACAGCAACTTGCATTTTGCACAGTAGGTGCTATCACACCAAATGGGAACACTAATACCTTCTGCATTGCTACTTGGGGAAACAGGAGAACACAATTTTTTATAATTTGAAAAATATATTTTAATATTATATATTTTAAGTCATTACTGCATTTGTAAACAGGATCACAGAATCTACTTGCTCTCAGATTCCCTGATACTTATTAAGTATATTGCCTCCATAGTGGAGCCTACATGATGAAGGAAGCCGCAAACCCCAATAAATTTGTGCAATATGCAGTATAACTTAGCACTAAATGTTATGATTGTGTTACATGGCCTAGTATTTAATTTATAGCACTGAAAACGCCTTCTAGCCCATACCACTGTAAAGAAACCTTTCTAAATAAAAGTCAAAGTGTCTGTAGACAGGCTGAAGGCTGCTCGCATTCTTTCTTGTGTCAGGTGTCAGGACTCCATTCAGTCAAGTCATAGGAATTAAAACTGAGCATTTGCAATTGCACTTGTAGCAAATGAAGCACAATTCTAGTAAATAAATCAATCTAACTTAAGACAGCTGTTAAAAGGACCATGCTCAGCTACCCACTCTTATGAATCATTTCCTAATCTGTGGTAATTAATACAACATTGTAAGGCAATTCATCCTCAAATCCAACAGAAGAAATTAACACTCATCCTAATTTACTGTGTTCAACTCACAGCACTTTGTTCACAGTCAATTTTAGAGTCTTCCTTTCAAGATCCACCTCAGTTGTGACACCAACAGGAAAAGGAACAGAGACTAGCTACTGTGCAGCAAGACACTGGCCTATGTATCTTGAACCTACTCCAGCATCTTGTCCTTTCCTCTGTCTTCACTACTCTTTCAGCTGTGTTGTACTTCATTTTTCTGAAATTCCTTGCTTTCTTAAAAGTCTAGAACCAAAGTGCTATGCCCACTAGCTGCATTCAAAAAGACAACCTTGCATTTGGAGGTGACATTCTGCAACATTTGATTAATCATCTATCAGTGGCATTGTATGATTTCAAATGAATACAATAACTTTGTTAAGTGTAATTGTTGAAGTGACACATCTCATCTAAAGACTGCAGATTAAGAAAGAAAATTATACAAACTAGACCCACTACAACGCTGCAGGAGTGCAACACAATAAGGAAATCTGACCTCTTGAAAAACATTTTCTTTTAAATTTTCTGGCAGAGGTAAATAGTAAAGTCCGCAGGTTTTTGGCACAAAGAAGGAAGACTTACAAAATGCTTCTCCTCAGAAAAGTAAAGTTACTTTGCTTGTGTAATAGCACCTTACTGCTTCATGGGTGTTACAGTTCCAAAGCAACTATCTCAAGATGCAGCTTACCTTATGATGGCAGAATTCATCACAGATGAAAGTCAGTCATCTTTTTATAGCAGAGAATGAAATATTGTACACAGCAGTTCACGAAACAAAATATTTGGTTTTGACAATATTTCACTTTGGGAATGTCCACAAACTAGAGGAGTTTTAAGGAAGAAAATTATGAAGTAAACACGTAGTCTTCTAGAACATAGTTTCACCAGCACTATCAGCTAGCCTTAGAGAATAGAAGAGACAAATATACTTTTTCAATCTACCCTTTTAGAGGATTACTAAACATTTTAATTCCTTCTATCCTAACACTGCAGCATTTTAGACGACTGTTGCTAATTTGAAAATAAACTCTCCAGAGAGCACACGGCACTAAAAACAAGCCTCTCCAGACTGAGACATCTAGACAACCATCCACAAAAGGGCACATTAGCAGAAGAATTCTCCTGCATAGGAAGCAAACATCTCAAGTGACACTCTGAGCAATTTAGCTGGTTTAGATCACAGTTGAGACTATACCATTTCTAAATTAACATTAACTGATCCACGTCCAAGAAAATAATACAGCAAACTGCACAGCTAATCCAGTCCACAAAGACATGCCCTGGACACATTCTATGTTCCTACTGGCTCCCTCTGTTAAGAACAGGCTTATGGCTAGCTATTGGTAACAAAATACAGTAGTTTGTCCTCCAAGCACCAAAGAAGGATAAAACAGTAAACAGCCAAGAAGAAAAAATAAAGATGCCACCTGTGGAGAACATGAAACAGAAAAAGAGAGCAGTGGATTACGGGAAGGAAAGCATGGAGGAGGAAGAAACCAGAAGAAATGGCAACAAGGGTGGTATGAATGCAGAGAGGTGTCTGATGGACAGTTCAGAAGCAAGTCCACTCAAGGAAGCCTGACCATGGAGGCAGTGATAAGAGAGAATGTGCCAGAGACATTTGCCATGAATGTAAACTGATTATTCCAAGACAAAGGTTCCCAGATGACACAAATATATGCCTCTTACAGATACATAACCTCCTCATAAGCCCACAGCATTTATACTTTGCACCTTTATAAGTGTCTCACTGAATTATCTGTTTGGTTCACATCCTAAAATAAAACCACTGACAAATAATATTTTTATTCAATATGCTGAACCCAAAACTTCCCAGCATTTGCCATTCTAAACATCAACATAAAAATCGTATCTGCTTGCTTCCACTCTCATCTGCTTTAAGAAAATACAGTAAAATCTTAGAGCAGGGATGACTTTACTGTGTTTTAATACAATATTTGGCACAGTAGTGTCCTGGGTGGGTGTCCAGGCATGTGTAATGCAACAGGCATTATATGTAATGCAAAAGCAACAAGAAAAGTTTAAGGTACAGTGAGGGGCTCAGCTGTAGCCCATCTGTCTTTTTCCCTCTGAGAGAGCACTGAATACCATCACTGTGGAGAATTATTATTGGAGATCTGCTACTGATGCTGTCACTTTCTGGATAGCTCCTCCATTTCCACATGTACAAACTCCTCTCTTTCTGAAGTATGGGAAGCAAACCAGGTATCACTGACACAGAATCCTATATTTCCTGCATGTGTAAGCAGTCCTACTCTCCCTGGAAAGGCCACAGTATGTTTAGATTCTGTTTATAAGCAGCAAGACAAATGACACAAGGTCTAGAAGAAACGTGAAATACCAGGTATGAGGCACTGGCCTTCCCAGGCTCACCAAGGAAACTACACAGGCTAACTCCAAACCAGTCTGTCTTTACAATCAATGCAGAAAGAGGCACAGCTCTAGAGAATTCTGAATGGGAGCCTCACTTAATTAGTAATTTAGTGTGGCTAAGTGAATCATCAAAAGCATGCCACATTCCCCAAAACTGTTTACTCTTCTTGACACAGTCTAATCTGGCTTTTCTTTGTCAAATGGAGCAGAACTCTGTTTCAATCAGATGGAGTACCATACACCATGTACACAAACTGTTATTAAAGAAATAATTTTCTCCTAGAAAAAAAAGGAGATTAGTGAAACATTCTTGGACTTGACTGTTTAAAGCAGGACTCCTAGGCAAACACCTGCCTCCATTCTTCATTTCAGGGCAGATCACTACAGAGATGAGAAAGTCTACCATTCTCCCCTTTGTCTCTTCAGTCACATAACCATGATGTTGCAAGCGTTAGAGGACACTTTTCAACATGAGACCCAGAGTAGCCTATTACATGGGCACCACGGGATGGATATCAACTGGGTTTACACTGTAATTGGTTTACAGCCAGATTTGGTTTCCCATTGCCTTTAAATTAATTTCTTTTCTGGACTCTGAAAAAAAAAAAAAATCTAAGCAAGCATTAAATGGTGCAAATCACTACAAGTTGCAGTATCTCAAAAAAATGGAGCAGAGTTTATACTATCCTTTTCACAGGACCTGACAAGAGAAGTCCTTTTTAACAGTTGTGTAAGTATACACAACATATTTAGAAAGGCTAAGAGAAAGGCAAGAAGGGTCTCCTAACCATCCCATTAAACCGAGGCAGTTCCACCAAGACATAGAAATGTTAGATAGGGCCACAAGCACTTTTACTTGCATGGCAGAGATAACAAGATATGATCCTACAAAAATGCTGCTGTTCTGCCTACACTTTCAGTGAGAAGTGTCCCCACAGACTCAGGGTAAAGAGATCTTAATTTAAAGGGTGGTCACTAGAAAAAGTTATGCTACCCATTGTCACTTTAGTTCAAAAGTTATAGAAGAGTAGAAGATTATAGCCTAAGAATTCCTCAGACACACCACCCAAAGCATCCCGCAGCCCTGATAATAAAGGATATAACTAAAATTTGAAAGGAAGACATTTATTAGAAGTCTTCAATGCACTGAAGTGTTCTCTTCCCTCAGCCACATCAGGTCCCAGTAAGCCTTGTCTCACTTCAAAGCACTGCAGATTCAGAGGGAATATTTCCAAACCCCAGGGCAGAAAGCAGTAACACAGAACAATTTTCCTGCTGACCAAAGAGGAAGTTGATGCAATAAGTAGGTTACTTCCCAGATTTTAATTAAGCTGTACAACTGGAATCCTAATGCACACAAACACAGAAAAAGACCCATAACATAAGACAAATATTCCTGGACTAATGTTGGAAACAGCACAGAAAAAAGAAAACTGCATGATTTTGTATGTATCCTACAATAATGTTTAAGATCACCAGTCTAAACTAGAACATAACATGCTACAAGAGCAGAACAAGAAAACACACCTCTTGTAAACAGTCTCCAACTCAAGGGATGAGATGACTGCCAGACAAGTGGATCCGAAGAAAGAAGGGAGCACAGCAAAAAGGCAAAACACTTAGATAAGCAGTGGCCTGCTCAATCCACTGCCTGGCTGTTCTAGTTCAGTCAGCTCATAGCAGGGGAGGACGTTAAGAACTTCTCTAAAGGCAGAAGATGAGATAGCTCCATAAGTGTTTATGGGACTCTTCTTCATGGTGAGTGAAAAGCATCCAGCTGCCCACTCCTCTTTCAGGATGAACAAGGTAAAGGAAGACCATAACAAAGCTTCAGTGAATGTCTGAAGTTAGCAGCATTAACAGGTGGGACCTACATGTCAAACTCTCCAGAGTACACCACTACAGATGACAGTCAAAAAGGGCCAAGAAAATCTTATGTGTGTACTTGTAGGACCCTACATAGGAATGACTGGCTAAAAATCTTAACAGCAGAAAAAAAAAAAACAACCACCACTTTCAGTAAAAATGGTCATTGTTTTGAGCAGTTGAGTGACAAAGTAAGGTCAACCTAGACTAGTTTTAACCATGTGACTAGACACAAAAGATCGTATCTCAAAGACACTGTGGAGAAAGAATGAAAAAGGTTAACATATAACCCAGATAAAGATCTAGGAAGAAGGCAGAGATGACAGACAGAGAGACAGGAATGTAGTAAAAAGGCTTTCCTCACAATTTCCATAGCTTTCTTCAGTGCCCCTTCTCAAAAATGAAATGCAGTTTCTCATGTGGTCTATTGCAAAAACAACAGTTTCAGAACAGTTGATTTCTATTGGAATAATCAGGTTTCTGTTTTCAGTGTTATGTCATACTGCTACTGACACCTTTAGCAGAAAATGGAATGGAAGGATACAGGCTCTTTAGCAAAGCCAGGTGGAGAGACGACAAGAGGGTGCCACCCTCTATGTCAATGACCAGCTAGAGTGCATAGAGCTCTGCCTGGGGATGGATGTGAAGCTGACTGAGAGCTTAGGGGTCAGGAGACATTATAGTGGGGGTCTTTTACAGGCCACCTGACCAGGAAGACTGAGCAAATGAGGCCCCTCTATGGACAGGTAGGAGCAACCTCACCTTCACAAACCCTGGTCAACCACTCCAGTATCTGTTGGAGGGACAACACAACAAGGCATAAGCAATCCAGGAAGTCTGTGGAATGCATTGATGATAACTTCCTTCTCCAAGTGATAACAGAGCCAACAATGAGAGGTGCTATGATGGACCTTGCTCTCACCAACAAGGAGGGGCCGTAAAGGAATGTGAAGCTCAAGGGCAGCCTTGGATGCAGTGACCATGAAATGATGGAGTTCAAGATCCTTAGGGCAGCAAGGAGGGCATGCACCAAACTCATTATCCTGGACTTCAGGAGATCAGACTTTGGCCTTTTCAAGGATCTGGTTGATGAAGCAGCATGGGATAAAGCCCTGGAACAAAGTAGGGCCCAAGAAATCTAGTTCATATTCAAGGAACACCTCTTTAAAGCTCAGAAGCAATGCATCCTGACAAAGAGGTAGTCAGGTAAAAACGCCAGGAGGCTTGCACAGATAAACAAGGAGGTCCTAGACAAACTCAAACACAAAAAGGAAGCCTACAGAGGGTGGAAGCAAGCACAGGGAGCCTGGGAGGAATTCAGAGAAAGTGTCCAAGCAGCCAGGGATCAGGTTAGGAAGGCCAAAGCCCTGATAGAATTAAATCTGGCCAGGGATATCAAGTACAACAAGAAAAACTTCTGTAGGTATGCTGGTAATAAAAGAAAGGCTACGAAAAATGTGGGCCCTCTTCAGCAGGAAAGGGAGACCTGGTTAGCCAGTATATAGAGAAGGCTGAGGTACTCAATGACTTGGGTGGTATGGCTGGAGCACTTGCTAGTGAAAGCTGAGGCAAAGTCTCAGAGTGCAAAGGCAAGGACCAGGAGAATGAAGAACCACCTGCTGTAGGAAAAGGTCAGGTTTGAGACCATCGAAGGAACCTGAAAGTGCACAAGTCCATGGGGCCTGATGAGATGCATTCATGGGTCCAGAGGAAACTGGCGGATGAAGTAGCTAAGCCAATATCCATCGTATTTGAGAAGTCATGGCAGACCAGTGAAGTTCCCACTGACTGGAAAAGGGAAAACATTACCCCATTTTTAAAAGGGGAAAGAAGAACAACCCAGGAAACTACAGGCCAGTCAGTCTCACCTCTGTGCCTGGCAAGATCATGGAGCGGATCCTCCTGGAAACTCTTGCTAGGGCACATGGAAAATAAGGAGGTGATTGGTGACAGCCAACGTGGCTTCACTAATGGCAAATTTTGCCTGACAAATTTGGTGGCCTTCTACAACAGGGTTACAGTGTTGGTGGATAAGGGAAGAGCAACTGACATCATCTACCTTAACCTGTGCAAAGCATTTGACAGTTTCTTGCACAACATTCTTGTCTTTAAATTGGAGAGACATGGTTTTGGTGGATGGACAATTCAGTGGTAAGCAACTGGCTCAAAGGTTGCACTCAAAGAGTTGCGGTCAATGGCTCCATGTCCAAGTGGAGAGCAGTGACGAGTGTTATTCCTCGGGGGTCGGTGTTGGGACCAGCGCTGTTTAACATCTTTGTTGGCAACATGGACAGTGGGATTGAGTGCACCCTCAGCAAGTTCACTGACAACACCAAGCTGGGTGGTGGGGTCAACACGTTGGAGGGAAGGGATGCCTTCCAGAGGGACCTTGACAGGCTTTGAAGGTGGGCCTGTGCAAACCTCATAAAATTCAACAAGGCCAAGGGCAAGGTCCTGCACATGAGTCAAGGCAATCCCAAGCACAAATACAGGCTGGACGACAAGTGGATTGAGAGCAGCCCTGCGGAGAACAACTTGAGAGTATTAGTGGGTAGAAAACTATGACCCATCAATGTGCACTCACAGCCCAGAAAACCAACTGTACCCTGGCTGCACCAAGAGAAGTGTGACCAGCAGGTCGAGGGAGGGGATTCTTCCCCTCTACTCTGCTCTTATGAGACCCCACCTGGAGTGCTGTGTCCAGCTTTGGGGCCCCAACATAAGAAAGACATGGACCTGCTCAAGCAGGTCCAGAGGAGGCCACAAAGATGATCAGGGGACCAGATTACCTCCCTTATGGCTGAGAGAGTTAGGTTTGTTCAGTCCGGAGAATGCTCCAAGGAGACCTTATAGCAGCCTCCCAGTACCTGAAGGAGCTTACAGGAAAAACAGGGAAGGACTCTTTTTTGTCAGGGAGTGTGTTGATAGGATGAAGGTTAAGGGTTTTAAACTGAAAGAGGGTAGATTTAGATTAGATCTAAGGAAGAAATTCTTCACTGTGAGGATAGTGAGACACTGGAACAGGTTTCCCAGAGAAGTTGTGGATTTCCCCTCCCTGAAAGAGTTCAAGGCCAGGTTGGATGGGGCTTTGAGCAACCTGGTCTAGTGAAAGGTGTCCCTGCCCATGGCAGTGGGGTTGGAACTAGATGATCTTTAAGGTCTCTTCCAACCCAAAACCATTCTATGATTCTGTGAAAAATTATGAACTCTCCTTAGGAAGTGTGGGATGAAATAGGTTCCTCTTTCTTGAAAGTGAATTAATTCTCTTGTTAATTTACTGCTGTCTACAAAGAGTAAGAACTTGCATTTCCTTTCCTAGTCTCACTGAATACTTTTGAATGGAGTAAATTTCAATACCTCAGAGAAAAAATATATTTTTGTTTCCTCTTGCTACCGAGCCAAATAATTGCTGCTTGAATAAACTTTAAAAGAAAAAGGTGGGGAGGGAATGTCAGAAGAGAGGCCGCCCACATAGTTGAGCAACCTTCCTTTCCTTATTTCCTATATCTGGGCACTGAATTTCTATCACAAGCTACCATACATAAGAGCATCACACATCAAAAGATTCAAATCAAGATAGAATACAGGCAGGAGAATGCGAAAAAGCTATGATCCATGTCAGTTTACTGTTTACACAAAGAAACGAAATGCTGTTAGAGCCTACCAATTACATATTCCAAGTACCTCAAAATCAGGAAGAGGCTGCAGGCACAGACAACAAACAATTTAGTGACTGCACATCCCAAACACTCAGGTGAAATCCAAATGTTTTCATACCCTTCACAGACACTGTCTACCTGCAGATCTCATTCCTCAGAGTGTACATTCTTGGGTTCTCCTAGATGCATTTTCCCTTTCTCCCTCTCCCTTGTGCAATTAAAACAGAAGATGTCATTCAGCCAGGAGAGGGAGGAGGAGAAAAAGGAAGGAAAGGGTGGTGATTTGATGTTCCTATGCTAGCTTACCTCTTGCTCTGTCTCCACTGATTTGGGCTCCCCTCCTAGTAAATAAACAGTGCCTGTTGCTTGTATCTTATCATATCATTTTCAAATAGCAACTTAAACATTGGATCAGTATCATTGCTGCTTTATTTCCACCTATCAAATTATCAACAGCATCCCTGTAGTGGACATCTCAGTTAATTCCTACCAGTTTGAAAGGCTCTAGTGCTGCTGGGAGACCTAAGAAAATGCAAGCAAGGCTCCCTGATGGAGGTCATGTAAAAACGCATTTCTTGGATTTACCAGAAGGAACTTCCTCTTCCTCCCTTTTTAAAATGAAAGGTGAGATTATCATTAGGATCTGCTACAGTAAAAACACTTGCCCAGAAAAACTCTCTTGGATCACATCCACTCTAGGAATATCTCAGCAGTATTAGAACAGTCATACAGTACACTGTCAAAGCTGCATTTCACACCCATATATTAACAACAGACCACATTGCTAAGACAAGCCCTGATAGTACACACGTGCTTTACTCATATAACTGAATCTGTGTGAGGACCCTGCATACAACAATAATTCAGGCTCTCTCATAGAAAAGTAACAGTGCTGCAGTTTTTATCAAAGGAGATTTGCACTTACAAAATAACTAAGATTTCTCATGTGAGGCATGTTTGCAGGATATTTGAAACCCAGAGAGGCAAGAAAGCTTAGAGTAGAATGTCATCCTGACCTCAACCAGCTGTGTTTAGGTTTACACCAGGAATACACAGTCACATTCTTAACACACAGGATTAAGTAAGGAACAGAATTCATATTCAAATTATACATCATTCATGATCAGCATAACTATTAATTATTTTTTCTACACAAATAAGAATGTTAAAAGAAAAACATTTATGTAACATTTAAGAGGAGTTCCCCTGTCCATTGAGAACTGAAAGATTTTCCACTTCAATTAGCTATGTGTACCTTCCAACTGTCATTTAAGATATGAATGAATACAAGTCTAGCATATCTAGCTATATCCGTGTTCTTCGACACAGTTCCTTTAGCAAGCTGTAAGCTAAGTACAAACATACTCGTTTTCTTAACTTTAGCGTGACTTTTTCATTTACAGCTACAGATTAGTGTCTAGTGGACTTTTGGCTGGTTTAAAGGGACACTGCCAAATTCAATCTAATTCTAAATCTAGTTTTGTGCAAGAAAGCTTTCACAGAAGCTTAGACCAGTAGAAATAGTCCCATGATTTAAAAAGTTAATTCCCATGCAGTGAGTTATTTTTACCAAACACATCCCCACAGTACGAACCCAAACACAAGTGCTGAAAATGTGACAGTGAAAAGTAAGTACAATAAGCACATTTTGTAAAAGAAATGCATAAAGAAGTACTAGCATAACTATTGGGAAAGGAAGTCTATTTCAAGCAAGTTCTTAGTTATACACAGAAAATCTTCTTTCCTGGTTTTTTTCTAGCTCGGTCAACTTGTAGCTTTCAAAGTTTGTAACTAAAATGGGCACTAATGGATACTCAGTTTCTGTATATGCAGATTGTCTAATGAGAGGCCATTTATTTGCTCAGCTTCCCTCAAACTCCCTAAACTAGCACTGACCCTATCCATTTAAAGTGCAAAATAACCAAGAACCCCAATTTTTAAGTCTTAAGTCTAACATTCAAAGGGATTTTCCATAGATTCTTCATTTTAACTTTTCAAAGAAGTACAACAAAATCAACAAAGGAAGTGGCAATTTTTGTAGTGCCAGACTAGAAAAGTATTCCTCCAAAAGCTGCTGTCAGATGTTCCACAGCATTAACCTTAAATGGATGGCTGCACGATGTAAGAGATGACTTCTTCAGAATATGGAATGAAGTTGCTGAAGATGCATACGCAAGTTTTTATAAAAACAGAAGGAACCTGTGTTTAGAAGCAGTTACCCCTGTTATGTATTCTAACATCTTAAACACATCTTAGGACAACAGCCTGCAGAGATTAAGTCTGTATCATAACAAAAAGAAAAACAAAACAAAAAAAACATGAACCAACAAAACCCGAACAGAGACAGAAGCATTAGAGCTGGACATCCCTTGCACTGAACATATCTAGAATAACAAGAAACAGGCTAAAGGCTTAGGTCTGCGAGACAAGCAGAAGCCTGTATAAAATGAAGCCAGTAGGTGCAATCTCTCTCGTAGGGGTGTCGTAAGCTACCCGTCCATGGGCGCACTACAAGCCCTTCAGGGCACCGCGGAGTCACGGCTCTGAAGCCTACCCGCGGCGTACCGCACTCCCCGCAGCGACGAAGCCGCCGGGGAGGGAGGAGGCGCCCTCTCCCACCCGCCCCACGACGTGCCCGCGCCGGCAGCGGGGACGCGGCAGGTGCGGCGGAGAACAATAAA
>NW_020799092.1:11271428-11295185 GCF_003259725.1 Athene cunicularia | reverse complement strand
GCTGCTACCCGGGCGGGCCGCCCGCCCCCTCCTCGAGGGGAAAGCGACTGTTTCCCGGTCGAAGTAAGCCTGCTGCTGACCAGAATCCCGCGAAGAGCTGCCTTCCCCCCACGGCCCCCCTCTGCCCGGGACACAGCGACCGCAGCCTGCCCCGGCGAGGCTGAAGCAATGGGTGCTGCCACCCAGAGCGCTGCCTCCTGGCACCAGCCGAGGTGCGCGCTCGGAGTTCCACGCACGCTCTGCGTCTACGTGTGAAACGCTGATGGAGCCAAGCGAGGGAGAGACGGCACATAGGAAACCGGCAGGAGAAAGGTGGCAAATCAGATCTAAAAAGGGCTGGAGAGACGCTTATAAAGTCATCACGAGAAAAGGCTAAATATACTTTCGGCTCGGGGTTGGCTGGGGAGAAGCTTGGAGCTGTGGTCATAGCAACTCCTCCTGTTTGGATCCTGCTGTGTCGGGAAAATAGCTTATTGCCTGTGTCTGTGAAATAAAGAAAACTACGTCAGATAATGCCTGCTGCCCTTATCCTTTTCTCCTGCTGAATCAACCTGGAAGACACGAATATTGACTAATCCCTCAGGTTACGCTGAGGTAATAGTATAGGTACAGGATAGACCGGGAAATGACAAACCTCTGTTCCTCAAGAAAGTACTGAGAAGCACATAGAACTCTTCAGTGTGTGTAGGCTTATATATATGTATGCACATCTGTTTACTTTTTAAAATGTCCTCAGAAGCCATGGTTACTAGCTGAATGCTCTGCATCTGCACTAGCAGTCAGGAAGAGCACTGTTAGTTCAGCATATACATACATCCACATGTCTGTGTGCAAATATATATATATACAGGTTTGTATACTGTTTACATATAAACATTTAATTCCTATCTGTATACTTTAGTGTGTATAAGCAGTGCACATGTATATACTGTCCTCACCACACACAGCTGAGTGTGCCCTTAAGTTCTTCAGCCAAGGGAGCTAGTCAGTGTGTACCCAAATAAAGCAGGAATGTGCTGTGAATGATCTAGGGATTAGGAATCAAGAACAAACCCAGGGTAATATCATGATAGCAACAGTAATACCAGAGGAAACCAGTTTTCCTTTAAACAGGCCTTTCCTGCAGATATAATTCAAACACCTTTCACCTCCAGACCCACACAGCCCCAGTGCCCTACCAATGCCATAGTTCTCCAACCCCACCTTAAGAGAAGTTTTGATTTCTATAGCCTGTTAGTGATTTTGGCATGAAAAGCAGTCAGGTACTGCAATAACGTGATAAAAAAAACCAAAATAGATAGTTCTTAAGAGATACATAAAATGAGTTTATGACACAGCTGAGGAAATTCTTACTACAGTGTGGTGCAACAAATATCAGCCAGAAGTGCACAATTCCCAAATCACTATCTATATCCCTGTCTAAGAACAGATGGAGGAAAGCCTTTCACTGATCTAAACTTGGCTCAACCCACCCTGTTTACTGATGGAGTTTCCATGAGCTACTGGTTGCACTCACTTGAGAGCCACAGCCTGCTGATTCAGCTTACGTGTTGGAAAGCCTGGCAAAGACGCCCATCCTTACCTGAGTAGAATCACAAAGTCATCACACACGTACAAGTGCCAAAGGGCAGTAAGAGCTCCGGTCAACCGATATTTCTGCCTTTGAAGTCAGAGAAGGCCACTGACGCAGTAGCTCTGCAGGGGTGGCAGCTGCCTGGATTACCTCTTGATAGCCAAAATATCGAGGTGTACTCCTCTGCAAAGATGTTAGATTACTGACAAATGAAAACAGAGGAGAGGGTTTACATATGGTGATATAAAATGGTCTCAAAGGGGCCAATACCTGCAGTGTGTCCACTGATGACTTGCTGAACATTCTGCCCCTGAGCAGTCAGGAAGAGGGCTCTCAGTGTAACAGCAATCTTTGTAAAATGCTAATAAGGACCCGAACAATTCCCCTTAGGGAACTGAAGAGCCATCTGCAGCTAGCATGAGGCTGCCTATGGCATCCGCAGCAAGACTTGTACTTCTTGGCTTGATATTTTGGAATCTAGCACCAGAGAGGCTTAGTCATATGACAGGGTTATTTGCATCATTATGCTGTTACATTACCAGAGACGCTTTCACAATGCACTGTAAGAGGAAGGGTTTAAACAAGTGGAACTAAAGCAATACCAAAGCACTATTCTTCCTTTGCATGTCTCTTTTCACTGCGTGCACCACGTGGTAGTCAAGAGTGGAAGGCAGCACTGTACAGACCTTGAGGCTAATAAAGCCATGCACAAAACCAAGGAGCTGCAACATCGGTACAAAATGGGCTACTTTGTAACAGCTGAAATCCTGCATCACAGCCTTGTAGAAAGCCGATGTTCCAGACTGGTGATGTGCAAGGTAAACCCATCACCATATCTTCCCCGAGGGCTTTACAGAACTGCAGGTTTGCACTGGGCTAGGTAACAGTCACCCTGCCCCAGCCAAGAGGTGATTGAATGTGAATGAGCACCTGCAGGCACTGTAACTGGGTGCCTGGCGCTCCAGAAGTGACCACTTGTAAGCAGAACAGCCATCGAGAAAGCAGTCCGACAGCAGCCCAGAGAAAAATACTGTGGTTCAAGATTCAGCTCTTAAAAGGTGAGCTGCTACTGCTCAAAATAAGGTCAGAGTATGGTACAGTGTCCCATTCTGAAAAATCAATATACAAAAATAAGGTGTGACTTTTTATATATTCCATTTCTAATATAAATTATTGACGTTTAGTAAGTCCAGGTACTGCTCCCAATTAGACAAGGAGTATAGCAAAGGAGGCAAGTTACAGAAGAAAATCCAAGAAAGTTTCTGGTGATATCAATGATATCAAAGCTATTTTCACAGTAAAAATGGCCAAGGAATCTGGAATTCTCTTCCAATGACCTTCCAAGGCTTAAAACTTGCCAGGTGCATGACTGCTCCTGTGGGAATTTGTAATCTCTTTAAAAAACAAGAAGAGCAAATTTCACTGGAAACATACTGTCCCAGAACAGAGCCCCCACATCTGGAATTAGCAAGTAAAAACACAGAAAGTGGATTTTCAAACAAGGGGGTGATCACTGAATTACAGGGCTGAAAGGGATACTGAGAGGTCATCTAACTCCATCCCTGTGAAGGCATCACTGTCCCATCTGTTTTATCCCTTACAGACCTCCCCAGTGCTGAAGACACCACAGTCTATCCAGGAAAGATGTTCTTTTCTCATAATTCACTCTTTGCCTTCAGAAAATTTTCCCTAATGATTAACCTGGATCTCTTTTATCATAATTTGCATCTACTTCTCATCCTACCCATCACAGACAAAGAAATCACTTGCTCCTCTCACTCCTGCAACAGCCTTTTAGATGCATGAAGATTTATCATTTCACTTCTTATTATACTCCCCAGACCTAAAACTTCATTTTTTCTTGCCTGTCCTCCTAGGTTACATTGTGAGACCTCTGGTGATTCCCGATGTTCACCTTTGATGGCTCTCACTTCAGTCCATGTCTTTTCTGAATTTCCCTGAGCAGGAACAGCACACAGCATGTTCCCAGTTGAGGCCTTACCAGTATAATGTAGAATGGAAAGAGCACTTGGTGTGTTCTGCAAACATCCCTCCTGTTTATACATCTTAGTATGCTATTTACAGTGCCAGAGGATTTCTTTTGCTTTCCCTACACATGGCAGTATTTGTAGAAGTCAAGGCCACAACATGAAGCCAAACGTGCCACTAAAGCATCTGAGATGTTCTCCATTAAGCAGAACTCATCTCCTGTATGCAAGTGTTTCTGCTAAAAGTCACTGCATTTAAATATTGTTACCTGCTGGAGGCAATTTAATCGGTGGTCTCCTTGATGAGTTATAGTCTAATTTTCTGTCCATCTACTTGGACAGCTAGAGCCATTTTTTAAAATGTAAAAATAATCTCTGTATAAATCAACAGCTGAATGCTTCCAAAAGAAGAAATGTTTCCAGAAGAAACTAAAGGACAGCAGAGAAAGTCTACTTGACAGAAGTCTTACAATTTGCTGTTTTCTGCATCAGCTGCAACTATTAGCAGGAAGAGTTGTCCAATTCTGGAGAAAATACACAGCTGACTTCCTAAGCAATAACACAGGTGTTCAACTTGTGTTTGAAATAGAAGGCAGAAGTCATCAACCACCCAGCATACTCCTGATGCAAGTGGTTATTCACTGCATAAGCATTTGAATAACTGTAATATTTATAAAATGATGCTATATAACCCCCTTTTGCCACTCCCGAACATGCATGCACACACTAATCTGGAGTGATGTTGTGTGTAGGGGTGGGTGCTGAGTTCCAAATAAATTGCTGGTGGTGTTTTATTACAAGAAAACAAATACAAAACTAATTCACTTGAAAAAACTACCTATTGACTCACTAAGAAAAAGTGGAAACTTCTCTAGGTAAAAACTTCTCCAGTTCACCAGGGAAATAAAAAGCCAGTACCTCAGATCCAGTAAACTTTGCTCACATAGAAAAATGTTTCTAACCCTTCAGGTTAAGAAAATAAACTTTCAAATAGGAACTAATAAGGAAGTTTCTCTGGGGCTACATGCAAATCTGCTGAGTGTTCAGTGCAGACTTAAGCATTTGGGAGCATTTTAGGAATAAGAGAGACTCCAAGTCTGTGCATACAAACTGTAGATAATTTCACTGCTCACAGATTTTTCCAAGAAGTAAAATATAAAAATGCAGCTGGGTTTGCTGCTATGACTCAGGACTGTGGGCTTACAAAAAGCTAGTGAGAAACATACAACTTTCACTTCACTATACTGTAAATTTTTAAGTAGAAATAAGCCAAAACAAAGGCTACTCAAGGGCATAAAACTCCCTCCCCAAACTGTACAGTATGCTAAGTGCCGGGAAGAGTAGCCCAGCTGAGTCTGACTTCACACTTCCTTTAAGAACAACAGCTTAGGTGTTTAAAGAGATATAAGATCACCCAAAGCCATAAGACAAGTGCTTTTCAATGAGCAAAACAGAGACATGAAAGAACAAGACCATATTCAGATGAAGTACTACTAGACTGTTGTCATACTATGCAATTAATATATTAAATAAAAAAATCAGAAGTACAGCATTTCCTTGTACTCAGTCAGAAGAACTAAAGGAAAGGATTTAAATATACCTTAGTGAAATGTAATGGAAAGTCCTGTGAGCACATCACTGAGACACTTTGTTGGTTCTACACCTACTTTGTGCTATACAAATTCCACACAAGAACTGCCTGTGCAGGGCTCCCCATGGGACTGGTTTACTCCATGTGGCAAGAATTAGCGTCTAAAAGGCATGTTTACTATTTGGAGTTTGGATTAGGGGAGAGCCTGAACTATGATTTGTATACTTGTTTTTAAAGCAACAGCTTCTTATTCCTTTAACCAAGTGTACAGAGCATCTCCCTTGTGGTGTTGCCTAGAAATAACCAACATCCCTGAATCTCAAACAGCTCTGGAAGTTTTTTTCAAACTCACAATTTACCCATGGTTGGGTTCTCTTTAGCAAAAGGCTTTGGGGTCCTGGTTAAGAACCTTATTGTTTACTACTACTACTAGAATTGTCCTTTGACAAACTACAAAAGAGACTCTCCCTACGTTCCATCCAAATTGATCACTGTTTAGAGAAGTATTAATAAAAGGGGGAAACTAAATCAATAAAGTCACTTTATTGATTCTGAGAACGTGGAACTACTATTAATAAAACACGTTGATGTTGTTTTATGGATAGGTCAAAGTCCTGCTAAGAGTGTGTTTGTCATTCTAATTTATGTGCAGTTTCATCAACAAAGTATTTGTTATTGCAGTATTGTATTTATTCATCTCCTGTTTTCCTCACCCACAGCCAGAACATCTGCTAAATGTTTCTGAATCTAAGCTTGTTGGGATAGGGCCCATTTCTTTTACATATTTATGACCTGTGTGGTACACTGGCACTCATTCAGCAAAGACTGTTTCCCAAGGCTCATGCGCGAGTGACATAAACCGTTATGGGTTTATGTGCAAAAGGTTCACATGTGCAGGGGTCACAGAGGGGACTAGAAATTCAGTTACATACAGAAGTACTTAAACTCCACTGCTGCAGAGGAGCAAACTATCTGCTGTTATTTGATTGATGCAGGAGCGCAAAAAAGGAAGAACAGGTATTTATGGCATCCTAAGGAATTGTAATGAAGAGTAAATGGACAAAATTGAATTAAAAGAAGCTGTATCTGACTCCAGAAACATCCTCTATCATCAAAATATTTTCAAATTTAATCACATAGTCCAAAAAAGCAAAAGCTACTATGCTTGTGTTAGTTAGACTGGACAAAGCAGAACACAGGACTCTTTCTGGGAGTGGAAAAATGAACAAATAATCCATCTCTGATTTCTGTTTTTCTTCTGTTGTAGCCTAGCCTCTCATGCCAACACTCACACAGGCATAGCTTTATACTATTTACACACTGAAGGGAGTGTATTCTGCCATTATTGTGCAGAGAAATTACACATGTGACTCCCATTACCACAAACGAAGCTATGTTTATAAATTGCCCTTGTGTGCCTAGGCTGAGTGGACCTGTCCCTATTTGCCTTTCCGGGTGGTTTGCAAACAGTGCCTTCCCAAAGTTGAGGCTGTAAGATTTTCAGACCTCGTGAAACAGAACGTAGCCCATCTCCTCTCAACTGTGAGAGCCATCCATGCTCTGATGATCATTTGTCTGCCTAAATGCATGCCAGGAACAGAACACAAGCAAAATCACAGCCTAATAGTCTTAATGAGATTACAGCTAGAGATGCCCCAGTGTTGCAGTCTGGCCAAGGAACAGAACAAGCACCAAATTCATCTGGAGAAAAAGAAAAAAAATCTCCTTGGCTTTCATGTGAGCAGACTGCAGGATGATCAAGATTTTAGATCTATGGTGTACAAGATCCCTTTGATTTCTTTTTCCTTATAATTCTTTGTAAAGCTTTAATTTTTACAAAGCAACATATTTTTTCTCACAGATCTCTAGATTTAATTAATATTTTTCAGATGAGAATTTAAAACTGATGATCATACTGCTCTGTAGCACAATTACATTTATAAGATGCCTATTGTTAACCATGCTAGACTGATTGCACCCATGGCTTTTTTATGGTTGACTACTGTCTGTCTGTATGCTTGTCTATGATATCCATGTGCTACAGTGGAGTGTGGTGAATCTTTGCCAATATAATAATTCTTTTTATCAGCAGTTTATCTGATGCATCTGTTTGACTCACTGGAATGAAATTGCTTGTAACTCTATCCTACATAGGGCAAATACTCTTTCTGCACCTGCTCCAAGAAGCAGTTGGTTTACTTACTGCTTAAATTCTTTATCTCTACAAAAACAAGTAAGTTAGCATGTATAACAAAGGCTGGAGTCATTAATTAAATTAAAAAGCTGATCTTCAGGTAGTATCATACCAGCTGGCTAAAGTACAAAACCTGGTATCAATGCATTAAAGTACGAATTGTGCAGTGCTCACTGCAAACTGCAGATACTGGCCTGCAGATTTCATCAAGTTCGCTGTGAGAAACCTGCTGCTAATGGGTAAGTCTGCAGCTCCTACAGGACTTCATGCCTAGGAAAAGAAATCCAGCAGTAGTGCATTCATGGATTTTTGCGTGAAGCCTACTTAGAAAAGCTAGCACAAAAGAAAATTCCTCCCCTTAGAAACAAGAAACCACAGAATTTTATAGTCAGTAACAAGCAATAAATAATATTTTCAGTAGAAGGTATGAGAGGCCAGCTGGGTCAGTACTCACAGAGCAAGGCTGCATAAGTGACCTTCTTCTCACACAAGTCAACTCCTCCCCAACAGGTGCTCATTGTTTGCCTGCCTCTGACCGGGTGGAAGTCTAAATTAGAGCCCCCTCACCACTCATCTTGCCCTGCCTCCACACAGGTTTCTCTTTGGAAAGCTCACATAATTTTCTCTGTTTCTAGGCTTGCACAGTAAAGACAAAGTAAAAAAGAAATTGGATCTTGGATCAAAATTTCTTTCTGTAAGTCTTTCCCAGAGCATCTTGCAGGGTGTCAGGGAGGCTGTGTGATGATGGGTTTGGCTGCCAGTTCATCGCTGTTGCCACAGTAACGGAGCAGTGGTCCCCTGTGGCTTGGTAAGGGAGTGGCAATGGCAGCACCGAATGTTATGTATTGTCTCCTCCTTTGAGGATTCCTCTGACCTGGGTAAACTACCCATTTCTTTAAAAAAAAAGGCTGTTTTATACAAAAGGTACTTCCCTCCCACTTTGGTTATTCTACTCACAGAGGTCTACAGCATCTGTAAATCTTGTTTGTATGGTATAGGAAAGCTGGCATAACCCTGAGAGAGCCACTCACTTCCTCTGGGAAATACCCTGTCATGAAAAAACAGGAAAAAAAACCCCCTTGTTCTGGTAAACATCTGAAAATCAGCACATGTTCACCAGTGTTTGAAGAAATGCTAGGACAAAGCGATAGAAATTTGTGTCTCAGAGCAGGTGAATGAGCAGTTGAGACGGCAATAGGGTATTTTTCTGCCAAGTGTTTCTCTGCCAACACAACCAAGCACAAGTGTGTCTGTGAAGCCCTATTACAGCTATGGGGAAGCTCAGGACAGGCAGAGTTCCTTTGTTCCTGTCCCCTCAACTGAAAAGTCATGGTGTTATTCTTTCTGAGTCCCTTGTTGTCTTCTACTTGTTTTAAGGTATTTTTATTGTAACATTGACATAAATATTATTAGTAATGTTAGGCAGGACAGACCACATCAGCAGAAATCTACAGACTCCAGGCTGTAGTTAGAGAAGCAGCCAGGACTGCAGGAGCAGGCATTATTTTGCTGCACAATGAACAATTCAGGTTTGTATTGGAAAAGCAAATCCATGGACAGTTAAAGAATATCACTTGTTTACAAGACAGACTATTTATCTCATCTTCTTAATAAAATGTTGCTAATCGTTCTTTATTGCTTTCCTTATTCTCTCTTAATGCTAAGTGCTTCTTTTAAGGTAATGGATTTCCTCTCTCAGGACAACAGTAACAAACACAGCTCTGTGTGCACATAGGTGGTATGGACAAAAACACAAAGAAGTAAAACCCACACATTTGCTTTCTTAACTAACTTTCCTATCCTCATTTTTAACTCAGGTCGTTTGAGCTTTCTCTGACAGCAGTTCATCAAAGCTTGCTAGGTAGGGACAGGCCTACAGATGCCAAAATCCAAATATTAATGATCCCATCATGACAGGCGGTTAAGTACCTTTTTGCCACACTATAATCTGAAGCAGCAGAGATGGGACTAGCTCAGAACAGCAGTGTCAGCCAGAAGGGTTAAAAAGACTTGAACCAGGTTCAAAAAACTGTGAGTGGGCTTAAAAAAATCTCAGATGTTAAAACCAGTAACAACTGAAGTCTTTTTACTCGTCTTTGTATCTGCCTTCAGACTAAGTTTTCCAGTTTTTCTCCAACATACTACCAGGATTATAATTTAATTTGATTTGGATAAAAAATTTCATTTCTCCTATGCTTATGTGATTCTAGCACATGGGACTTGGAGAACATCACCAAATGCAGTGATGACATGACAATGCCGCTAGACTTGGCAGTGCAGAAGTATCTCTGCAAAGTAGGTAAAACCATCTAGGCCCAGTCTCTGGAAGTATGTAGCCTTCACACTAAAGATGCTGGACTTTAACAGCATCACCCCCACCTCCTTCCATGGTGGCTTAGTGGTTTGTTCAAAATTAGTTATGAGTATACCCAGACTTATGAGCATCTGGTTCCACACAAAATAGGAAGGCCTGTTATAAAAATCCATGTTAGCATGGGCATTTTACAGCTGCTTCTTCACTCATCTTAAATGAGAATGCAGTAAGATCAGAAACTGAACTGCACATTTAATCTTACATAGGGAAAATGCTGGTTGATACATATAATTAAATATATTTGTCTTGCTGACACACACACTCCCCTTCTCACAGACATTTTTACGCTTGACTTAGTGGAAAAGACTTGGTGCCTCTGGGTGTGATAGCATGAAGCCATTCAAAATAAAGCTGTCCCCTGAAGAAGACAATCCTGAGAAGGAATAATGCTAGGCTAGCAGGGGGTATGAAAACAGCAGAGGAATGTAGGGGAGAGAAGGTGGCTGGGCTTGGCCTGCTGCACCGAGAAGCCTTTTCCATTTGCAGCTTTATCTTCCTGCAGTCAGAGCACTAGCTAGAGCTATTTAATGGGATCACAAGGTCTGCTGTACCATTACTTACAGAATGGTGTATAAAAATGACAGCAGCTAATAAGCACCAATTTCTCATCAGTCGCCTCATCAGGCTGATTTCACAAACAGAAGGTTTCAGAGGTTAAAGGGCTAGAAACGACATTCCAGCTGCTGGATCCTGGCCAGTACAGAGTACATCCCAGTGACTGACACTTCAGTCTCAACCACAAACAAAAGAGAGCTACCCTAAATGTATGTCCACAGGAGGACACAGATTTTACAAACTGAGCTGGAAGGCTAAAGCCACAGCATATTCATTCTTTCTAATGATGAAGAGGCAACAGGAGTGGGAACATGAATGTTTCTTTGTCCATAAATGTCCCCACCACATTCCTGGTCGTGATGTTCTGTCACAGAAAGGCAGGCTTTGTCTGGAGCTCATGAGAGGACAGCAAGAAAGCCTTAAAAAAAAACCAAACTTGGGAGACCAGGGTGGAAACACACCTTCAATTGAGGAGTTAGTTCAGAGGAGGCGTTCATGAGTCCAAAGGGGGAGGCTGGCTGATGCCAAGGGCAGAAAGTGGACAGAGATGCGTGTGTGGTCTGAGACCAGGATAAAGGCAGGGAGTATGTGTTTATGCGTGTAGGAAGGGAGTGGACTGTTTGTAGTGGGAGTGCAGTCCATGCATATGAATTATAGATGTCAAAGCCAAAAAAGAGCTTGTTGGCCTTTTCACTTTTCCTTCTTTCAGCCCCTAAAGATTTGAAAAGTTGAATCTTGCAGTCATTGCACCAAAGGATCCAATGTAGCATATCAGCTCTAGTATCACCAGTCACTAATTAGGTAATTCTAACCAAAAAAATCTTTAAGAAGATTTGCTCTTTCAAAAATCAAGGTTCATTTTTGCTCTTAATATCATTATCCAGATTTTTTTTTACATGCATTTCATTTTTTTCACACTGATCTATAGCTAGCCTTATCAGGGAGTGTCTATGCTGTTTTGCTATTTTGAAAAGATGGGCCCATATTCGCTGGTAAAATTAACTCACAATGAATTTTCAAGGCTATGAGAAAGTTAACATCACACCAAAATATAATCTATGCTAAAGGATTTGTATATGCTACTCTTTTTTCACAGTATTTCCACACCTGGGTTTCATGCAGATCTTTGCTCCTGCTTGTCTATACTACTGTTAACTGCTGCTGTGGTCATGCCTGTTATTGATGGGTTTCTGGAAAACTCAGCAACTCAGCAATTTTATAACCACATTATAAATAATTCAATCAACTGTTCTTCCTCACATCTAGTTCTCATTTATTAATGGACTTTCTTTCTAGGCAGTATTTTCTCATCTCTCATCACCATCCAATATATATACTTGGGGGAGGAATGTAATTAGTTTTGTGGTCCTTCTGCCAAAACTTCCACTGACTTCAGTCGGAGATTTGCCTGGAGAATGCCTGATTATAGCCTGTAGGAGTTGGTCCTATTTCTGTACACCAGGAACAGGCTGAAGGGAGTGCATATATGTGGGCAACGGAGTCCCACGAGCATTTTAACCCACGGGCTTTTCAAAAGACACATGAAAAGGTGGGTTTATATGCATGAGAAGAAGGTGAAGGACATGGAAGAAACAAGAAGAGGTGAAAGAGGATTCTGTTATCCAAGAGCAAAGTGGACTGAAGATTTTATATGATCAGCTCATGTTATACTCTGTTTGGTTGGGTGTTTTAGTTTGTTTTGGGTTTTGTTCTTAGGGTTTTTTTAAACTTTTCAAATAACAGAAGACTGGATTTTCTTTCTCTCCCCTTTTCTGTCATCAGACAGCTGTGCAAATATTTTAGCATGTGACTGTGGAAGCACAACACTGAAAACTTCTGATTTGTGCCAAGAGAAAAATACAGGAAAACAAAAGGCAAAAGCCTGGGGTAGATCTAGCTGCCAGGATCTCCTGTCCCCAAGGGAACTCGATAGAGGAAAAGGCAGAGAAAAAAAAAGAGAAGTCTGATATCTTTTATTGCTTACAGTGATAGTAACCCAGGTCAGAAGGAAACACAGGTTTTTGTAGTCTTTTTGAAGGAGAGTAGCAAAGGTATCAGACCAATTAGCAGTCTATTAAATCACGGTGTTCTTGAAGGTTGTTGGCTTTATCTGCAGCACCAACTGCTTGTATTGTACCTGCTTAAGATACTGAGTTCTCTGGTTGCAAGTAAATTGAAAACTTGACTTAGTGCAGTCAGTCAGTCTTTGAATTTAGGAAATCAGATCTACATGCTTGATCTGTGGTTATACTGGCCTGGCATGAAAAAGGTCTTCTTTCAGCAGCTTACGGAGTTCATCAGCAAAACCGTGATTCAGGCCAGCTGACTAAAAGTACATCTCTTCACAAGTTTACGCTACTTAAGTGTGGGCAGCAGGTGATAACACAAACCTAAATATGCCACAGATAAGAATCAAGTTGCAGTTATTCTCCGCCAAAGAATCCTGTCTTCTTACTGCAGGGGAACAAATTAATCCATGAAAAAATCAGCTTTCACTTGCAGAATTCTGTGTCTTTTGCCACATTCATTCAGCAATTCCTCTACATCAAATGACAGAACAACTTCATCTTTAGCTCCTGCTTAAGTTGAAGCAATGGCAGATGCTAAACTTTGCAAATGAACATGTACCAATCCATTCTGCTGGTGAGAAGCCAAAGGAACAAGATTTCTTCCTGAAGCTGGTCATCATTCTGTGCCCTGAAACACAGAACTGGTGATCTTGTTTCTGTTAGGCCCATATACTGCCGAAGTTACTCAACAAACAAGAAACCTTTGGCTGTGCTGCATGTAATCTCCCATCCCAGGGAATTAAGCAGGTGGTTATTAAAACTGCAATAACACCCACACTGCAAGCACGTTTAAACCCTAAAGGAAAAACTCTTCCTTCCATCAAAGACAGCAAAATCACTGAAAGATTTCAGGAAGCCTTCATACTCCAAACTTCCTCTAACCATTTTCATTCCACTTCCATTTAATTACCTGAATGATTAATTAAATTAGCTAATGTTTTGCACAGTGCTTTGAATAAGTAAAGCACTGTATAAATCCTTGGCATGAATTGTTTATTAGGCTACTATTTATTTCACTGTTGTTGCTCTCTGTGCTCTTCCTGTTCCTTTTCATATTCCCTTTTATAGGCAGTGACCAGTGCTACCATGGCTATTACTTCTAGCCTAAGTTATGCAGTCAGCAACACCATCCTCCTGTGGCCATTTCAAGAACATAAAGCTTTTATGGCACCGTCCCATGTACTTTTATGCAACCTGACTGCGCAGCAAAGACCTTGAGCCCCATTATCCACTTAACAGCATTTATACCTCGACACCAGGCTCAGATTCCAGCCTCACTGCACCTGTCCCCTTCCCACATCTGCACAGCAGTGAGAACAGATGGAGGCTCCCATTGCTCAGCATGACAGCAGAAACCAAGGGTGGTTGCAGCACCTCCCCAAAAGAGATCAGTTTCCTGGCTGAGTCCTGGAAATATCTGCAACTCTGTCCTTCCTTTAGGAAGCCTAACCAGGCCCCTCTTGATGCCACAGGGGCTGAGCGGAGACTACTGCAGTCGTGGTTAATGTGGCCTCCAAGGACAAAGAGGCTTGTCTGTGACAGAAATCCCACCCACCTCCCAGCTTCTCCACAGTCTTGTATGACTCTGAGCAGGCCATTTACAATTAGATGTACAAGCATTGATTCTGGGTGTCTCAAGTTGCACTTGTTTTGAGAGACCAGAGACATGACTTTAAAAAACAGGAACTATCCCTCCAATTGAGATCAGTGTGCTCTGTACTTATTGTCCCTCTAGATCCTGTGAGGTAAATATACAAAACACTGAGTCTGCTTTGTTTTTCTTTAACTGTCAGCCATACAAATTCAGCTTTATAACTGAGAGTCAAGTCAAGTTCTTTCCTTCTTACTCAAAAGTAATATTCAACAGGCCAAAACAGGCCACAGGGATGCCAAAAATATAACTCTTTGGAACTTGGTAAACAATTTTGTTGATACTGCTGAAAATGGAGTAGAATCATTTTCTCTTAGTGCATTGGCTCTTCAAAGGTAATGACAGCTCGTTTCTTTGAGTCACTGAACTCAGCAGACCCAACTGTGAGTGCAACCAGAGCAGGCTGTGCTGGTGAATCTCATGATCTTTCATGTTCCAGCTTACTTTAACTCCTTCTAGGGTCTCCAAAGCAAAAGACTGTCTCATGCTCAAAGACACTGAAGCTGCAAAGGACAAGCACAGAAATAAAGTCCATGTAATGTTACTTTCTTCCTTGCTTACTTCACTGTTAGACAGGCATAGGATTTTCTAGGCAGAAACATCCATGAGAGAAGAGAAAGAAGAGAGAAAAGTGCCCTATTCATTCTGTCATCACAACCCCTTTCCTTCCTTCCTTCTTGGGGGGGACTACAGAGCTCTGCTTTCTTCTAATCCTTGTCTTGGCCCTTATTAATCCTGGAAGAAGACTGCTAACAGCACTGGTTGCCAGCCAGGGTGGCCATGCAAAGCACCTATTGCAAGTTCTCCAAGTAAGTCCCGCAGTGATGCACGGGGGTTTGCCCATGACAACTGCCAGTCACAGTCACCAGTGCTAAGAAATTATGGGATTTGCAGCAAGTTAGCAACTGAGGAGCAAGGAGCCAGAAAACAAAGTGAAGGAAGGGGGAAGAAATGGACAGTGCAGAAAAGAAACATGCAGAAAACAAAAGATAAATCAAAACCACTTAATATGGTTTAACTCATCTGTGGCTGGCATCTCAAAATAACAAGAGAGCTAGTTAAAGCACCAGAAAGGTGACATACATGTCCTGAGACCTGTACGCACATACAGACATGGAGGCATTATACAGGCAGTAATGGAGAATTCAAATATAGGGGTTAAAGTCTACGTACTACTGTGTGTCTGTGCATACTACATGGTATTGCAATACCAGCAGCTCTGAGAGTAGAAAATCATGAGTCAGGCCTTGTGTTATAAAACAATGGGTTTAAAAACCTTACGATTTTGGGCTTCAAAGAAAAAACAAAACAAAACAAAACAAAACAAAACAAGACTGCAGCACTTTCTTGCTAAAATTGCAAAAGTGACAGAAAAAGGTGAGGACAAAGAGAAGTGGTTGCTGAAATTTATCTGTCTGCCACCCATTAGTACCTGTGCTGGAGAAGGTACACAGATCTGCCAGTGTGTTCTCTGCCGCTGCAAAGGGTACTGCTTTATCTAAAGAAAATGGCAAAGGCAGATTTGCCCTAAGTGTCTTGAGTGATGTGGATATAAACAGCAAATGATACATTTGGAACAAACTGCAGCAAAAGGCTGATGAGATGGTGCCCAACACAGAATGTAAGGAACAGCCTCGTGAAGAAGACTGGGCAGAAGGAAGAAAGAGTATAAGGATTCTGACTTTTTTTCCACCGAGTAAAGAAGGAAACAATATATAGGTCTTCCTTCTCTTTGGCTACAGTCACTCTGCGAGAGCAGGGAGATTGGTTTCTGTGGCTCATTAACCCAGGCTATTGCAGTTTCATGGAGATCAATGTATCATTTAATAGGGAGAGGCTTTTCAGCTCTGTGAGATTTTATCTGCTGATGGCTACCATGATATTTATAGACATATCCATCACTGTAACAGCAGGAAGCAATTCTCTAGGGATGGATTCCCCCCATTTAAACCCTATTATGGATGCAGCTTTCTGTATAGGATTAACCACTTAACTCACTGAATCCCGAACATCATCAGCTATTGTTCAGGAGAACTGATGATCTCCATGGCTTAGTTGTGGAATGGTTGACTTGTTTTCAGCCTCAATTATCTTTTCAAAGAATAAGGTCCTTTGTTAACCTCTGACTTGCTGAGCAATGTGTAGGCAGCCTATTAAGTACTTCACAGTCCTCTTTTAACCCTATAATTCAGGCAGCCAGCTCTAGAGATTTAGTCCCATGATTGTCCTATTTCTGACTAGTATGAATCTTCAACTGTCACATGAATAGCAAGACCAGAGAACCAGCTTTGATCACAGCACGTTTAGGAAAATAAACTACAGTGGCTTGAAATATCAAGGCAGAAACTATGTGTGCATTATGCAAAATGTTTTAATGCTTTCAGCTTAAGTTTTGGTAATGATTTACAGAGCATGCTTCCCTGCTAAGACTATTTTGAGAGTTAGCTCCTTTGGGGATTTAGCATGCACTGATCCTATCTCCTAAAATTATCCCGGTATCTTTATAGTATTGAATTTCTTCTAGTGAACACACCTTTTGGCATGAGATAATCTTACAAGTGGAGCTCAGAATAGACCTATTGTTCCGACAGCTCACAGCGCATGGGGAATGTTAACTGCTGCCTAATTTGACAAAGAAAGAGGGATGCTGAGACCTCGAATGGACAAGTATTCTTGAACACAAATAACAAATTTGAGCTATTTAAGGTTTAGTTTCTAATCACCAGAGTTATCATCAGTCATGTCTGTCCATCCAGTTTCCCTTTTAAATTTACCATGATCCCCTCATCCCCCTATTTCTCTTAACTTTCTCTTGTGTTTACAGTGACCTCCACCCTCATGACTTGGTTGTATTTCTAGTGCCAGCCTGACATGCCAGCATGACACTCTCATCTTCCTGTCTACTAGTGCTTCCTCACAAATAGACTTAATGAGAAACATGAGGGCAGATGTTATCTATCCCCAAGTGCAAAAATTAAGTTCCCAGTCTCTGGCAGAACCCACCCAATTTTCCATCCTTGAAGGTCTGGTCAAAGTTCATACATGAATCTCATTCATATTACTTTGCCCTTGAGTAATTTTATTTTGCTAGTGTATACAGCTACAGTGTAGTCTTGCTCCTTTGCTTTACACTAGCCTGTATCGTTTCATCCAGATATCTCAGAACACTCCATAAATACAACTTAAATTAAAAAACTAATAAGCCTTCTGTCAGGTAGGAAAGAGAATGACATTATCATCTTTGTTTTATGAAAAGAGAAGCTGATGTTCAGAGAGAGAAAAAATGTATAGGAAGAAATCTCTATAGTCAATAAACTCTACATCCAGGGTGACTTGTGATAATTGTAATGCTTGAAATATACCTACCCAGGACACTTTTAATTTTTAGCTAAATCAAGACACTTGTGCAAGTCTATTAATTAGTAGAATTGTTTTTAAAATATTACTACATTATATAATTCTTTAATCATCTTAGCAACACCTGGAACAGTGTAAGAAGTCATCACCAGGCCCGCCCTCACCATGGCACTAATAGACTTTAAATGCCTCACTGGAGACTCTCACCCTGCACACCCTTCCCAGATGTCCTGGGCTCTCCATTTAAGCCTCATCCTAGGCACCCAGGCCTGCCCCAAGCTACACTGTAGCTATGCAAGTCTATGGCCCTCTCTCTGTCACCTGGGTGAATGTTGGACCTATGTCATAGTTCTGCCTCCTGCTGTTCCTGACTGGAGTTCCAGGATGGATGCTGAACCTAATTCATCACCTGGCCTTGTCTGGCACAGTTGATGAAACCTGTTAGCAGTGCCTGGCACTGCCCACCCTGCTCAGGTCCTCTGGGGGCAACTGTGCCCTGGTCGGGGAGGACACTGCCCCTGCCTGCCCTGGGCTCACCCCTGGCCTGTGACTTGTCCCCTGCTCTTTCTGCTCCCCAACACCCTCATCCCCACCACCAGGTCATTCTCATACTGGAAATGCTGGAAAAGATCTTGTGAGCACTTCAGCACAAAGCCAGCAAGCCACCTTGGTCCAAAACATTCTCAATGATGGCTTAAAAGCAGCCACTGACTTTGCAGTGATGTGGCTGCCAAGCACTAACATGTTGTGTTACCACTCTCCAGATGAGCCAGTGTGATCTGGGGTGAGAGTTAAGTTACTGTGGGAATGCCATGCTGAATTCCCCTGTTTACATCTGCTGAAGGATGACTGCAGGGGGAGACACAAGAATTACAGCTTTAAAGTTCACACTGGTAAACAAAATATATTTAAAACACAACTTGCCCAATCTACAGTAGAGTTCCAAAATATATCAATTACAGTTTACTATCTTTTCCATAGTATTTCAAGTAAGTTCTTTCAGGTTATTTACACTAAGTCATTGTTTGGAAATAAACATTTTGGACCTAATCCTAAGTGAAAAATTATTTCAAATTTGTTAGTACAGACAAGATTTTCAACTTCCTCCATGGACAGGCATCTGGAACAAAAACGCATCTAGAAAATTTTGGTCTGCCTGTTCAGCCTGCCTATGCTCCAGTGCTCTCAAAGCTGAACAGCTCACTGGGAGACAATGGTTAGATTCCTCATGAGCTGCCCTTCCCCCAGTGCCAAAAAGTAAACATGTAAATCTAAAGCTACATAAACTAATTAGACACCTAATCCTACCTTTGTTTGCATCTGGTATTGCCAAGAAAGATGAGAGGGAACAGCAAGTAAGGTAGGAACAGAGGGAAAGAGAACATCAGCTCATTGGAGAAATGGTGGTCAATACACTGCTTGATACATTAATTTTACACAAACTATAAGCACACCTCTCAAACTAGTAAGACCCTAAAATAGCACACAGATATCTAGAAGGAGGGGAGAAATCCCTCCCAAAAGAGAAGTGCAGCACATTCACTGACTATATAAAAGAACTCGGAGGCAAATTAATAAAAAAAATCAATAGTTTCTTAATCACTGTGTCAAGTTCGTGAGCAAAACAGCAGAGGGGCACATGGGGCTACACTCACCATGATACCAAGACACAAAGGTTGCACCAGCAAAGAAGCCCTTCCCAGTGGGTCCACTCTCAAAGTTCAGGTGACACTACCTCGCAACTCTGTGGCACTCCTGGCTTCCCTAAAACAACCTCTCATCACAACTTTTGTGAATATCACAAAACCTGGCCAAGAACCAGCAGCCTGAGATGCAAAAGAGTTTAACTTCTGTTACATTTTCCACAATTTCTAATTCAAGATGCAAAACACACATCACCTGTTTGTAGTGATAATTAACAGAAGATTGCAGTAAATATGCATTCAAAATGAGGGATGGATGTCTGACAAACTCTGAAAACCGAAGTACTGACAATTTAGGAAGCTAGGTTAAAAATGAGAAGAAACATACTGTCTCAAATTACATCATTTGCTTCTGAAATAGAGGAAAGGTGGAGATTAATGGATGACAACTGATTTTGGCAGGTGGGGTTCTGAGAAGAGGTATTAAAGATTAGAAGGGTTTATGACTCTAAATCAGTGAGCAAAGAGATGCTGTGCTAGACAAACATGATTTAATTGACCTAAAGTGAAGACAGGTTTTAGTATTTTCTCACAGATAATAACTGGTTGTAGAAAAGAAGATGCCTTAGGCCTTTAACCAAATTAGTCACCTTAAAGCTATGAAATGCCCCACCCAGCACTAATTATTGCTATTATAACAGTAACAATGAAATAAAAAGTAATAGCTGTTATTCTTTGACTGCTGCCTTGCCAAGGCTGGTATTTTGTTTGATACAGAGCAAAGAAAGAGACTTAATCAACTTAAAATCACCCTTTGTTTCAGAAAGCTTTTTCCATCATCTGATTAAACCTCAAGTTTTGACAAGTTGTGAAACTTGGAAACTTTGCGTTTCCATTTTCCTGATTTCCAGTGTTTATACCTTACACAGTGTTTGTACATCTGTAACAAAGGTTAAAACAGGGACTCGCTCAGACTTTTATGTTATGCGATATCTCCCACTTGGACTATAGCTGTGACTACCCCTGTAGTTGCCTTTTCTGCCTTCTGTTGTCCTTGTTTGTTTATATGGGTTTTCATGCAGCCAAAATAAGAGGCAACTGCTTTTGAGATGGTCTCAAAATCACGTGAGTTGCCTGTTACTAGGTCTATTTTTGAAACAACAAAATAGGTTTGATTCTTGCCACCACACTCAGTGAGATAAGAAAGTGAAGCATCACAATCAGCCATCTGTTCAATACACAGCCAGAAAGTGTTCACCTTTACCCAATCAAGGGCTCTGACAACAGCCTGCCAGGAGCTCAGGGAGCCCTGAATCTGGGCTAATTGAAGGGATCTGCAGCCAGCTATCTTCATATTTAATAGGGATGTACTGCTGGTGGAAATTACAAGCAAATTACAGATTCCAGCATCTTATGGTCTAGCCAGACCCAAACAAAAGCATGTGGTGATAAGGTCAGAATGCTGCATGCTGGGACCTGTGGTCTCCATAGACCTCATTGCTTTATTAAAGAGTTGCTGATAAGCTATGATGTACTACAAAACTCCATATCTTTCCTAGAAATTATCCTTTCCTCAGTCATGTTTATAATGCCTTTTATAATTTCCAGCTCTTCTGTTTGTTTTTATATGGGTGTAAGAGGGTTTCTTTATCTTCAAATCAAATCATAGTTCCTCACTGTTCCTAGCTCAAAGTCTCCCTAATGCTGCTAATCTCCTATTAACAGCCTACTGACACAGAAGAGACCACAGAAAAGACTGATAGCCAGCCCTCTGGCCCTGTGACCATGTGTCAGTCAGATCTGGATTAATACTTGAGGCGATTTACCTCTGGAGGCCTTCTTACAGGTGCCTGTAACTCTAAACTCTCCTTGAACTGTCTGGCAAGAGAGGGAGGAGGGGAACCTGTGAATCCACAGCTGATGCAGACACAAGCAAGGCCCCTCTGAAACTTGCTTTCTTTTCCTATAGAAAATCAGGATGACAGCAGCCAAAAAATCCTTGATTTCAGATAAAAGGTGAGGACATCCCACTTAAGACACAAAACCTACTGCAATGCTCTCTCTTACTACTTGTTGCTGACAGCAAGTTTACTTGACTTTAGCTTTCCTGGTTACTAGAAATTGTTACAGGCAAACATGCTGACTTCCTACAGTGTTCGTGTAGCAGCATAGCCCTGCTGGGTAGGCTAATTCAGGTACAAGAGTGACTCTTTCAGCTTTAGAAACAGTTCAAGCTGTTCACATTTAAGGAAAGATGGAAAAACAGCATCATTCTTATTTGGCAATGAGTGTCCATGTGACAGTTTGTTTCACCAGCCTGAAGGGCCTCAGGCTCCTCTCCAGGGCTGGGCTGCACCTCCTACATTGGCAGCACTGTGCTCTGCCGACTCTGCTGCTTCATGACCCTGCACAGGAGAAGGAGGGTGCTGGGCTGACGGATCAGGCTGACCAGCTGCGCTTGACGTCACCCAGCAGAAGAGAGTTCATGCACTGCATTGGAGCTGCACAAGGAAGATGCCCAACTGCCAGGGAGAGAAATGGAGGCAGGAGCTGATGCTGCCCACAACAAGGTCAACCTCTGAGCTTTGCATGTGCCCAAGCCTAGAGATAAACCATCTCTCATCTCCACTAAGGTGATTCTATTTTGGAATTATTTCATTTTGCTTGTTAACAAATCGCAAATAAAATAGGTAATTGTTCCTGGACTGAAGTTAAAAAATCCTGTCACTGAGGTACTATTATCTGCAGGTCAGAGACGGCAAGAGGTTTTGGCCTTCAAGGCACCACACTGTCCCCTCTAGGAAGAGGGGTGAATTACAAAAACAGTATACCATCCCTTTACAGAGAAATTAATTTTACCTTAATTTTACCTATAATTATTGTTATCACATGGTTGCTAATTCCACACTGGCTTCTTAACAACACTGCAACTCATACAGATCTTCTGTTTAGAGCAATACGTACCTCTCCCTGGCCCCTTCCCGCCTCTAATGTAACTGCATGAGTGTTGCAGCTCATCTATCTTTCCATAGGTCTTTATTAATAAGGAACATCTGCAGGGAAACAGGATCTGACTCTGTAGTACAGCTGCTCATGCTGCTCACTTCCCCACCTGAAACAACAGTCGTGCTTCAAAAGTCACCTCCGTTACAACAGCAGCCAGTTCTAATATTACCAGTGTGATGCTGTCCTGCCCTTCTAAGGGACAGAATATTCCTAGCTGATCCCTGCAAAATAAAATCTTGAATATATCTTTGTATACTGCAAACTTACCTTATTTTTGTGCCGTGTCACTCCTTTTGTGAGTCTCAGTGGGGAGTATCCAGCCAGTGCAAGTCTTTTTCAAAATTGATTCCTTATCCATATTTGGGAATTTGTGCTGGGCACTAGCTGGTACGAGGCATATTCTTCCCACAGTGCACTTTGGGACTTGTAGTTCCTGAAAAGGAATGTTGTTTTTCAAATTGCAAGTGCCAAGCAACAGAAAGAGCAGTCTGAAACGCCTTTACCTCTGCCTTTTCTTAGCTGCTGGGCCCTTCCTTTTATAATGTTTCTGTGCTGTGGTTTTGCCTTAACCAGCCTCAGTCCTCCAGGAACTTCCACCGTTAATGGCAGAGGGTGCAAACCCCTCAGATGCACCACTGTGCAAAAGCTGCTACTGCCAAGTGCTCCTGCAACTACTGTGAGGGGCGGGTGCATGGCTATACCTTCTGGAAACAGACAGTTATTAATAAAAGTTATGACCAAGTTTTTAATCATACTCCCCATACTTTCTTCTCTGCTTCCAACGCTGAAACAGCATAGAAGCCCCCCTTTAAAATGTTTCACTTATTTAAACGTTCCACATAGCCTGTTTGATTTTTTAAAAATTAAATAATCATAGTAGGAGCTCAGCATTACAAAATAAGTAAATCCTGCCTCTCCTGTGGAGATTAATTTTTGAAGAGAGTTTGCACTGACTGCTGTAATTGCCTTGTAACCAAGACCCCCTACTGTTTTTCAGTAACAACTGAAGAAGCGTGTGAATCGTCGCCTGTAGGGCACTGATGGAGGCAGCGCTGTTATGCCCGAACTCCAGTTCCTTTGACAGCCTGACGGGCTGAACACCACGCACACGGGGTGACTGAGGAAGGGGCCCCGGAGGACGGGGGGCCGGCACAGGAGGGCACCCATCACCGGCCCTGGAAGCTGTCGGCCGAGCTCTGGGGAAAGCGCCTCTCCCTTCACCCCCATGCCAAGCCCCTTCGCCAGCTCGCCTAGCTCGGCAGGAACGCGCCGGGCAGCGAGAACGGCAGCGGCCGCTGCGGATCTCCAGCCCGCCTGCTAGCGAGGGCAGCCGGGGCGGAGGGCGCTGGCCCGGTCCTCTCCCCTCGGCAGCCACACAAGTGAGAAGCTGAAGGGGTTTCTGGTAAGGGACCCCTTCTATGCCGGCACGGGTAAAAGCGCCCTACTCCCACAGCCTGCGGCTTCTGGCAGGGCCCGCGGCGGCCCCGCTTTTAACTGCTGGCTGGCCCTCGCCGAGCCCGCTCTGCCACCGCCCCGGCTGCGGGCGGAATAACCCCGGGAGAGCCACGGTGCCGAGAAGCCACTACTGCACCTCGCCCCGGCAGCCGCCGACACCCCGCAGTAGTCCTCCGCCCCCTGGGGCGGGGAGAAGATGGCCGCCGGGGCAGCCCTTCCGCCGTCGGGAGGCGGTGGCGCGGAGGAGCATTCGCGGCTTTCCGGGGCCGCTGCTACCGCCGCCTGCCCGAGCCCAGCCCCG